>NC_086214.1:2425000-2728125 GCF_035770615.1 Melospiza melodia melodia
GCAGCAGCCAGCTGCCACCTGGGCTCTGAGAGCGGAGGATTCGCCCGCTCCCAGCAAGAGGCACCCAGGGCCCGGCTGCTGCCTCTTGCAGCTCCAAGGGCCTCCTTCCAGCCTGCCTCTGCCGGGGCTCAGGCTGCTCCGGCCTCTGCCGGGGCTCTGCTGGGGCTCCAGCCCGGGCAAGGCCGGGCCCGCTCTCACCTCACAGGCGCTGACAGCTCTGCGCCACAGGAGACCTTCCCGAGCACCCTCTCTGATCTTTCTGCTTTCTCACTTGAGCAAGGCTCTCCTCCAGCCAAAGAGATTATTGCATTTAGGGATACAAATCCAAGTGGCAGGAACCCCATTGCTCTCCAGTCACAGCTGAAGGCCTGCATCTGCACAAGATGTTTGGGCTGCCTCATTCTTCCTTTGGTTTTGCCTTCAAATGCCATTGCCCTTTCTGCCTCAACTAGAAATACCACAGCTGTGCCATAACCAGCCTGTGGGTCATATTCCAAAGGCAGTGCCGTCTGGAGAGGATGAATGAATAGGAGCCCCCCTCGCTTATGAAACCATACAAAAAAAGCCATATGTGTGACTTAGTACCAATAAAAAACAATTGGTAATTCAGAAGGAAATGTTGAATTTTCTGAAGGGGTCAGAAGGAGGAGAATCTTCCAAGTGAGTTGATGTTTCAGAAACTTTATTATTTACATCTCTAATCTATAATTCTATGCTACAAATCTCTTTAGCAACCCTACTCTACAATGCTACTCTAAATTGGTAACAGAGATAACATCTTGACATGATTGCTATCTTCTCGTCTCCTAGGGTTAGGTTTAAGCTTAGGCTTAGTCTTAGGTTTAGGCTTAGGCTTAGGCTTAGACTTAGGTTCAGGTTTGGGTTTAGGTTTAGGCTTTGTCTTAGGCTTAGGGTTGGGGTCAGGGAAAGGGTAAGGGAAAGGGTAAGGGATAGAGATAGGGATATGGTTAGGGTTAGGGTTAGCATTTAAGGTTATGGTTAGGTTTTAGGTTTAGAGTTTAGGGTTAGGGTTATTCGTCTTCTTCACTGAGTTGATGACTTGTGCCAGGATGAATGGTGGCTTGGCTGAAGTTACAAATGGATGCTGTCCACCGGAAAAACAAAAAAAAACAAAGAACAGTGAACCATTACTTTCCAAGCTCATTGCTTCTGGGACTCAATCAGGATACATCAAGTTCCTGGAAAGACCCAGAAAGAGGAGCAATGGGACCATCTGCTCCCCAGTCATCCCCAATGTGCAAGACCTTGCCATCACAGGCAAACCTGGCCCAGAATCCCACTCATCTGTTTATTGTGATGTCTTCATCATGCTGGGATTTTTGCCCTGCCAGCGCTCTAGAAATGGTGCTTTCTGTCCCTGGGTTTTCTTCCTTTCAGGAAACTCCAATGACTCACATAGGTCCCTGCCTTTGAAAGACAGGCACTGTGCTGATTCCCACAGGGACAGAAAGCAGTGTCTGCCTTTCCATGCCCTGCCCCTCGTGTGCTGGATGGCACCTTCCTTCCCAGCAGGGCCAGCCCAGAGGCACTGGGCCCTGCAGTTCCCTCTCTGCCACACAACCTGCCAGTAACCCTGGCACAGTTCCCGTCTGCTTGAGCGTGGCAGGCAGCAGATGGGGCTGGGACAAGTCCCTCCCAGCTGTCCCTGTTTGCATGGCAGAAACCTCTGAGGGTGGGCCGGGGGGCACCAACCAGGGCCCCTCAGAGGCTCACAGTGAGCCCCCCACAGCCCCTCCTGCCCACAGCCAAATCTCTGACCCCTAGGCTGGGACTGGCTTCCTTGGGTTCCTCCACCACCATTTCATGTCTCTGTACCCTGCGTTGCTCTACTTCAATTTTTTTTGCCATTAGATAAAACTGAATACTCCACCAAATCACAAAAGAGGGCAACAGACACACTCAGAGGACAGAGCACCTCTCCTCACAGGAAATGCAGAGGGAGCTGGAGTTATTCAGTTTTGTGAAGGACAGGCGCCAGGGAGACTTTATTGCCACTTTCCAAGACTTCACAGTGGCTTTGAAGAAAGTGGGGGACATCTTTTATAACAGGGCCAGTTACAATAGGATATGGACAAATATTTTTAAACACTAAGGGCATCTAATCAGAGTAGGTCTAAGGAAGAACTTGTTTGCTCGGAGCATGGTGCCACCCTGGCACAGCTTGCCCCAAGAGCTTGTAGGTGCCCCATCCCTGCAACCATTCCGGCTCCGGTGGCAACGGGCTCTGAGCAACCTGATCTCTTTAAAGATGTCCCTGCTCATTGCTGGACACTTGCACCAGAGGACATTTACAGGGCCCTGCCAGCCCAGGCCAGTCTAGGATTCCTCACCATTTTCATTTGAAGAGCAGCAAGAGTGGAGGTGAGGAGGAAGGGGGCTCATCTGCTGCCTTGGGCTTGAGTGGAGGAGGAGCCCATCCCTCAGAGCCTGTTTCACCTGCAGCCCCTTCACATTTTACCTGCAGGAGCTCCTTGGCAGACCAGCGCTGCTCCTTGTCTGTCTGCAGGCAGCAGCTCAGGAAGTCACGCAGCAAAGCCGAGAGGAGCTTGGGCTGCCGCAGCTGTGGAGTCCCTACTGTGGCTATCAGGTATGTAGCCTGGAGAGAAAGGAGACACCAGGCTCCACCTCCTGCTTTCACATCTCTAAGGCTCTCCCAGATCCCTTTGTTTACCCTCTGTTCTTCAGTGGCAGTTTCTGCCCTGGCACAGACCCAGATGTGACTTTCCTTTACCAACCAAAAACCCAAACCCCGATGCAGCCACAGCTTTTCCACCATCCTGCAGATCTTGCCTTGGCAGCTGATTTCATTGCCTGACCTAGTTAGTGGGAACTACATCAGCAAAAGGACATTTGCTTCTCTGAGGATTCATGCCAGCTTGAGATGGTTTTTGGAAGAGGGACTTTGCTATACTAACTAATTTCAAGGGTTACTACATGAAAGGCATCTCTGCAGTGCTTGTTGGTCCTTTAAGCGCACGTGTCCTAGAACAAAACTCATCCAGCTTTTTGTGCTGTTCTTGAAAACAATGGGAATTGGAAGAAAAGAAAGGAAATCCATCAGTTAATACCCAGGTAGGGAAACAAACATTTACAATCTCCTCTTCAACACAGACACATTAAGATGCCTGCACAAATGTATTGGGATGAAAATGCCTGCTTGGGCACACAGGAGCCACTTGAAGCTCTGTCTCTCAGCAGTCTGAAAATTTCAGCTTCCCATTTTTGCAGCCAAAGAAAAATTGTCTAGGTCAGAAGAAGGAGAGGTTCCATCCCTATGGACACCCTCTAGTCATTTGGCTGCTCAAGTCAATGCATTAATGGTAGGCCCATGCCAGAAAGTGCCAGGAAACAAACAGGAGGTTTTGGCAGGCTCTCCACATCACCAGGCTCTGGCTTGGTGACGTGCAGAATGTTGCTTGGGCTAGGAGAGAAACACGGTCACTGAGTGTTTCAGCAGCACTGCACAAGAAGCAGAAGAGACTCTGTGCATTACACCCTCATGCCCATGTTTTCCAGTGAGAAGAAACTGCACACAGGGTTAGGTTCCTCTCTAAAGACCACAGTTTTAGAAACTTTGTTGGGTTTGGGTTTCCTTCCTTCATTTCTGGAAAGATATCAACGCTTTAAGATGCTTTTTCCCTGTTATTAAGGCCATCTACACAGACAAAAGAACTGGAACCACTAACCCAAAGGAAAGTGTTGAGTGGGAATGGAGTTTGTTTGGAGTTTGTTTGCATGTGGTAAGGCTTGAGTTCCCCCACTGATGCAAGCAAAAGTACAGCAGATGCTGATGTGTTGCAGGGACATTTGTAGGAGGGGACCTTGGTGGAAGTAGTTCCAGCAGATGGCAATGGGATTTTGTCCAGTGGCACACAGGACATGGGAGAGGTGAGAAAGACAGTGGGATCAGTGAGTATTTGCTCCTTACCGTGCCAGAACTTTCGCCCAAGTAAGGAGGTTCTTGTTCTATCATTTCAATTCCCACAATTCCAAAAGACCATATGTCCACTTTGGGGCCATATGGTTGACCTGTCACCACTTCAGGCGCCATCCACCAAGGAGTCCCGGTTACCGAGCACCGTCTGCTCTGCTCAGGGCTGAGCTGAGTAGCGAGGCCAAAATCAGCTGAGGAGAAAACAAAATACTGGTTTTATCTGAATTCTGTGCAATTAGGAAAGCAAGCAAAAGAATTCCCCAGTAGAAGTTTGAAATTGCTCTGTTGAATCTCCTGGCGTTGGCGACTTTAAAAATCCCCCCATGTTTTACACTGCCTCTAGCAGTGGCTTTTGTTCTTTGGAAACTTTAGACTTGTAACTCCCTCCCTCTGGAAGGGACCCACACAGAGCAAGGCCACTCTTGACTGCTTGTGGCTCCTTCTACCTCTGTGCACGTTGCAACTGTGCCCTCAGCTCGCAGCAGGGGTCCCTGCACTGCCACCAGCACCATTTTTGGGGAGCTGGCAGTCACGCCAAGCAGCCCCACACCCACATCCCTGGAACGCTGCACCTGACCAAGAATATACTGACCCAGTTTGACAGAACCGTCCGTTCTGAGAAGGATGTTGTCACTCTTCACGTCTCGATGGATCACATTGTTTGCATGAAGAAAATCCAGTCCTTGCAGGCACTGAGAGAGAAAACAGAAACAGAAGGGCAAAAATGAGTGATGTGATTTCATCACACAAGAAGGGAAACAAAGAATCTAAAAGATTCCCTCTCCAGGGGAATGGGGAGTAATGGCAGAACAGTCATGGCCACTGAGAGGAAGAGCTTGCTGCTCCAACACTTGCAGAGCAGGACCTTTCTGAGGAAAGGCACGTCAGCTTTGGAAAGAGCAACAGCACCTGCTGTTGTAGGCTGTCCCCTGCCAACCAGCCAGGATGACTCCTGCTGCAGCGCATGTGCTCAGAAGCAAAGAGCATTCTGGCTGCACTCCTATCCTTTTTAGCTGAGCACTGAGAGAAACGAGTCTCTCTCTTCTTTCTTTGCTCTTTGTTTCAAATCCTGCCACCAGCACCTTTGCTTTTACAGGCAAGGAATGCAGTGAAGACAGACTCCAGGCAAACATTTAGAGAGGCCAGGTGGAGAACAGCAACTACAAATACAAGAGACAGAGCGAGAATACAACAGCAGGAGATAAGAGTACTGCCACTGAGTACAGGGAGTGCAGGGGCACTGGCAGGCCTTTCACTTGAGATGCTTTTACTTGCCCATAGCATACCAGCAACACAGAAACAAAGCTCGGCACAGGAAACCTCTCCTGTTCTGAGCCCCTGTTTCCCAGACAATCCTGCCCAAGCCCTTGGAAACACAGCTGGCATTGCTGACCTCCCGACTGATGGCTGCCATCTCATCTTCAGACAGGCAGGTCTGGCTGACGATGTCGCTCAGGACACCTCCATCCATGTACTCTATAACCAGCAAGAGTTCCTCGCCCAGAAGGTAGCTGAAAGAAGGAAACAAGGGGGTAGAGATGAACATGCATGGCTACGTTGATTTTTTGCTTCCAGGTTTCTTATTTCCAGATGCTTTTGTGACAAGGACAGAATCAAAGGAACAGACATTCCCTCTTGGCTGTGCATTGTTTGCAATCTGCGCAGTCTCATAGAGAAAGACACATCTGTGAAAAAGGAGATGTCTTAGATGGGCAGCAAATGAAAAGTGCAGTTTAGAAAAAACCCAGATATAAAACATGGCAGGCATGGTGTTTCTGGAAATAAGCACCTAGTCTTCCTGGCATGCATAGCAATGGCAAAGAGGGGCAACAATCCAAGGGAAATCCACTTTAGGATGGTTCATCTGCACTTAAGAAACTTTAAAAAATCAATCCCAAATAAACGTGGAGGCAGCGAACTTTGAGGCTATTGAGTTAGGAAGATACAGCTGATCCAGGTTTTGAATAATTTTGGAGTAATTCTCAAACTAGGTGTGCCAGGGAAGACTCATGCAGACAAGATGCACTCTCTTCTCATCCATTGGAGATGAGTAGAGAAATATGAATAAATAAAAATTAACAGCTTTACTTGCTGCCACTGACCAAAGTGGGTTTTTAACCTCTCATGTTTGCTTTATGTAAACACACATCCATGGGATAAGACCATGACCTCTCACCTGTCTAAATAATTCACAACATTGGGACTCCTATACTTCTTCATGATCGTTATTTCATGAAAGGTTAGCTCCTTCCTCCTCACTCCTTGAAGATTTATTTTTTTTATTGCCACCTAAAATGACATTGAAAATCAGTAACTTGAGGGGTTGGTGGCACGAGACCACAAGGCACGTGGAGCGAGTGATTTTGCAATGACACAGCTGAGCTGTGCCAAACTGCCTTGTGATTAGGCACTGCAGTAATCAGGAACTGACATTCCAACAGCCCATTTCTCTGCTCCCTTGGGAGCCAGTTACAGGACACGTGGGGCCACTGACATTTTGCCTTGACCACTTGGGAACAACGGTGTCTCAGTTATCACCCACAAACCTCTGACCGCACTCTCTGCTGCTTTGTTTGGGACTCAGAAGAAGGAATCCATGCCTTAATACTCTGTGGATACATCTTGTGATATGGGCAGGGCTTAGGGCTTTCAGGGACGCCTTGCAGATCTCTCCCTACGTGCAGTTCCCAAGTGCAGCACTGCAGGTGGCTAAGGAACTACCAGTAACTTTCAGATGGATTTGCTGGCAGCCAGAAATGAGAATTCAGGACTCTGAAGCTGTAGCCCCAAAGAGCAGTGAGATGCTCGCAGGCACCACCTTTGTTTTAGCAATGGAGAGCGAGTGAGCGCGTCCTTCTCTGAAAGGAACCGCTGCCCTCCGTGCCTTCCTTCCGGCAGCTGAGGAGGACAAAGTCCCAAATGTGTTCTGTGGGCTGGCACCAGTCTGTGCGTCTTGTGCCTTTTCAGCACAGCTCTGCCCAAAGCTCCAGCCACAGCTCACACCAGAGGGGAAAGCCCTCGAGTGCAGCAGAGCCTGCAGGGGCTGGTGACATTTACCTCTCCTCCTGTGGCACTGTCGAGTGCTCTGTAAACATCTCCAAAAGCCCTAGAAACAAAACAGAAGCAGAGAAAGGAGAAGCAGTTTAGATCTTGCAGTGAAAGCCAGCCCACACAGGAGATCTCTGCTGGAAGTGTCAAAACCTGCAGGATGCAGGAGGGCTCTGCCAGAAGGGAGATGATGCATTTTCCTCTCAAGTGCATGGGCACTGGGCCTGTTCCTGAAGCACGGGGGTCCAATTTCTTTAAGGAAGTTTAGTCTTTCCTCTTGGGTTTCACTGTCTAAACAGTGTGGTTCCTATCCTGACCACAGAGTGTTTCCCTTTTCAAACCAGGGGAAAGAATTGTTCCTGGGAACTGTTATCTCACAGCTTTGATAGGGCATAGGTTGCTCTTTCCGGCAAGCAAGTTTCTTCTCTTTTCATTAGTGTGCCAGTATGATTTTGAGACATACAAAAAATGCTAAAGAAATTAACACAGAGCTGTCCCACACTTGAGAGACAAGGAGACCTTCCAGGTCCTGTTCCTTGATGCAGGCAAGACCTCAGTAGCAAGGCATCTCTGACAATGCCTTCTGAGCCCACTCACAAATTCTGAGCAGCATTGAGAGATGGGACGATCTATCCCCAGTGTGTGATCATTTTTGCAGCTGTCCTGACTTCACGCTGGATAGACATTCTACCCCAAAAAACACACCTGGCCCAGGGTTGTGCAGGAGTAACTGCTGTTGGACTCACCCGCTGCCAATATAATTCAGATGTGTGTATTTCATCAGGGGATTTTCAGTGGTGTTCACCATTCTCCCTGAGGGAAACAGAATGCAAGATGCTGACTTTAAAGCAGAGATCCCAGCTTCCAGGAGATACAAAAGGCAGCCCCAGCGCCTGGAGCTCTGAGCCCTTTGTGGTCGGCTGGGTAACAACAACCACAACCAGGCAGACAGCCCTGCAGCACAGGTGGCCAGCACAGAGACTGATTTGTACAGTCTTTTGAAGAGTTCTCTTGACAGGAAACAAAGCACAGGGACATACAATCCCAGGAGAGGAGGACATCTTCCCCACCTTTCAGCAGTTTGCCAAAGGAATGCCTTCCCATTTGTAAACCAGAGCAGCTCCAGCTGTAACCGATCCTGACGGGGCTTTCAGCATCAGGACCCTGACCTGTTTGTGAGCAGGCTGAGCTCAAAGATGCCCCTCTCCCAGCTAAGGAAGGCTCCAGCCTCTGCAGTCCCTCCACCCTCAGGGACAGGGCAGCGACCACAACAAGGCTGGCAAAGCCCCAGCATGAGCACTGACAGGCACTGATGGGAAGAAGCCAGAGTGAGCCTGAGCCCCAGACAAGCTGTTACCCCCATTCGGGACACAACAGGATGGGCTTTGAGATCAGCCACACCGAGGCACAGATCAGTGCCCTTTTTGTCCCAACAGGTGATGGCAGACATAGAATCCACTGGGCTCTGGTCTCAGCCCCACCAGGTCTCTTATCTGAGAGCACAGCACTGGCAGCTTTTACGGGCAAGAAGCAGATTCATTGGGTTGTGCTGCAGAATCACAAAGGGCTTGATCTGTTTTCCTAGAGACTGATCTGAGCCGGGCCTGGGCCAATGGGTAGGATTCTAACAGTCATGGGAAAGAGTGGGAATCAGGTATGGAAAAGTGCCATGGATCTGAGGGATATACCATGGCTGGGCTGGAGGCTGTCTCCTGAGAAATGCCTGCAGTACAGTTTTATCTGATCACGCCACTTGGATGTGTCTCCTGGACACATCTTGATAAGCATAAAACTAGAAGATTAAATGAAGTTTTTTATCAAAGTCTCTGTTTTTTCTTTGGGGGCACATGGAAAATACCTTGTGCTCTCTCTTTGTCCGGTAACCTGATGTTCTGTCAAAGTAGTTCTTATTGACAAAAAGATAGCATTCTCTTCTTGACAAAAATATAGCATTCTCATGAAAATAAACTGTAGATGTAGTAGTGGTAACAGTAACAGTCATAAAAATGACATTAGTAAAACGTGGGGTAGAAGGGCTCCTTCAGGATGGAGAAAAACACAACAAAAAACCCCCACCAAAAATGAACAACAGAAAAGCAATCCCACCCCACCGCCCCCCAAAAAAAAATCCCCAACCAAAAAGACAAAACTCCAAAGTCAGTCCATTTCTGTGAAGTTTTTTTGCTGTGATGACTGGTTGCAAGTCAGGAGTCTAAGGAGAATTTAGGAAGCTAAAAATTCTGTTCAGTTTGGCCACTAGCACACAGGACTTGCCTAGATCATTTGCTAGGTCACACAGCCTTCTGCTGATCCAAGAACAATCCCATCTTCAGCCTTTAGCAGAGAGGGAAGCTCAGGCAAACCCAAGCCAGTCCCAGGTGCCCTCAGAGGCAGCAGGAACACCCAGAGCTCTCTCGCTGCCTCGCAGCACAGCACTGCCTCTGGGGAGTCCTAAATGGCCCTGTGACACCGAGCTCAGGAGCAGCATTGGGTACAGCTCTGCTGACACCTGCACACAACACACTGTCCCTCAGATAAGAAACACCCCAGACGTACCCAGCAGCTCCAGGTACTCCTCCTCAATCTCCTGTTCCCGGGATGTGCCCCAGCCTGAGTTCCCAGGTTTCACAGAAGGGCTTCCTCCAGGTGATGCTGCTGCAGCAGCAGGTTCAGAGCCCATGATGTGCTGGACCTGGAGCATTTCTGGTGGGCACAGTTCCTGTGCCTCACTCCTCACTTGGGGTTCTTCATTGCCACACATTCCCTGCAAGTCTTCGCAGGCTGCCCGGTGAGATGTCAACTCTTGCGCCTCAAGTCAAACAGAACAAAGCAGTCAGACACTACAGCTTGTCCCTGTCAGCCAGGAGTCATCGACTGTGAGGAAAGGCAAAGAACAGATTGACAGGGGATACAACAGCTTGTTTCAATCCTCCTTCTGGGTCACCAAGTTCCACTGTAAAAACACCTCAAGAAAAAAGGAGAGCAGGAACAGGCCAGCAGGAATCAATTTGGATGACTGCTGGCCAAAAGGCCAAAGGACAAGTTTCACTGTCCAGGGCAGATGTTGAGATTCAGCACACCGGGAAATGTCCTTCAGAGTGACTGTGATACACACACTACAGCAGCATGGCACTCAGAGGCATGGCCCCACTCCCTGCTGCTCTGCACTGGAAAGGCAAGAAGGGCAGAAACCACCAGATTGGTGACTGCAGTGGCTGCATCCCTCTTTCACTCACTTGGTTTTGCAGAGACTGACGGAAGCAATTAAGTTTCTCTCGGATGATTTTCATTTCTTCCTCCAGCTGCTTATGCCTTGCCTTGATCATACTGTGAGCTGTCTGAAGCTCTGCATCCAGCTGTTCCTTCATGTTCTCTAATAAACAAAAGAGAGGACATTTCATGAGTGGAGTGGCTGCCACTCTTTCATTCACCTGGTTTTGATGATCGCCCCTCTGCTGATGGAGATTCTCCTCTTGAATTCTTCCCATGTCTTCCTTGTTCTTTCTCTTCACTGCCATGATGTCACTCTGAGCTTCGGGCAGCTCTGCTTGTGGCTCTGCCTTGATGTTCTGTACACACAAAAGCAGAGCAAGGGACTGAGAGCTGCCATCAGGCTCAGCTTTTTTCCTCTTGCAGCCTCCAAATCACATTTATTCAGCCCCTTCTTTCTGCTTCCCTCCCCACATCTGCCTCCATTGCAAACCTCCTGTCCCAAGGCTGATCTCTGCAGATTGCAAGGCTCTGTGCCTCCATTGCCTGTGGGACTCCTGGCCTCCTCAGTCCCAAGAGCTCTGGTTTATGCCCCTCTCCCTGCCCTTCCCTCTGTGCCCTGGCCAGTCAGGCTTACCTGGCCATTCTCCTGTGGCTCTTCCACCTGCTGCCTGAGCTGCTCTTCCTGCCCTCGGGCTGGGAACAGCTCTCCCTGAGTCTGGCATGGCAGCTCAGATGAGGCAGTGTGCTCCTGCTCTTTCTCTAGAAGCACCTGCACAGAAAGCAAGAGAAGATGGGTTTCAGCTTCCCATACGCCCTTTGTGGGCCAAGACTCACAGACTGCTGGGCTCACACGTTCCCAAAGCACTGTGCTGCTGCTCTCCTGGGTTGTTCTCTGCCCGAGGGGAGGCACGGATTCCAAAGTGACCCTGGCCCTACAATCAGGGGCCATCTGGGACTGAAGCTCCAGCAGCCTCTCAGGCAGCTGACAGGGAAGGGGTGGCAATTCTCAAGGGTCTGGTGAGGGCCTCCCTCTGCTTCCGCCGTGTCCTGTTTGTCTTTCAGTAGTGACTGACTCCCCGCCCTGTCCCACAGCTCCATCCTGGCTCTGCAGGGGCTTCCTGGGTGAGCTCACTCCTTGTGAGAGACACTTCTGGAGTTCACCTTCTCTTCAGGCCTGCACCAGCATTCCTCCTTCCTGACATCCACACTCTTGTTAGAAAACCGGGTCATTCAGGAGATAAGGATGCATGCAAAGATCTCTGATGGAAGTCAGAGAACCTCTATGGCCACCTCTACATATGGAGGAGGACCAAGGTGTTTCTTCTCCCTCTTTTGTCAATGGAGAATTCTGACCAGCAGTAACAGAGTTTCTCATAAGGCCCCATTAAGGAATGCACTTACACAGCCCTGGGGATGCCAGTGAAGGAAACCATGTGCCATGTATGGCATGGCATGTATGACCAGAGTCACCAGACCCCAGCTACAGCATGGGATAGTTCCACTCCCTTAAGACATGCAAAAATTTAAAGGACAAATGAAGGCTTCAGGTCAGAAAAGGCTGGAGTAGGAAAACAGGAGGCGAAAAAACAACCATCTCTGGAGGGGGAAACATCTCTGCCTGCTCAGGATCAGTCAATGGAACTTGTCTCTACTTCTCTCCTGAAGGGAGGCCTTTCGGTGAGCTTTGCATCTTCCACTGCTTTGGAGCAGAGCCAGGAAGATTAAAATAGATAGATAGACAGATCTCACTTTTATCATCTCTCTTTACTGTGCTGTAGAATTTACCTTCTTTGAATGGAGAGAGATATAATTCTCTCTCCTAGGTTTTTTCTAAGGGAAGGTAGTGAGAAACTCATAGAAGGAGAGAAAACAATGATTATCTCTACTTGCTGTTCTTGTTTTTTAGTACATGAAGAATGTGTTGTAGTGATTGTTTACTGAAAGTGATTTGTTAATTGGATTTTAGAGATAGTTGTTTAGACTGATTAGATAAAAGGCTGTGTGGAGACAGTCACGAGTTTTTCTTTTGTATGTTTTTAGTATAATATCTCTTTAGTATAGTTTTAATATAGTACTAGTGTAATATAACATAGCTTAATAAAGCATTTGTTTAAACTCCTAAATCATAGAGTGAAAGCACATTTTTCGCCACGTGGGGGTCACCCTGAATCAATCCTGTCCTTTCTGTCGCTACACACATCAGCACTCGGCAGCAGTGCCCCAACCAGCAGCCATCCTGAACTTGCTCTCCTGTTGCTTCAGTAACCCACACTCTTGGGCAATCTGGAGCATGTCGGTCCTTATGGAATGCAATCAGACCCAGAGCACTGCACTGGGAACGGCTCTCTTGTGCATCTGTGCTCGGGCAAGTTCTTCGCTTGGACTCGCCCACACTGATGGTGCTGAAGTGGCTGGAATCAGAAATGCAGCCCAGCCCCTCCCAGCTCCTCTCATCTCTGAGCACCAGCTGGAATGCAAGGGCATTGATTTCCTACTCAGTTCCCAAACACAACACACACTGATTCCCTGGGCAGCCAAAAGACACGGGAGCCGTTAACTTGAAAAGGATGGGCAAGCCCTACTGGCTGGTCTGGCACCAGAACAGCTCGTTCTGCACCAACATCCCTGCCCCAAACGATGTGTTCTTGTGCAAAAATACTGCATTGTCCAGAACTGCCCCCTTGAAAACTGAAATTCTAGCAGAATTTCTGCCAGTGCTGTAAAAGGGTAGGAAAGACTGAGAAAAAAGCTCCCTTGCTCCCTGGAGAAGGAGAAATTGCACAAGGCTTCTCCTTCTAGCAAACAAACAAATCAACAAAATATGAAAGCGTTACCCACACCAGTGTCTAAAGCACTTGGATGCAGTGAAGGGATGTTTGGCAGGGAAACAGCCCTCGTGCTGAGCATTGGCTCTATGGATCCAAGGCAGGGATCAATGGCAGTCTGCCTGAAGGTCCCTCATGAGCCCCCATTGTCCAGGCTAAAGCTCCCTCAGCACCTCCTCCCTGGCCTTGTGCTGCACCCCTTGCCCAGCTCCCCTGTCCCTCTGTGCCCACGCTGCAGCCCCTCCATGACTTTCTGCTTCCCAGGGCCCACAGCTGCACACAGCACTCCAGCTGTGGCCGCAGCGCTGCCCAGCACAGGCCACGCTCCCTGCCCTGCTCCTGCTGCCCCACTGCTGCTGGCACAGCCACCGTGCCCTTGGCCTTCTGGGCCCCCTGGCCCCACGCTGCCTCCTCTTCAGCTGCTCACGGCCGCCAGCCCTGCGTCCTTTGGGCCCACGCAGCTCCCCAGCCACAAAGGTGCCCATTGCACTTCAGATACAGCAGGCACCATTGCAAGATGGCCTTCCTGTTCTACCACCTCATGTTCCAAGGAGATATCATCAGGTTTGATAGGAATAGGATTCTAAGTCCCTCTCTCTAAATTAAAATGATCTAATTCAACTGTACAGGAAATTGCTCTTAATTAAAATTATCCTATCTGCTGTCTGCAAGGATCATTCTCTTTTTAAAACTAGGTTTTTAGTTTTTCAAACTCTGAGAAGGAAATTTAAAAATATCTATCTCTGCCTTTCTTATTTTTGTTACAGGCATGAATATGGTTTTTCTTTCGGCCTTCCTAGCTGGCCCTCTACAGTCTACTGCTACTGGCCAAGCTCTCAGCTTGCTCTACAAGTCTTAAACACCAGGAACATGAAATGTTCCTTTCTCACTCACCTCAGGATCTTCAGTGCTGCTGAATACACGCTTCAGGTGTCCTGTAGTGGGAAGGGAAAATGAACCAGATTCTGTCAGAAAACTGCCTGGGCTGCTGAATCCCACAGAACAAGTCAACCCAAACAGAGATGATTTCCCATTTCACAACATCCCTCCAGGAGACACATCTCATTCACACAGCCAGCAAGAGATCAGGACAATATTCTTGGTTGTTCCTACACTGCAGCCAGTTTAGCCAGGAAATGAATACAAATATGATCAAGCAAATGCAAAGTGTTTTTCTTTAACACTCAATGCTCCTGTTCTACCAAACACATAAGACAGCTTCTGAAATCTTCTCCTGCAGGTACTCTTTTTTTTTCACTCAGTGTCATGCACTAATTCTGATTAACTTGCAGGAAACTGTTGCCCAGAAAAGCTTCCCCAAAATCCCCCAGAGGTGGCGCAGTTCTATTGTGGAAAAGCACAGCAGCACTTCCTTTCAAAGGGAACAACTATTTTAGCATTTAGTAAAAGGTCAAGTTAGTCAAATCCTTTTATGAGAAAATTTAAAAAGAGAAGCTTTCTCTGAATTCTGGGAAAAAATGCAGAGTTTTTAGAAGGCCTTCCAAGAAGCTCTGCCAGTCTACATTTTCAAAGGTGTCCTGCTTGTCCCAGCAACCTGAGGAAATGACAGACTCTGCTGCCACAGACTCTCCCGTGGAGGGAACAGAAGCCCTGCAGGTTCCCCTGCAAATGCTGCCCCTGTGGCTACAGACACCCCCTTTTAGCTGAACCTCTTGACAGGAGCTTTACCAAAGCAGAGGCATCCTAATGCTCTTTCTCTTTCAAAATCAGAAACTCAGCCCCAAGAAAGAGCAGGAAGACATACAAAAGCCAGGTTAGGATACACCCTAACCTAAGCAGAAGGGAAGCCTCTACTTACGTGCAAAATTCGTGAAATAATAAATGGAATAAGTAATGCCATATGCAGCAAAAGCTGCAGTGGCCAGATGGTTAACTATTGGCATTTCTGCAATTTTTCTAAACGCTAAAAATCAAGCCTCGTGTCAGTGGGCAGCTGCCTACTGACAGATGCTTTGACCAGGAAGGTTCTCCTGATCTGAGCAAGGCCTAGGGCTGCTCTGACACTCAGGCCTTCCGTGCACCAAGGAAACCTTCTGATGCCACTATGACGACGTGGCAACCATGCCCTGACATCACAAAGGGACAGCTCTGTGTTGGTCTTTATGCAAAGCAATAATCAACCTTCCCTACAGAAAACACAAAAGAGCCTGGGAAATTCTCATCTGTCACAAAGCAGCAAAAATTCCCCTCATGGGCCAAACCCTGTTGTTCAGGGGATCCAAGAGGAACTCCAGGAGTGCCCCAAGCACCTACAGCCTGTACCCCAACTGAGCACTCAGATGGGACACAAGCAAAGGAAACCAGACCAAGATAATGGCCCACAGCTTTGCACGTGTGAGAAATGACTCTCACTTTTAAAATTTTAAAGGTTTAGTAAACCTTAACAAAGGACTGAATAAGGAAAAGCCGCATCATTGGGAGTCTCTGTGATTAGCAGCCATGTGCTCATCTGCAAAAAGGATGCTCTGCCTTTTATACCCTCAGCCCCTCCAAAAGTTTTGTCACTCAACTCTTTCTCTGCTGTCCATTGGTGGAGATTACTTTCCTGCATCCCGACTGGAGGTCAGGCGTTGTTACACCCTGCCTGCTGGTCACAAGCCAGCCCTCCCCAAATGCCCTGACTGCCCAGGCTGTTACAAGGGGGACGGGAAAGAGGACTATGGGAGGATATATTACAATATAATCACTACTCATTTGAACATCCACATAACATCTGCTTCTTAATTGTCAGAGCCAACCATTGCATTCCTCATCCAGAACACACAGAACCAGGAGAGAAGCCACTGTTGGCATCACAGCTGAAATGTTTCCTAACAAATCTCCCCACATATTTGCACCTTTATTGGACATGCCCAGGGCTCCGGTGCGTGTACATCTCTGCCTCTCTTCCCCTTTGGCAGCAGTGGAACTGGCAGCATCTGCCTGCCAGCAGCAGCTGCTCCCAGCTGGGAACGCCACTGGCGGTGCTGATTTCCAGAGGCTTCTGTGTGCCAGGGAAAGCCAAGGCAGGAGCGGGTTGAACGGTGCTGGCGCTGCTGCTGCTCTGTGCCAGAGAGCCCCGGCTGGGCAGGGCACGGTGCCCACTGCGCTGCGGGCTCCTTCTCCTGCCACAGCTGGGCACACCTGGCAACAAGGCATGACAACCTGTGGGCAAGCCAAGGGGTTTCTGGGGCTGCACTGCTCTGCACACACCCAGCACACCTGCAGCACAGAATTTTAACCCTCAAACAGGTAAACCAAAGGGAAACAGCTGGAAAAGATTTCATTTCAACCATTCTTTATGCTTCAATAGGAATGACCAAAATGAAAGTTACCAGCAGGGCCCAATCCACCCTGCCAGCTCAGTGTAAGAAAAGAGGCATTACTTTATTTCAGTGCTGGGTGCCTGAGAATCACTCCCCTGAAACCTGCACACCCACGTGTTAAGTATCCATGGAACTAAGACATTACTTTCATTACTTTTATTCATTACTTTGCTCAAACTCACAGGCTAAACATTCTCCCAAAGTATTTGACATGTTTAAATCATTTCCCCAAAATTACTGACATTTAGAGTAGGGGTCTCTTGCGGGTCTCTGGTGGTCATGTGGTGAACATCCCATTCCTCAAATTCTCCTTCCATGGTTAAGAGCCTTCTTCTCCTTGAATGCATTGCAGCTACCTCCTCAGTAGGCCCACTGTCTTTATTCTCAAGGCTAAGACATCCACTTGCACACATTAACCACTGGTGTGAGGGAAGGTACGACTAAGCACTGCCTGTTAAAGCTTAACAAATTCACAATTTGTTGCATGTCAACACATCCCCAACATCTCTCGTTCCTTCTCTGGGAATCAAACACAAGCATTTTGTGATCACTGAGCCCAAGCCCTCCTGTCACCCAGCAGCCCTTCTCTCCTCACAAACAGCAGGCCCAGCAGGGCCTTCCCTCACTGGCTCCGTCACCAGCTGTGTCAGGAGTTCTCTGTCACACACTGCAGGACCATACTGGACTGTTTGCTCTCCGCTGCACTCTGTTGCCAGCAGACATCCCCACCCTGCTCCATGCCCCGTGCAGAACCCTGCACCTGCTGTCCATGGGCACCTGGCAAGGGAGGCACTCACGGCAGAGAGGCACCAGCTGCCCTGGGCAGGAACCAAAACCCTCTGGGGCACAGCTGCTGGCCTGGGTCTGGCACAGCCCTGCACGCCCCACTCCTCACGGGCTCTGGGCTGGAAATGCAATTGCACTTTCTGCCCCATGGAGAAACAGCAGGGCTGCACAAACAACGGCCAGCAGGCCACATCCCAAAGGCACTGCAACATGGAGCTGAGAAGGAAGAAGACCCTTCCCCAATTCCTAAGCATACCAAAACCACCATAATTGGGATTTTTAATCTTCTGAATGTAGAGTTCATTCACAGGGTGACAAGGGAATCTTCCAATGGAGTTGAAGTTTGGTAGAGTTTTTATTCTGAGTCCTACTCAGACTGTTGATTTGAAAATTCATTTTAAAATATTTTTTAAAAGGCTGTGCAGTCATATGGTTTTGTTCTAATACCAAAATGGCTAGATGAAATGTACTGGCATTTTAATTACATGCAAACTGATTAGTCTGTGAAAGCTTTCCTGTAGAATAGCCACTAAACAAGAAATGAAAATCTGTGGACTGTTGACTTTGCAAATTTCTAATAAACTTATCAGACAATGAGGCATTTTTAGTTAGATCATAGAGCAAATTAATTCCTATGGATAACTTGATTTGGATAAACCTGTTGATTTCAAATTAAAACTGCCAGCACATACTAAGTGGAAATCTGAATACTCACTTCTATGAGCTCTGAATTATTAGATAGTCATATCTAATTAACACCATATTAACAAAAATTAACATTCTGGCTATTTTTTTACTTACAGCCAGCTCTTCAACACTATTTGTAACACCAGAAAGAGAGTTTGTAGCAATGTGAACCATGGGTTGGTGGAGCATTGCAGAAGGCTCCTATGCCAGCACTAAACATTCACATTTACCATGGCATCCCTTCTTGCCTTTAATTCCAAGCTATAGCTCAGTTCCTGCAGTATAGATTCACACTTGTAGTCTGTATTTGCAGCTGGTTCTTACTTCCCTGTCCAGAAAAATATCATGCTTGGATTTCAAATCAAAATAAAACGAGGAGAGAGTCAGGTTCTGGATAGGTATAGCAAGAACAAAGAAATTTTTTCACAAATATGTTGAGAAGTTGTTTGTACCGGCTGCAAAAACGGCAGATTAAAGACTTGCACCCTAACTTGCAAGCTGAGGTTTGCCTGTTCTTTCTGGACTGATTTCTTGAGGCCAGACACTGAACCTAATCAGTAAGAAAATCAAAACCACAGGAGTAGTTTGGAGAATATTGTAAATTATTCTGTCATTATGCTTTTTGCCTGAAAGTTCTGGCCATCATCCAATTGGAGTAATTAGAGGAGATTGAAGCCATCACACTGTACCTGTGCACACAATTCCTTCTCAGGAGTAATCCATGAAGCAACACTGACAAATCCACACCAGCAGCTGCTGCCACGCAGTCATGAAGCAGAGAATATGTATTTCTGCTACACTGGGAAAGCTGAAGATGCCTCTGCTGAGCTAATTTTAGTGACTGCCCACCACAGATGAGACCTTGTGGTCAGTCTCCAACAAGTCAGGGCAGTTCATATTGTGCCTAAATGAAGCAAGTCTAGTAATACATAGACCATGGAGCCTGAGGAAAGCCAGTAGCTGTGGGAGATTTGTTCCGTATCTTTCTTTTTACTAATTTATTGCAGTCAATTATTTCAAGAATGGAAACTTTTGGCATACCATTGGCTGGAAGGTTGGTCAGTCTTCCATTCATGACTCCTCTGAAAGCATCACCCCAGTGTTTTTATCAGTAGCTCTTCCATCATCAGGGCTCACACAGCATTTCCTGCAGCTCTTGCTGGAGTCAGGGAAAGGCACCAGGAGAAGGGGGAGAAAGCTGTGTGCAGAGACTGTGTCAGCTGAAGAGACATTTGTTTCCTCTGATTTGGCTGAATGGCTGCAGGAACCTTGCTGGCACTGCTGGCGGGGTGGCCTTTGGCAGGGCTGGGCAGAGTTTGGGGCCCAGGATCCCTCCTCTCGGTGGGACACCAGGGTGAGCAGCCCCTGTCCCAGGCAGGAGCAGAGGTTCTGTGGCTCTGCCCGGGGCACAGGGACCTGCCACTGCCACGAGCTCCTGCCGCGGCTCCTCTGGGGCAGCTCCTGCTCTGCAGCGATGATGGGCGCAGCTGGGGGGGCTGCAATGGAGGGGGGCTTCCAGTGGGCTCTGCTGGTCTGCCACACTGGAGCCAGCAGAGCTTCTGGAAGGACTCTCCTCTTGTGAGCTGCTGGAGGTGGAGCTGGCACTGGCCACAGAGCCGCTGTGCTCATCCCTGACAGGCCCAGAGCACAGCAGCCTCTGGGCCTCCTTGCTGCACGATGGCACTGAGGAGCCATGGACCAGAGGTTCAGTATGTGTGACTCAGTTTCCTGATAAACTGTGCTCAGAAAACCCTGCATCCCTCCTGCCAGATCTAAGACACTCCAAGAAATCTGTTGGCACATTGGGAACTCAGAATTGTTTGCATTTTGAACAATTGTCTTATGAGTGCTTTTGATTTTATTTGTCATTTTGTATTGATTCATTTGATCCTTCAGAGAAGCTTTCCTTATAATATAAAACATGGCGAATCGTGGAGACCCTGGGGGGCATTCCCTGGTCCATGGAGACACAAGAAGCTTCCCTCAAAAAGCTGTTAGACCCCATTGGCTCCTTCCCCTGTTCCTGTGTCTGTTCCTGTGTTCCTGAACCACACCTTCCCTATTCCCTGATCGGCCCCCTTATCTTTGTACTGCCCCGAGATCAGGGTCAGCCCCCAGGCCCCTGTGGAGACAAAGTGAGACCCTCTGTGTGTGGGTGCTGGGACCTGAACATCTCCCTCCACAGCTGTGGAGATCATGCAAAGGTCCTTTTTGCTTCTTTACAATGGACTGTGCTAGCAGCAACTCAGACTGCTACAGAGGAGAAGCTGCAGTACTGGCACCAAGATTTTGGCAACTTGACCATAGGCACAGAGGGCGTGCAGGATGCTGCTCTATGAATTCCTTAACCAGCCATCTCTGGTGCTGGCATATTCCCTCCAGCTTCTGGTGCAGCCAGGGCCACCTTTGGTCCAGTAGATGACATTGTTATTTGAAAAATTCGGCCCACTCCTTGGGCAGGAGGCCATCCACAGGCTCTGGTCCTGCAGCCCCTGCTCAGCTGGGGACAGTGTTCCCTGTGGGGAAGATGGAGCAGCCATCACAGGGTCTGGGGGGCTGCTTTCAGCAAGGTGGCCAGGCTCTCTCCCTGCTGGACTCTAGCAATTCTTTGGGGGAGCTGATGGCAAATTGTATGTAGTCCTGTTCATCCTACTCAGAAAACCTGACAGCTTCTATCATTCTAATGCAGAGTGGGCACGCTGGATTTCTCTTTGCCCACTGCAGGATGCAGCTCAGGCAGAACTGGTGGTGACAGGGCAGAGAAGAATTCACATCCTTCTTAGTGACCCGGCAGATGGGGCAGCTCCGTTCTGTCCCCATGGCCATGTCTGTCTGTCACAGCAGCAGGGAAGAGCTGAGGACCATGAGCTGCTCTCATTGGCAATCTTGCATGGCCAGAGCCCAAGCTCCAGCCAGAGTGGCCCAGGCTCTGTCAGTGCCCAAATAGAAGCAGAAAGGGATGTTGTATCACAATGCATTCCTTGGTGAAGGAGGTCCATAGCAGCCTCAAGAGGCACCTCAGACACTCAACAGTCAAGGCAGTAACATATGGAAAGGACACAGATGGCAGTTCATGGCTTGGAGAGCATTTGTAGATATATCCAAGGACCAATTTCCCAGGAACTCTCCACAGCTCTGGGATCTGCCCATCAGCTCTGTCAGAAGCTTCAGCAGAACAACCAAAGTCCTAAAAAGCAGCTCCCAGACACTTTTCCTACTACCCAGCCTGAGTAGCCGGGTTGCTTGCTGCAAAACACTCTTTTTCTCCTCTTCCCCAATGCCCTGTGGACACTTGCAGCCAAAATAAAAAGCTCCTGGCCCTCTGTGTGATGTGATAATACAGTTTTTATATATCCATGCCGGGATGAAAAAAGCTGTGCTGTGGGTCAGGAGAGGCCAGGACCCACTTGGCTTACCTGCAGGCTGAGGTGGTCCCAGCAGACATCCTGCTGCTTTTTTGGGGAATGTGTGAGGGGGAGTGGAGGGGGTGACAGAGAGCCCGAGATCCTAGAGTGGAAACTCAGCTCCAGAGAGCCAGTGCAGACTCTCCCTGCTGAATGCCTGCTGGGGCTGACAAAGAAGGAAATTGCCCCGATAACAGCCCGGTGGCACTGTGTCTCAGGGACAGGTACAGGGAGGTGACAACAAACAGCAGCATGGCCCGGTCTCACAGCTCCTAGGAAGCAGTGACAGAGGGGCTCATGTGCCAGAGATTTCAGAAACGCTGTCTTCTCAAAAGGCCACTCTGAAACCCCTCTCTTTGCCTCTTGGGTTTGTGTGTGCTTTTGACAGCCACAGCATCCTGGGGCAACGCGTTCCACGATTTCATTAAGCACTCCTTGAAAAGCACCTCCCATTGTTCACTGAGCTGCCAGCCTGGTCATTCCAGAGGGTGCTGCCTTGGTGGAGAGAAAAATCAATCTTCTGCCTTTCAGGGAGCTGAACGAGAAGGGACTCTTCACCATCCAACACCTGGCTGGGTCCCATGCAGAGGTCCTGCTTTAAAGCCTCCGTCAGGTTTGCTTGGCAGTTACCAGCGAGGTGAGAACATTGTTCTGAATTGTCCCCTATACTTCATACACGGTGTGTAGAGTAGGTATGTGCTTGTTCATCTCCATGTGTGCTCAGGGTCTGCCTTCATTTCTGGTTTTAGACCTGAGATTTCTAATTTCTGTCAGCTATCTGTAGGATCTGTGGGCACATGCAGCTGTATTTATTGCCAGGTCGGGTACCTGACACTCATCTTTGAGTGCAAATGCAGAAACTGAGACGCTACTGATTTTATTTCCCAGAGTTCCAGTCTCTGCCCAAGCTGTAATTCAACACTGCAAATTATTCTGTAGACCTGAGCCTGTGTTTCTGTTTCCTGGCTGAGTGCTTCAACTGCTGGTGTTGCTTTTTGGAACAGGAGCACCTGACTCTTTTATCTTTATCACCTGTGCATTTATGATTTGAAAGCAGCCCTTGTTTAATTTTCTAGTAAAAGGGCCTAAAATCAAAGCTGTGGACATTTAGAAGGGTTAAGTAGAACACTGAATGAAATTTTTATTTTAGGCCCACAGTGAGCAGGTCTGAGGCCGGAAATTGGTGCCAGAGTAAGTTCCTTTCTGTGCTTGTGCTCTCCTGCACTTGTAATTTTATGTTCCTCTGGACACAATGGGATGTGTTGTCATTTCCTGGGACTTTTGCTGAAGGCAACTGGTTTTCTTTTCAAGGTGATTCTTATGTTTCCCCTCCTGGCTTCCCCAGGTGACCAACCTCCGTTCCAAGGTGTCCTGCTCTGCCATTGTCACTCTGGGAGAGCTCTCTGGGACCTTGAAGAAGGACATGGACTCTGAGGTGGATGAGGGTGCTCAGGTCCTTCTCCAGATGGTGTCCATCTCCCAAGAATTTGTTCAGAAAGAAGCCAGTCAGAGCCTGGGGATCCTGGTGGAGAATGTGACTCCTGCAGGAGCAATGACTGCTCTCATGGACATGGGAGTCAAGTAGGTTCTTCTTCTTTTAGTGATATTCTTCAGCTTTGTGTGTGTGGGAGGGAGAAGGGATGAGACAGAGAATGGGAATGGTTGGAGGGAAGGGTCCTGTATCCTGCATCTTCTGGGAACTCAGTGACTTGATTCTCCAACCAACCTCACTTCTGTCCTCTCGTCACCTATTTCTGCCCTCCTGCAGCCCATCAGTTCTCAGAATCACAGAAGTGTAGAATATGGGGAGCTGGAAGGGGCCCATCAGGACCATGGAGTCCAGCTCCTGGCCTTGCCCAGAACAGCCCAAGGGTCACACCAAGTGCCTGAGATTGCTGTCCAAATGCTCCTTCAGCCCTGTCAGGCTTGGTGCTGTGACCACTGCCCTGGGGAGCCTGTTCCAGTGCCCAGCCACCCTCTGGGTGAAAAACCCTTTTCCTGATATCCAAACTAAAGCTCCTCTGACTCAGCTTCCTGCTGCTACCTGCAGTTCTCCCAGTCTGTCAGATTTTCCTAGATGTGGTGACTGATGGGGAAGGGAAAGTGCCTGCAAAGGCCAAGGATAGAGCCTTATGCTTTTGTGGGCAGAGGGGCAATTGCAATTGCAGCTGTGAGCAGTGTTTGGTATTTCACAGTGCTAACCACAGAGGCCCTGGGAAAACCATGTCTCCTCATGATGCCACTAACTTGGGAAATGAGGAGGGTCCTTGCTGGGGCATGGAGCACATGGGGGACAATCTGCTGGGTGTGGCACAGCCTGCACAGCAGGTGCAGCTCCTACCCAAAGAGGTCTTGTATGACTGTCCTGGCCTTAGAGCTCTACTTTCTATGGAAACTGATGTTTCATGTTAGCCTTGAGAAGATGAATCACTTTACAGGCACCTCCACAGGCTGACTGCCATGGGACAGTTGCAGCAAATGCTGCCTTAAATGTTGGTGCTGGGCCTGATAGTTCCCAAGAGACACTCTCTAGAAGAGGACAGCCTGGCTAAACTGCCTGCCACCCTTTCCTCAACTTTGCAATAGGGTCAAACATTCAGATGGATCCATTGCCAAGGCCCACAGAAGAAACAGGCTGCATTGCTGGATATTCTGCAACTTCACAGCCCACCACGTGTTTTCCCTGCATTTGTTGTTTTCCAAAGGTCTGCAGATTTGGGGATAAATGGGTGGAAAGAGCCTCAGTCCTGCTGTAGCTCTGTGTACTGGGTGCCCTCTGATGGGTCAGCATCAATTGTCCTTAATTTCTAAATTATTCATATGTCATCTATTTCTTTAATCTTTCTCCGAGTAAATACTGTGAAAGAAACTGAGTATCAGACAGTGCAGGGAGACTGAATTCCTCCCTCTCCCGTGCAGGCAGGCCTAGTGTGCAATGCTGCCTTTGTGTTTAGCTGGGGACAGAGCCTTGTGCAGGTGTCTGAAGGTGCAGGGAGAGCCCAGGCTCCTTCCCCCAGCAAGGGCAGGGAGCAGCTCTGGCCAAGGCCGGCGCTGCCGCTGCTCCTTGTCCCTGTGCCCAGGGTTTGCTCTCTCCTCCCCAGCAGCCGCCCCGCCCCGGGGCGCGAGTGTGCGGCCCAACTCCTCCTGTCCCTGGTGGAGAGAATTGGAGTCACCCAGCTCGCAGGCACCCCCAGCGCTGAGAGGCTGCCACACGTGGCAGGGAAGCTTGCTCAGGACTGCCACAAGGACACAAGTAATGATCTTCATTTCACCTCCCAAAACAGGAAAACCGCTTTGTGTCTGGCTGTAAAGGTGAAACCACACAAGAGTGGAAACTAAAGGGAATATGAAGTTACCTCACGGTGTGAATAAGGGTCATAGAATCATGGAATATGCTGAGTTGGAAGGGCCCATCAGGGTCATCGAGTCCATCTCCTGGCCATGTGCAGTGACCCCAAGAGTCACTCCATGTGCTTGAGAGCATTGTCCAAACTCTTCTTGAGCTCTGTCAGCCTTGGCACTGTGACCACTGCTCTGGGCTGCCTGGGCAAATGGCTGTACTGGGAAACCTTGGGTTGGCCATCAAAAAAGAGCATTGCCACCTTTTTCCTGTGGCTTGAAGGATTCTTTACTGAGATCAAAAGAGCTCAGATCAGCCAGTCCAACACTTTTGTTTGGCCTTAGGTGCACAACACAAAGCCAAAGTGTTGGCTAATGTTCATCACTGAAGGATCCCAACATCCATTTTTCATTAACTTCAGACTATCTAGAAATATTTCAGGGGTCTCTAGCCAAAATATTCAGTCTTTCTAAGCCTGTTCTGCAGATTTCTAGAATGCTGTTATCTGTGGCTCAGTGAGCTCCACATGTCTTCTTGAAGAAAACTGTAGTTTCCTAGTAGCAAAATCAACTCAAACCACAAAAATCCCCTTCCTTTGGTGATTAAATTCCTATTAATACCTGCCAAGAGCAAATAGCAGAGCAATCAGCTGTCTCTGTGCATACCCATAGTATAGAATAATCAATAGGATGCATGAGGTGTTTTGTCCTGGCTTCCCTGCCAGGTAAAGAAAGGCAAATGATTGTGCAATGGCAGCAAGACACTGCTAATAAGCTTTGACAACAAAGCAGATATGTTTTGCTTGCTCCCTGGGATCCTTTGAAGCCACAGAAGCACACCCCCAGTTTCAGAGTGAAATGGTATTTTTCTGTGGCCCCACATTCTCCTCTTGCCTCTTGTGTTCAGCTGACAGCACTGTGCAGTGTCAAGTGAGGTAAATCTCCCTCTTTGCTGAGTAGGCAATGCCTTCTTATGCAGGGATTGCACCTGATGAGTTTAAGGGATCAGTCTCTTCTGGTAACGCTCATCCTGTGTTTGTTCACTTTTGTTTTGTTTCCTTCCTTCATTCCTTCCTTCCTCAGGCATTATGGACAGGAGATGGTGAAGATGTTGCTCAATCATCAACAATTTAAAGCAGTTTTGGAACAATCTCTTTCCCCACGTGACCTGGAAGATGTTCTGACAAGAATTAAGAAGAAAATAAGTGCTTGGCAGGAGAAATGTCTCCTTTGTGCAAGTATTGCCACTGCTAATATGAAATCAAACATACCCAATCTGTCTTTAGCTCATTCCTCTTCTGCTGAATCATTTTGCTCCTGGGAATGAGCTGTTAATCCTCAGCCTGTTCATCTGCAGACCACAAAGGAAATGATATTATTAAGGAAAAAGTGGGGTTTTGAATATTTTCAATATCGGTCACAAAGAGGAAAGGGAAAGAGGAGAAAATGGATTTACATTTAAGCGTAAGCCCCCACCATGCTCTCCCTACCCTGCCCCCTGTAAAGCAATTAAGAGAGAATTGTGCTTTTCAAGATAACAGAGTCTTTGCAAAGGACACTGGAAGTAGTAGTGCCAAGAAAATTCCCAAATTTACAAAAGATGTCCAAGTCAATCCTAGTTACTACAATGACTGTCTGTCTTTTGGGAATACTGCCCTGCTGTCCAGCCATGTGGGGCTGGAAGAAGCTTGGAGAATTCAGCAGCATCCAGTGGAAAATCCTTTGTTTGTTTGGGGGAGGATTTTATATTGTGTTATCAACATTATAGAAGGGAGCCTGCCTTTGTGCAGGCACAGGGAGAGTGAGTGTTGAACCAAATTGACTTCCAACACAATGGGCCAACCCCCAAAAGAGTCCAATTTATTCTGTTGAATCCTTCACCAACACTCGTTGTCTGCCAGTTTGCATTATTCCCATTTATGCTCAAGACTAAGGAATTTGGGATTTTAGACTGCTGCTCAGTCTGGTAGCACCCATAACCTGCCTTGGGCTATTGAAAACAAAGAGTTGGCATCACTGACTCTCTGGTCTGTTTCCATCTGTAAGTTAGGAAATGTTTCCCTAAGCCTTGGTAGCAGTGATCCTGGCTCTAACTTATGTTTTCATCAGGGAATTTCCTGTTTTATACTCTAAAGATTGATGGGGTTTCTCTGTGTCTTTGTAGGGGATGGAAAACCAGAAGGCTGAAGGCCCATCTGTCAAGGAGCCGGTGAAGGAGAGGAACGATGGCTCAGAGGAGCCCCAGGCCACATTGTCTGCTGGCAAATGGTACTGAGCACTTTTGTCAGATGTGACAAAGCACATGACAAGCTTTACATGCCTCTTCCTCAGGAAAAACTGTCTGGCAGAGATGACCAAAGCCACAGATTTTTTCCTTTCCCTACTCTAGGATAAAAAATGTCTACTTGTGCATTGTGCTGAACACAACTTCTCTGGAGGGGTGTCCACAACAATGGAGAGACAAACAGACACCCATTGGTGGCAGCTCAGACGATCCAGTGCAGTGGCAAAGGCAGTGTTGTGGAGCCTGGGAGAGAGCCAAGGTTCTGCTGCATGACTTGGGACAAGTAAATTCAAACAATGTTGTAATCATATGATTGTATATCATATTTCCAGAGTCCCATACCTTCTTGGTAGTTTTCTCACAGCAGCTCTTCACAGCAGTGTCATTGTTGCTTCTCAGCCAGGGCTCCTCTGCAGCCCTCCCTGAATGCCTCACCCCCTTTTATCCCAGCTACCTCCACGGGCCAAAGCTGCTGCCCAATTAAGGACATCACAGCTGCAGCCCATTTACAATAACTAGAATCAGGGCAGGGTCACTTATACAATACAGAGATCTTTTACTGCCATACATATATTTACTCAGGCCCCTATAAAACAGGGATTTTTTTTCACCTGAGTGGAGTCTTTTTCATATGGGTGTTTTGATGAGAAATCTCAGTCTGGAAGCAAGATGCCATTCCACAAAGATGCAGTTCTCATCTGTGAGGTTTGGCCTGGCTGAATCATGATTTTCTTTCCCTCAAACAGTACCAAGTTTGAGTAGTAAGTAGCAAGGCAATTCCTGAAAAACTTCAGTCAACAGGTGTCTCAATGTGGACTTTTTGCCTTGATATTCTTGTCCTTCATGTAATCTGCTTGATGGACAGCATGTTTGGTTTATTTCCCCCTGTGCTGCAATCAGCATTTAAGACAGGAATTTGCTCCTTGCTGTCTCTTCATGGCAGCTGCAGAGCTGCTTGTACCTGTTCTCCTCTGATAGCAGAGGGGATTTATTGAGCTCTGTCCTGCTCAGCAGTGGCAGGAAAGTGACCACATGCCTCAGTAGCACAGCTGGCATCTTCCTGTGCTCATGGAAGAGACAGGTTGATCAGGAGAATTGTTCCCAGTGGGGTTGTTAAGCTGTGCATCTGGTCTCCAGGGAAGCAAATGAAATGTGAGCATAGTTCTGGGTGTCTGGCTTCTGTTTTTATCTCTGTTACTGATTTTCTGAATCTTTCAAATATGGCCCTGTTTATCTGTTCAGAATGCATCTGAGCTACTTTTCCAGATTGTCATGTCTGGTTGCAGAGACACTTCTCCAGAGTGATGAGTTTCCTTATTCTAAGACACACACGTCCCATATAAGGAGGCATTTAAACTTGGCAGTAGTGTCTCTCTTTCTCCACAAGACAAAGTGACCTGTGTGCCCTGGCAGCCATCTGAAGATAGATCAGATGCATCTCATCCTTGGCTTTCCTGAGTGAGCAGTGGTGAGAATGTCACTTGCAGATTGTCAGCCATACTGATTGTCATGAGGTCCACATTGTTCTTCAGATCCTCATGATTTTCCAGCTTGAAATCACATGATTAGGAAAGCTGCTCAAGATGTTTTGCCAACAATTAACTGCAGGTATTGTCTGTGGCTGCAGCTGTCTCCATAGAGAGCAGCAGGCACAACTTTGCCAGGCATTTTTCTGGGGAAGGCTGTGAGAAGATCAGAGAAAAGGATGAGAAACAATTCTTATCTTCACTTGCTGCACTTGTTGTTGTGAACATGTGGATTGTGTTATGGAGATTTGTTTACCAAAGGGTAATTTCTTAATTGGCCACTGGTGATGGTGTTTTGGATTCAATTGCCCAATCTGGTCTGTCTGTATCCGACTGTCTGTGAGGGCAGTGAGTTTCAGCATAGCAAAGCATAGCAATTGATCAGCCTTCTGGAATCATGGAGTCAATGCTAATTATTTCCACTATGGGGATGCCATGCTATGATAATTATCACCACCACGTCCTCTTTGGTTTTATTTTCCAGGGTGAAATCTCCCTCTGTTGGACACCTCCTACCCCTGCAAAAGCCCAGGTCACGTCACCTCCAGCTGTGGAAGAAACGGAGCTGCTCCAGAAGCTTCACCATCTCCTGGAAGCCAAGGGGTTTCAGGCACGGATGGAAGGAGTGGAACTCCTCCTAGACCTGTGCAAAACCAGCCCCCAGCTCATCTCCATTAACATTGCCCAAGTATGTAAGGTACCTTCACTGCTCCTTTCCTTTAGGTCCTGTCCTAAGCCTGTAGCAGCAAAGTTAATTCAGTGTGTCTTGGCACTCTGTCCTGGCTGTTTGGGACACGCTGGTCCCTCTCACCCAGACAAATGTAATTCAGGTCCAGGCTTCAGGACAAGTCATTTCAGTCCAGCTGTATTTGTCTGGCAGGTGCCTATTGATGCTGTTCATCAGATGATGGCAGAATTTTCTGCTGGTGTAACTGCTGCTCTCTCCTACTCCCAGCTGGGTGAAGTGAAGGGAATCCAGCCCCTGAAAGCACGGCAATTGTTCTCTAGACCAAAAATGGGTTTGCACAGGGAAGAGAAGTATCAGGCTGGGTTGGTTTAAACCCAGTTGTTTTATTTAAGAGTACTTCTATATACTCCATCTTGTCTTACACAGGCACAGCTCTGGCTACTCATTTCTATCCTTGTTCCTACTCCTCTTGGTAAAGACAGTGCTCTCCCTTCTTGGGGGTCTGTTTTTCTCTTTGGAAAAGGAGGAAAACAGCTAAGGACTCATCTCTGCCTTCTCCTCCCAGTAGCTGCTTTTTCCCTTTTTCCAGGGAAAGGTGCCTGATAATGAGGCTGTCAAGGGACTGGACCTGCTCTAATGAGAGCTGTACAGCACATGACATTTCACAAGTCCACCTGTCACTTAGAGAAATGGTCTGGGTCCTGGAAGAGTTGATCAGGGCCCTGCTCTTCTCCAGACACTGGCTCAGAAACAAACCTTAGAAAACTTAGATCTTCTCCAGCCATAGTTTTGGCAAAATCATCATTGCCCTCAGTACTTGAGGCAACTGTATAGAAAACCAGGCATTGTAAACATCTGCTTCCATTCAAAGCAAAGTACTCTTTGGCATTAAAAAATTGAATTGATTTAATGATTTATAGATGGAGAGAAATACCATGGGAACCATTCAGTCCCCAGCCAAACCTCCTAAAAACAGAAGAAAATCTTTCAACCAGCATGAGGTTGTGCCACCATTCCAGTGAGTGGCCCACAGGAAAACAGTGACATTGTGCAAGCGAGTGCTGACCTGACAGAAAGGATCACTTTCATCTTTGACATTGCTGACTGCTACAGCCACTCTTCAAACAGGGGCATTTGAATCCAGCTTTCACGTTGCTTGTTCTCTTCACAGATTTTTGATTATTTTGTCCTGAGAATACCTGACAGCCACAAGAAAGTGAAGCAGAGGGTGCTGGACGTGCTGGCTGAAATCACAGGAGCCCTGAAAGATGCCTTGAACCCGGTGATCATTGGTTTGGTGGAGGGAATAACAAAGAACCTGAACTCAAAGGATCCCAGGGTTCGTGGGGCAGCTGTGAAAGCACTGGGAGAATCCATTGCTCATTTGGGTAAGGCTGAGCCCTGGCAGGGACTCTCCTCAGCTTCGTCTCTGTCTCTCCTGCACAAGAGAGCGCTGAGTGCCTTGACAGCTGCTCTTGTCTGGGGAACCCTCCAGCTGACACCCACCAGAGGCTGTGCAGGTGCAGTCCTTATGCACCATCCCCAACAGGCTGGAATGGGATCAGCATTTCCCAGCAGTCCCAGGAGCCCTTGGCTCTGTGCTGCTTGTCTGAAGAGCAACTCCTGGGCTACAGCTCTGCTACAGTTCAGGGGCAAAGGGGGTTTGGAGTTTGCTTGGGCCCCGTCTGACTTCCCAAGTGAACAGCTTTGCTGTTGGCATGAAGGGACACTCACCCATCAGAGCTTCTGCAGGGCAGCCACCTGCAAGACTCTACATTAGAGGCATTAGCTGCCTATTTTCCACTTTTCTCCTTTGTCTTCTGTGTTCAAAGGGGAACTTGTGATTCACCAAGTTCATTTCTTTATATCAAACAGGTATAAACCCAGCTGTCAATGATGCCTTGTTCCACGTGTTGTTTTGCGTGGGGCAAGATGGCCACAGCAATTAACTACATAGGCAAGGGCTGCTCTAAATTCCTTTGCCACACAGATTTATGTCAGCTCTGAGAATGCTGCACTGGGGGAATATGCCTGAAAAAAGGAGTGTTGGAGAGGCAGGTCTTCAAGGGGAGCTTCCACTTTCTCCTCCCCAGCTGCTTTGTGAACTCAGGAACTGCCTGACTCAGTGCCTTTCTGTGTCCCAAGTATGGGGCTCTTCCTTTGTGCTCTGGGATGCAAAACCTTTTCACTGCTTCCATGTGACTGAACTCCTGAGGTCCCTGATGTGAAATGTTTTAACACAGCTCCTGCTACAGCAGACAACTTTGGATTTACAAATGTGAAAGGAGAGCTTTTCTTTTGGAATTTAAAACCCTGGCAAGTAGGCTGGAAGGAAAGAAGAAAAGGATTCAAAAATCCACAGAAATGTACTTTATTTTATAAAATGGGGTTGGCCTTGCCCTTTCGCCTATGACCTGAGCAAAGTGAGCAGAAACGTGTGTTTCCCTTGTAGATCAAGTGTCCCTGCTGAAAGAGTTCAGCTACCAATGGAATCACCTGAGTGGCCAAGCCCTGCTGGATGTCACCGAGCGTATCACAGGCATGGCCTCCCCTTCTGAGCCCAGAGCTCTTCCCAGGGAGCATTTACAGGGAATGCCTGTGAGCAGACAGCAGAGCAGCTCCTCCAAACCAGGAGGTGCTGAGCTTGTCCCTGCTGCCCCATGGCCAAGGCAGGTGGGTTTGGCAGGTTTTCCCTGGCTGCTGCAGGGCTGGGCAGCACCTGAGATGGGGGCGGCGCTCGTCCTGGGGCTGAGCTCTCACTGGGGCATCTCAGAACCACCTCCAGCAAAGGGAGGGCTAAAAATGCCCCAGCTGGCTCCTCTCTGGGGAGCTCAGGGACATCTGTGATCTTTGAGGGGAAATGGTGGCAAATGCTGTTTCAGGGCATCCGTTTATTTTGTCCTCACAGAATTCTTGTTTTTCTCTTGGAAAGTTTTGAGGCTGAACCGTGCAGGGCCTGGGGGTCACAGCTTAGGCCAGAACTCAACAGAGGTACCAGAGGCACAGGTTTAGTGCAAGGCAGCCTCTGGGGCACAGGGACAGAAGCAGAGTGCTGAGGCTCCCTGCCTGTGCTCTCAGAGGGGCCTTGGACTGAGCCTTTCAGGGTGTGCAAACAGTGTCTGCCTGTGTCAGCGCTGCCCAAAATGCTACACATGCAGCTGATAATTGATTCCTCAGAGGAGCTTGCTGTGTCAGCAAGAGCCAAGGAATAGAAAAAGGATAATCTCAATATATAGCAGAGAAGATGATTGATAGCCTTGCTTCAACTGGGGCTAATTCCACTGCTAATTATGCCAATTTCTTTGAATGTAAGGTTTAATACACTTTGTGTCTTCATTAGGAATCTCAAAAGGGCATGTTCTGAGACTGGGAATGTCAAAGGCCCTTTAAAGAGCATTTGAATAAAGCAGATCTCCAGCAATAGGAAATTTAGTTTAGCAGTTCTTTTGATCTCTTTTTCAAATAAAGGAATTAACCATAAATTAGGACTACTTTAGAAAAAGCAGATGTTCTCTCTGAGATTTAGCAGGACCAGACACCTGTTCCTCACGTTCAGTAGTCACCGATGTCTTTAATTGCATTTAAACTCAGATGAATTCCCATTTTAAAATGGGTACCATAACCCTTTTCTGCTTAGCAGAATTGGTTTTGGGTACTTGCAGGAGCTCTTTCAATGTTGATGTCTGCTGGTGGATTAACAGCATAGAGAAAATGAAGTCTCTTCCACCACAGAATATTAAATGGCTGCTAGATAACATTTTGTCTGATCAGAAAATAAGAATGATCTCAAGAGCATTTCAGGTTTTGATCTCTATGACTAATCTGCCATGCAAGAAGCCTGTTGGTAGTAAATATTTGTCTGTGTTTGATATAGTTCAGTTCAGAAAATGGGCAGAGAGATTTCAGAGACAATGTGAGAAAACACTCGTGTTTTGGTTACATTTCAGTCCTCTGTGTAGCACTTTTGTTGCTCTGTGCCCCTATTTCAGTGGACATTATAAGAAAAAATGCCATAACCATTGGGAGGGGAAGTGGCATTAAAATGTGGAGATGCCCAAATGCCAAGGCAATGGGGTCTGGGTAATTCTCTACGACACCCTAAGGTTTCAAACAGCTCTTTGTTGGAAGAGCTGTTTACCTAGGAAGGTAAATCATTCTAGGTATAAGGATGGTGCCAAGGAAAATCTATGAAAGCAGCCATGTTGTGGCACTTTTGCACTCGCTTTTGGATGCCTTTCACAGCTCCAGTGTGCCTGGAGGTCTGGGATCCTGATTTTAAAAACCTACCACTAGGCCTACCTATCCTGAACCCGACGACGAGAAAGGCAAATCAGCCAGGAATTAGGGATGTCCTCAAGGAAATAGCTGGGGAGGCAGGCATGTTGTGGTACTTTTGTGCACTTCTTGGGTAGTCCTTGGCAGCTGCTGTGTTCTTAGAACTCAGGGCTTTCTGGTTAAAAGAACACTAACCCTAGGCATAACTCAAACCTCAACGCTAGGAAGGAAAATCAGCCTATGGTTGGGGATGGCCTCATGGGAATAGCAGTGGAGGCAGCCAAGTTGTGTCACTTTTGCGCTCCCCTTGGGATGCCTTGAAGAGCTGCAGTGTGCCTGGAGCACAGGGCTTCCTGGTTTTAAAAGTCCTAGGCCTAAGCCTAACAGTAACCCTAGGAAGGTAAATCAGCCCAGGTATAGGGATGGTGCCAAGGAAAAAGCTGTGAAAGCAGCCATGTTGTGGCACTTTTGCACTCCCTTTTGGATGCCTTTCACAGCTCCTGTGTGCCTGGAGGTCTGGGCTTCCTGATTTTAAAAATCCTAGCACTAGGCCTACCTAACCCGAACCCGACGACGAGAAAGGCAAATCAGCCAGGAATTAGGGAAGTCCCCAAGGAAATAGCTGTGGAGGCAAGCATGTTGTGGTACTTTTGTGCACTTCTTGGGTAGTCCTTGGCAGCTGCTGTGTTCTTGGAACTCAGGGCTTTCTGGTTAAAAGAACACTAACCCTAGGCCTAACTCAAACCTCAACGCTAGGAAGGAAAATCAGCCTATGGTTGGGGATGGTCTCATGGAAATAGCAGTGGTGGCAGCCAAGCTGTGTCACTTTTGCGCTCCCCTTGGGATGCCTTGAACAACTGCAGTGTGCCTGCAGCATAGGGCTTCCTGGTTTTAAAAGTCCTAGGCCTAAGCCTAACAGTAACCCTAGGAAGGTAAATCAGCCGGGTATTAGGGTTCTTCCTAAGGAAAAAGCTGTGAAAGCAGCCATGTTGTGGCACTTTTGCACTCGCTTTTGGATGCCTTTCACAGTTCCAGTGTGCCTGGAGGTCTGGGCTTCCTGGTTCAAAAATCCTAGCCGTAAACTGAACCCTAACCCTATCTCTAGGCAGATAAATCAGCCTAGCTATAGGGATGGTGCCAAGGAAAAAGCTGTGAAAGCAGCCATGTTGTGGCACTTTTGCACTCCCTTTTGAATGCCTTTCATAGCTCCAGTGTGCCTGGAGGTCTGGGCTTCCTGATTTTAAAAATCCTAGCACAAGGCCTACCTAACCCCAACTCGACGACGAGAAAGGCAAATCAGCCAGGAATTAGGGATGTCCCCAAGGAAATAGCTGTGGAGGCAGGCCTGTTGTGGTACTTTTGTGCTCTTCTTGGGTAGTCCTTCGCAGCTGCTGTGTTCTTGGAACTCAGGGCTTTCTGGTTAAAAGAACACTAACCCTAGGCCTAACTCAAACCTCAACGCTAGGAAGGAAAATCAGCCTATGGTTGGGGATGGTCTCATGGAAATAGCAGTGGTGGCAGCCAAGTTGTGTCACTTTAGCGTTCCCCTTGGGATGCCTTGAACAGCTGCAGTGTGCCTGGAGCACAGGGCTTCCTGGTTTTAAAAGTCCTAGGCCTAAGCCTAACACTAACCCTAGGAAGGTAAATCAGCCGGGTATTAGGGTTCTTCCTAAGGAAAAATCTGTGAAAGCAGCCATGTTGTGGCACTTTTGCACTCCCTTTTGGATGCCTTTCACAGCTCCAGTGTGCCTGGAGGTCTGGGATCCTGATTTTAAAACCTGCCACTAGGCCTACCTATCCCGAACCCGACGACGAGAAATGCAAATCAGCCAGGAATTAGGGATGTCCTCAAGGAAATAGCTGGGGAGGCAGGCATGTTGTGGTACTTATGGGCACTTCTTGGGTAGTCCTTGGCAGCTGCTGTGTTCTTGGAACTCAGGGCTTTCTGGTTAAAAGAACACTAACCCTAGTCATAACTCAAACCTCAACGCTAGGAAGGAAAATCAGCCTATGGTTGGGGATGGTCTCATGGAAATAGCAGTGGTGGCAGCCAAGTGGTGTCACTTTTGCACTCCCCTTGGGATGCCTTGAACAGCTGCAGTGTGCCTGGAGCACAGGGCTTCCTGGTTTTAAAAGTCCTAGGCCTAAGCCTAACAGTAACCCTAGGAAGGTAAATCAGCCTAGGTATAGGGATGGTGCCAAGGAAAAAGCTGTGAAAGCAGCCATGTTGTGGCACTTTTGCACTCGCTTTTGGATGCCTTTCATAGCTCCAGTGTGCCTGGAGGTCTGGGCTTCCTGATTTTAAAAATCCTAGCACAAGGCCTACCTAACCCGAACCCGACGACGAGAAAGGCAAATCAGCCAGGAATTAGGGATGTCCCCAAGGAAATAGCTGTGGAGGCAGGCCTGTTGTGGTACTTTTGTGCTCTTCTTGGGTAGTCCTTCGCCGCTGCTGTGTTCTTGGAACTCAGGGCTTTCTGGTTAAAAGAACACTAATCCTAGGCCTAATTCAAACCTCAACGCTAGGAAGGAAAATCAGCCTATGGTTGGGGATGGTCTCATGGAAATAGCAGTGGTGGCGGGAAAGTTGTGTCACTTTTGCGCTTCCCTTGGGATGCCTTGAACAGTTGCAGTTTGACTTGAGCAGAGGGCTTCCTGGTTTTAAAAGTCCTAGGCCTAAGCCTAACAGTAACCCTAGGAAGGTAAATCAGCCTAGGTATAGGGATGGTGCCAAGGAAAAAGCTGTGAAAAGAGCCATGTTGTGGCACTTTTGCACTCGCTTTTGGATGCCTTTCATAGCTCCAGTGTGCCTGGAGGTCTGGGCTTCCTGATTTTAAAAATCCTAGCACAAGGCCTACCTAACCCCAACCTGACGACGAGAAAGGCAAATCAGCCAGGAATTAGGGATGTCCTCAAGGAAATAGCTGGGGAAGCAGGCATGTTGTGCTACTTTTGTGGTCTTCTTGGGTAGTTCTTCGCAGTTGCTGTGTTCTTAGAACTCAGGGCTTTCTGGTTAAAAGAACACTAACCCTAGGCATAACTCAAACCTCAACGCTAGGAAGGAAAATCAGCCTATGTTTGGGGATGGTCTCATGGAAATAGCAGTGGTGGCAGCCAAGTTGTGTCACTTTTGCACTCCCCTTGGGATGCCTTGAACAGCTGCAGTGTGCCTGGAGCACAGGGCTTCCTGGTTTTAAAAGTCCTAGGCCTAAGCCTAACAGTAACCCTAGGAAGGTAAATCAGCCAAGCTATAGGGATGGTACCAAGGAAAAAGCTGTGAAAGCAGCCATGTTGTGGCACATTTGCACTCGCTTTTGGATGCCTTTCATAGCTCCAGTGTGCCTGGAGGTCTGGGCTTCCTGCTTTTAAAAATCCTAGCATTAGGCCTACCTAACCCCAACCCGACGACGAGAAAGGCAAATCAGCCAGGAATTAGGGATGTCCCCAAGGAAATAGCTGTGGAGGCAGGCCTGTTGTGGTACTTTTGTGCTCTTCTTGGGTAGTCCTTCGCAGCTGCTGTGTTCTTGGAACTCAGGGCTTTCTGGTTAAAAGAACACTAACCCTAGGCACAACTCAAACCTCAACGCTAGGAAGGAAAATCAGCCTATGGTTGGGGATGGTCTCATGGAAATAGCAGTGGTGGCAGCCAAGCTGTGTCACTTTTGCGCTCCCCTTGGGATGCCTTGAACAACTGCAGTGTGCCTGAAGCATAGGGCTTCCTGGTTTTAAAAGTCCTAGGCCTAAGCCTAACAGTAACCCTAGGAAGGTAAATCAGCCGGGTATTAGGGTCCTTCCTAAGGAAAAAGCTGTGAAAGCAGCCATGTTGTGGCACTTTTGCACTCGCTTTTGGATGCCTTTCACAGTTCCAGTGTGCCTGGAGGTCTGGGTTCCCTGGTTCAAAAAATCCTAGCCCTAAACTGAACCCTAACCCTAACTCTAGGCAGATAAATCAGCCTAGCTATAGGGATGGTGCCAAGGAAAAACCTGTGGAAGCAGCCATGTTGTGGCACTTTTGCACTCCCTTTTGGATGCCTTTCATAGCTCCAGTGTGCCTGGAGGTCTGGGCTTCCTGATTTTAAAAATCCTAGCATTAGGCATCCCTAACCCCAACCCGACGACGAGAAAGGCAAATCAGCCAGGAATTAGGGATGTCCCCAAGGAAATAGCTGTGGAGGCAGGCCTGTTGTGGTACTTTTGTGCTCTTCTTGGGTAGTCCTTCGCAGCTGCTGTGTTCTTGGAACTCAGGGCTTTCTGGTTAAAAGAACACTAACCCTAGGCCTAACTCAAACCTCAACGCTAGGAAGGAAAATCAGCCTATGGTTGGGGATGGTCTCATGGAAATAGCAGTGGTGGCAGCCAAGTTGTGTCACTTTAGCGTTCCCCTTGGGATGCCTTGAACAGCTGCAGTGTGCCTGGAGCACAGGGCTTCCTGGTTTTAAAAGTCCTAGGCCTAAGCCTAACAGTAACCCTAGGAAGGTAAATCAGCCGGGTATTAGGGTTCTTCCTAAGGAAAAATCTGTGAAAGCAGCCATGTTGTGGCACTTTTGCACTCCCTTTTGGATGCCTTTCACAGCTCCAGTGTGCCTGGAGGTCTGGGATCCTGATTTTAAAACCTGCCACTAGGCCTACCTATCCCGAACCCGACGACGAGAAATGCAAATCAGCCAGGAATTAGGGATGTCCTCAAGGAAATAGCTGGGGAGGCAGGCATGTTGTGGTACTTATGGGCACTTCTTGGGTAGTCCTTGGCAGCTGCTGTGTTCTTGGAACTCAGGGCTTTCTGGTTAAAAGAACACTAACCCTAGTCATAACTCAAACCTCAACGCTAGGAAGGAAAATCAGCCTATGGTTGGGGATGGTCTCATGGAAATAGCAGTGGTGGCAGCCAAGTGGTGTCACTTTTGCACTCCCCTTGGGATGCCTTGAACAGCTGCAGTGTGCCTGGAGCACAGGGCTTCCTGGTTTTAAAAGTCCTAGGCCTAAGCCTAACAGTAACCCTAGGAAGGTAAATCAGCCTAGGTACAGGGATGGTGCCAAGGAAAAAGCTGTGAAAGCAGCCATGTTGTGGCACTTTTGCACTCGCTTTTGGATGCCTTTCATAGCTCCAGTGTGCCTGGAGGTCTGGGCTTCCTGATTTTAAAAATCCTAGCACTAGGCCTACCTAACCCGAACCCGACGACGAGAAAGGCAAATCAGCCAGGAATTAGGGATGTCCCCAAGGAAATAGCTCTGGAGGCAGGCCTGTTGTGGTACTTTTGTGCTCTTCTTGGGTAGTCCTTCGCCGCTGCTGTGTTCTTGGAACTCAGGGCTTTCTGGTTAAAAGAACACTAATCCTAGGCCTAATTCAAACCTCAACGCTAGGAAGGAAAATCAGCCTATGGTTGGGGATGGTCTCATGGAAATAGCAGTGGTGGCGGGAAAGTTGTGTCACTTTTGCGCTTCCCTTGGGATGCCTTGAACAGTTGCAGTTTGACTTGAGCAGACGGCTTCCTGGTTTTAAAAGTCCTAGGCCTAAGCCTAACAGTAACCCTAGGAAGGTAAATCAGCCTAGGTATAGGGATGGTGCCAAGGAAAAAGCTGTGAAAAGAGCCATGTTGTGGCACTTTTGCACTCGCTTTTGGATGCCTTTCATAGCTCCAGTGTGCCTGGAGGTCTGGGCTTCCTGATTTTAAAAATCCTAGCACAAGGCCTACCTAACCCCAACCTGACGACGAGAAAGGCAAATCAGCCAGGAATTAGGGATGTCCTCAAGGAAATAGCTGGGGAAGCAGGCATGTTGTGCTACTTTTGTGGTCTTCTTGGGTAGTTCTTCGCAGTTGCTGTGTTCTTAGAACTCAGGGCTTTCTGGTTAAAAGAACACTAACCCTAGGCATAACTCAAACCTCAACGCTAGGAAGGAAAATCAGCCTATGTTTGGGGATGGTCTCATGGAAATAGCAGTGGTGGCAGCCAAGTTGTGTCACTTTTGCACTCCCCTTGGGATGCCTTGAACAGCTGCAGTGTGCCTGGAGCACAGGGCTTCCTGGTTTTAAAAGTCCTAGGCCTAAGCCTAACAGTAACCCTAGGAAGGTAAATCAGCCAAGCTATAGGGATGGTACCAAGGAAAAAGCTGTGAAAGCAGCCATGTTGTGGCACATTTGCACTCGCTTTTGGATGCCTTTCATAGCTCCAGTGTGCCTGGAGGTCTGGGCTTCCTGCTTTTAAAAATCCTAGCATTAGGCCTACCTAACCCCAACCCGACGACGAGAAAGGCAAATCAGCCAGGAATTAGGGATGTCCCCAAGGAAATAGCTGTGGAGGCAGGCCTGTTGTGGTACTTTTGTGCTCTTCTTGGGTAGTCCTTCGCAGCTGCTGTGTTCTTGGAACTCAGGGCTTTCTGGTTAAAAGAACACTAACCCTAGGCACAACTCAAACCTCAACGCTAGGAAGGAAAATCAGCCTATGGTTGGGGATGGTCTCATGGAAATAGCAGTGGTGGCAGCCAAGCTGTGTCACTTTTGCGCTCCCCTTGGGATGCCTTGAACAACTGCAGTGTGCCTGAAGCATAGGGCTTCCTGGTTTTAAAAGTCCTAGGCCTAAGCCTAACAGTAACCCTAGGAAGGTAAATCAGCCGGGTATTAGGGTCCTTCCTAAGGAAAAAGCTGTGAAAGCAGCCATGTTGTGGCACTTTTGCACTCGCTTTTGGATGCCTTTCACAGTTCCAGTGTGCCTGGAGGTCTGGGTTCCCTGGTTCAAAAAATCCTAGCCCTAAACTGAACCCTAACCCTAACTCTAGGCAGATAAATCAGCCTAGCTATAGGGATGGTGCCAAGGAAAAACCTGTGGAAGCAGCCATGTTGTGGCACTTTTGCACTCCCTTTTGGATGCCTTTCATAGCTCCAGTGTGCCTGGAGGTCTGGGCTTCCTGATTTTAAAAATCCTAGCATTAGCCATCCCTAACCCCAACCCGACGACGAGAAAGGCAAATCAGCCAGGAATTAGGGATGTCCCCAAGGAAATAGCTGTGGAGGCAGGCATGTTGTGGTACTTTTGTGCTCTTCTTGGGTAGTTCTTCGCAGTTGCTCTGTTCTTACAACTCAGGGCTTTCTGGTTAAAAGACCACTAACCCTAGGCCTAACTCAAACCTCAACGCTAGGAAGGAAAATCAGCCTATGGTTGGGGATGGTCTCATGGAAATAGCAGTGGTGGCAGCCAAGTGGTGTCACTTTAGCGTTGCCCTTGGGATGCCTTGAACAGCTGCAGTGTGCCTGGAGCAGAGGGCTTCCTGGTTTTAAAAGTCCTAGGCCTAAGCCTAACAGTAACCCTAGGAAGGTAAATCAGCCTAGGTATAGGGATGGTGCCAAGGAAAAAGCTGTGAAAGCAGCCATGTTGTGGCACTTTTGCACTCGCTTTTGGATGCCTTTCATAGCTCCAGTGTGCCTGGAGGTCTGGGCTTCCTGATTTTAAAAATCCTAGCACAAGGCCTACCTAACCCGAACCCGACGACGAGAAAGGCAAATCAGCCTGGAATTAGGGATGTCCCCAAGAAAATAGCTGTGGAGGCAGGCCTGTTGTGGTACTTTTGTGCTCTTCTTGGGTAGTCCTTCGCCGCTGCTGTGTTCTTGGAACTCAGGGCTTTCTGGTTAAAAGAACACTAACCCTAGGCTTAACTCAAACCTCAACGCTAGGAAGGAAAATCAGCCTATGGTTGGGGATGGTTTCATGGAAATCGCTGTGGAGGCAGCCAAGTTGTGTCACTTTTGCACTCCCCTTGGGATGCCTTGAACAGCTGCAGTGTGCCTGGAGCACAGGGCTTCCTGGTTTTAAAAGTCCTAGGCCTAAGCCTAACAGTAACCCTAGGAAGGTAAATCAGCCAAGCTATAGGGATGGTGCCAAGGAAAAAGCTGTGAAAGCAGCCATGTTGTGGCACTTTTGCACTCGCTTTTGGATGCCTTTCATAGCTCCAGTGTGCCTGGAGGTCTGGGCTTCCTGCTTTTAAAAATCCTAGCATTAGGCCTAGCTAACCCCAACCCGACGACGAGAAAGGCAAATCAGCCAGGAATTAGGGATGTCCCCAAGGAAATAGCTGTGGAGGCAGGCCTGTTGTGGTACTTTTGTGCTCTTCTTGGGTAGTCCTTTGCAGCTGCTGTGTTCTTAGAACTCAGGGCTTTTTGGTTAAGAGAACACTAACCCTAGGCCTAACTCAAACCTCAACGCTAGGAAGGAAAATCAGCCTATGGTTGGGGATGGTCTCATGGAAATAGCAGTGGTGGCAGCCAAGTTGTGTCACTTTTGCGCTCCCCTTGGGATGCCTTGAACAGCTGCAGTGTGCCTGGAGCACAGGGCTTCCTGGTTTTAAAAGTCCTAGGCCTAAGCCTAACAGTAACCCTAGGAAGGTAAATCAGCCTTGGTATAGGGATGGTGCCAAGGAAAAAGCTGTGAAAGCAGCCATGTTGTGGCACTTTTGCACTCGCTTTTGGATGCCTTTCATAGCTCCAGTGTGCCTGGAGGTCTGGGCTTCCTGCTTTTAAAAATCCTAGCATTAGGCCTACCTAACCCCAACCCGACGACGAGAAAGGCAAATCAGCCAGGAATTAGGGATGTCCCCAAGGAAATAGCTGTGGAGGCAGGCCTGTTGTGGTACTTTTGTGCTCTTCTTGGGTAGTCCTTCGCCGCTGCTGTGTTCTTGGAACTCAGGGCTTTCTGGTTAAAAGAACACTAACCCTAGGCATAACTCAAACCTCAACGCTAGGAAGGAAAATCTGCCTATGGTTGGGGATGGTCTCATGGAAATAGCTGTGGAGGCTGCCAAGTTGTGTCACTTTAGCGTTCCCCTTGGGATGCCTTGAACGGCTGCAGTGTGCCTGGAGCAGAGGGCTTCCTGGTTTTAAAAGTCCTAGGCCTAAGCCTAACAGTAACCCTAGGAAGGTAAATCAGCCGGGTATTAGGGTCCTTCCTAAGGAAAAAGCTGTGAAAGCAGCCATGTTGTGGCACTTTTGCACTCGCTTTTGGATGCCTTTCACAGTTCCAGTGTGCCTGGAGGTCTGGGTTCCCTGGTTCAAAAAATCCTAGCCCTAAACTGAACCCTAACCCTAACTCTAGGCAGATAAATCAGCCTAGCTATAGGGATGGTGCCAAGGAAAAACCTGTGGAAGCAGCCATGTTGTGGCACTTTTGCACTCCCTTTTGGATGCCTTTCATAGCTCCAGTGTGCCTGGAGGTCTGGGCTTCCTGATTTTAAAAATCCTAGCATTAGGCATCCCTAACCCCAACCCGACGACGAGAAAGGCAAATCAGCCAGGAATTAGGGATGTCCCCAAGGAAATAGCTGTGGAGGCAGGCATGTTGTGGTACTTTTGTGCTCTTCTTGGGTAGTTCTTCGCAGTTGCTCTGTTCTTACAACTCAGGGCTTTCTGGTTAAAAGACCACTAACCCTAGGCCTAACTCAAACCTCAACGCTAGGAAGGAAAATCAGCCTATGGTTGGGGATGGTCTCATGGAAATAGCAGTGGTGGCAGCCAAGTGGTGTCACTTTAGCGTTGCCCTTGGGATGCCTTGAACAGCTGCAGTGTGCCTGGAGCAGAGGGCTTCCTGGTTTTAAAAGTCCTAGGCCTAAGCCTAACAGTAACCCTAGGAAGGTAAATCAGCCTAGGTATAGGGATGGTGCCAAGGAAAAAGCTGTGAAAGCAGCCATGTTGTGGCACTTTTGCACTCGCTTTTGGATGCCTTTCATAGCTCCAGTGTGCCTGGAGGTCTGGGCTTCCTGAATTTAAAAATCCTAGCACAAGGCCTACCTAACCCGAACCCGACGACGAGAAAGGCAAATCAGCCTGGAATTAGGGATGTCCCCAAGAAAATAGCTGTGGAGGCAGGCCTGTTGTGGTACTTTTGTGCTCTTCTTGGGTAGTCCTTCGCCGCTGCTGTGTTCTTGGAACTCAGGGCTTTCTGGTTAAAAGAACACTAACCCTAGGCTTAACTCAAACCTCAACGCTAGGAAGGAAAATCAGCCTATGGTTGGGGATGGTTTCATGGAAATCGCTGTGGAGGCAGCCAAGTTGTGTCACTTTTGCACTCCCCTTGGGATGCCTTGAACAGCTGCAGTGTGCCTGGAGCACAGGGCTTCCTGGTTTTAAAAGTCCTAGGCCTAAGCCTAACAGTAACCCTAGGAAGGTAAATCAGCCAAGCTATAGGGATGGTGCCAAGGAAAAAGCTGTGAAAGCAGCCATGTTGTGGCACTTTTGCACTCGCTTTTGGATGCCTTTCATAGCTCCAGTGTGCCTGGAGGTCTGGGCTTCCTGCTTTTAAAAATCCTAGCATTAGGCCTACCTAACCCCAACCCGACGACGAGAAAGGCAAATCAGCCAGGAATTAGGGATGTCCCCAAGGAAATAGCTGTGGAGGCAGGCCTGTTGTGGTACTTTTGTGCTCTTCTTGGGTAGTCCTTTGCAGCTGCTGTGTTCTTAGAACTCAGGGCTTTTTGGTTAAGAGAACACTAACCCTAGGCCTAACTCAAACCTCAACGCTAGGAAGGAAAATCAGCCTATGGTTGGGGATGGTCTCATGGAAATAGCAGTGGTGGCAGCCAAGTTGTGTCACTTTTGCGCTCCCCTTGGGATGCCTTGAACAGCTGCAGTGTGCCTGGAGCACAGGGCTTCCTGGTTTTAAAAGTCCTAGGCCTAAGCCTAACAGTAACCCTAGGAAGGTAAATCAGCCTAGGTATAGGGATGGTGCCAAGGAAAAAGCTGTGAAAGCAGCCATGTTGTGGCACTTTTGCACTCGCTTTTGGATGCCTTTCATAGCTCCAGTGTGCCTGGAGGTCTGGGCTTCCTGCTTTTAAAAATCCTAGCATTAGGCCTACCTAACCCCAACCCGACGACGAGAAAGGCAAATCAGCCAGGAATTAGGGATGTCCCCAAGGAAATAGCTGTGGAGGCAGGCCTGTTGTGGTACTTTTGTGCTCTTCTTGGGTAGTCCTTCGCCGCTGCTGTGTTCTTGGAACTCAGGGCTTTCTGGTTAAAAGAACACTAACCCTAGGCATAACTCAAACCTCAACGCTAGGAAGGAAAATCTGCCTATGGTTGGGGATGGTCTCATGGAAATAGCTGTGGAGGCTGCCAAGTTGTGTCACTTTAGCGTTCCCCTTGGGATGCCTTGAACGGCTGCAGTGTGCCTGGAGCAGAGGGCTTCCTGGTTTTAAAAGTCCTAGGCCTAAGCCTAACAGTAACCCTAGGAAGGTAAATCAGCCTAGGTATAAGGATGGTGCCAAGGAAAAAGCTATGAGAGCAGCCATGTTGTGGCACTTTTGCACTCCCTTTTGGATGCCTTTCACAGCGCCAGTGTGCCTGGAGGTCTGGGATCCTGATTTTAAAAACCTACCACAAGGCCTACCTATCCCGAACCCGACGACGAGAAAGGCAAATCAGCCAGGAATTAGGGATGTCCTCAAGGAAATAGCTGTGGAGGCAGGCATGTTGTGGTACTTTTGTGCACTTCTTGGGTTTTCTTTGGCAGCTGCTGTGTTCTTGGAACTCAGGGCTTTCTGGTTAAAAGAACACTAACACTAGGCATAACTCAAACCTCAACGCTAGGAAGGAAAATCAGCCTATGATTGGGGATGGTCTCATGGAAATACCAGTGGTGGCAGCCAAGTTGTGTCACTTTCGCGCTCCCCTTGGGATGCCTTGAACAGCTGCAGTGTGCCTGGAGCACAGGGCTTCCTGGTTTTAAAAGTCCTAGGCCTAAGCCTAACACTAACCCTAGGCAGATAAATCAGCCTAGGTATAGGGATGGTGCCAAGGAAAAAGCTGTGAAAGCAGCCATGTTGTGGCACTTTCGCACTCCCTTTTGGATGCCTTTCACAGCTCCAGTGTGCCTGGAGGTCTGGGCTTCCTGCTTTTAAAAATCCTAGCATTAGGCCTACCTAAACCGAACCCGACGACGAGAAAGGCAAATCAGCCAAGAATTAGGGATGTCCCCAAGGAAATAGCTGTGGAGGCAGGCATGTTGTGGTACTTTTGTGCTCTTCTTGGGTAGTTCTTCGCAGTTGCTGTGTTCTTAGAACTCAGGGCTTTCTGGTTAAAAGAACACTAACCCTAGGCCTAACTCAAACCTCAACGCTAGGAAGGAAAATCAGCCTATGGTTGGGGATGGTCTCATGGAAATAGCAGTGGTGGCAGCCAAGTTGTGTCACTTTTGCGCTCCCCTTGGGATGCCTTGAACAGCTGCAGTGTGCCTGGAGCACAGGGCTTCCTGGTTTTAAAAGTCCTAGGCCTAAGCCTAACAGTAACCCTAGGAAGGTAAATCAGCCGAGTATTAGGGTTCTTCCTAAGGAAAAAGCTGTGAAAGCAGCCATGTTGTGGCACTTCTCTGCTCGTTTGGGATGCCTTTGGCAGCTGCAGTAAGCCTGGAACTCAGGGCTTCCTGGTTAAAAAATCCGAGCCCTAGGCTGAACTCTAACCCTAACCCTAGGCAGATAAATCAGCATAGGTATGGGGATCGTGCCAAGGAAAAAGCTGTGAAAGTAGCCATGTTGTGGCACTTTTGCACTCCCTTTTAGATGCATTTCATAGCTCCAGTGTGCCTGGAGGTCTGGGCATCCTGATTTTAAAAATCCTAGCACAAGGCCTACCTAACCCGAACCCGACAACGAGAAAGGCAAATCAGCCAGGAATTAGGGATGTCCCCAAGGAAATAGCTGTAGAGGCAGGCCTGTTGTGGTACTTTTGTGCTCTTCTTGGGTAGTCCTTCGCAATTGCTGTGTTCTTGGAACTCAGGGCTTTCTGGCTAAAAGTACACTAACCCTAGGCCTAACTAAAATCTCAACGCTAGGAAGGAAAACCAGCTTATGGTTGGGGATGGTCTCATGGAAATAGCAGTGGTGGCAGCCAAGTTGTGTCACTTTTGCGCTCCCCTTAGGATGCCTTGAACAGCTGCAGTGGGCCTAGAGCACAGGGCTTCCTGGTTTTAAATGTCCTAGGCCTAAGCCTAACACTAACCCTAGGCAGATAAATCAGCCTAGGTATAGGGATGGTGCCAAGGAAAAAGCTGTGAAAGCAGCCATGTTGTGGCACTTTCGCACTCCATTTTGGATGCCTTTCACAGCTCCAGTGTGCCTGGAGGTCTGGGCTTCCTGCTTTAAAAAATACTAGCATTAGGCCTACCTAAACCCAACCCGACGACGAGAAAGGCAAATCAGCCAGGAATTAGGGATGTCCCCAAGGAAATAGCTGGGGAGGCAGGCATGTTGTGGTCCTTTTGTGCTCTTCTTGGGTAGTTCTTCGCAGTTGCTGTGTTCTTAGAACTCAGGGCTTTCTGGTTAAAAGAACACTAACCCTAGGCCTAACTCAAACCTCAACGCTAGGAAGGAAAATCAGCCTATGGTTGGGGATGGTCTCATGGAAATAGCAGTGGTGGCAGCCAAGTTGTGTCACTTTTGCGCTCCCCTTGGGATGCCTTGAACAGCTGCAGTGTGCCTGGAGCACAGGGCTTCCTGGTTTTAAAAGTCCTAGGCCTAAGCCTAACAGTAACCCTAGGAAGGTAAATCAGCCTAGGTATAGGGATGGTGCCAAGGAAAAAGCTGTGAAAGCAGCCATGTTGTGGCACTTTTGCACTCCCTTTTGGATGCCTTTCATAGCTCCAGTGTGCCTGGAGGTCTGGGCTTCCTGCTTTTAAAAATCCTAGCATTAGGCCTGCCTAACCCCAACCCGACGACGGGAAAGGCAAATCAGCCCGGAATTAGGGATGTCCCCAAGGAAATAGCTGTGGAGGCAGGCATGTTGTGGTACTTTTGTGCTCTTCTTGGGTAGTTCTTCGCAGTTGCTGTGTTCTTAGAACTCAGGGCTTTCTGGTAAAAAGCACACTAACCATAGGCCGAATTCAAACCTCAACGCTAGGAAGGAAAATCAGCCTATGGTTGGGGATGGTCTCATGGAAATAGCAGTGGTGGCGGGTAAGTTGTGTCACTTTTGCACTCCCCTTGGGATGCCTTGAACAGCTGCAGTGTGCCTGGAGCACAGGGCTTCCTGGTTTTAAAAGTCCTAGGCCTAAGCCTAACAGTAACCCTAGGAAGGTAAATCAGCCGGGTATTAGTGTTCTTTCTAAGGAAAAAGCTGTGAAAGCAGCCATGTTGTGGCACTTTTGCACTCGCTTTTGGATGCCTTTCACAGTTCCAGTGTGCCTGGAGGTCTGGGCTTCCTGATTTTAAACCTACCACTAGGCCTACGGATCCCGAACCCGACGACGAGAAAGGCAAATCACCCAGGAAGTAGGGATGTCCTCAAGGAAATAGCTGGGGAGGCAGGCATGTTATGGTACTTTTGTGCTCTTCTTGGGTAGTTCTTCGCAGTTGCTGTGTTCTTAGAATTCAGGGCTTTCTGGTTAAAAGAACACTAACCCTAGGCCTAACTCAAACCTCAACGCTAGCAAGGAAAATCAGCCTATGGTTGGGGATGGTCTCATGGAAATAGCAGTGGAGGCAGCCAAGCTGTGTCACTTTTGCGCTCCCCTTGGGATCCCTTTGACAGCTGCAGTGTGCCTGGAGCACAGGGCTTCCCGGTTTTAAAAGTCCTAGGCCTAAGCCTAACAGTAACCCTAGGAAGATAAATCAGCCGAGTATTAGGGTTCTTCCTAAGGAAAAAGCTGTGAAAGCAGCCATGTTGTGGCACTTCTGTGCTCGTTTGGGATGCCTTTGGCAGCTGCAGTAAGCCTCGAACTCAGGGCTTCCTTGTTAAAAAATCCGAGCCCTAGGTTGAACTCTAACCCTAACCCTAGGCAGATAAATCAGCATAGGTATAGGGATGGTGCCAAGGAAAAAGCTGTGAAAGTAGCCATGTTTTGGCACTTTTGCACTCGCTTTTGCATGCCTTTCACAGCTCCAGTGTGCCTGGAGGTCTGGGCTTCCTGATTTTAAAAATCCTAGCACAAGACCTACCTAACACCAACCCGATGACGAGAAAGGCAAATCAGCCAAGAATTAGGGATGTCCCCAAGGAAATAACTGGGGAGGCAGGCATGTTGTGTTACCTTTGTGCACTTCTTGGGTAGTCCTTCGCAGCTGCTTAGTTCTTGGAACTCAGGGCTTTCTGGCTAAAAGTACACTAACCCTAGGCCTAACTAAAATCTCAACGCTAGGAAGGAAAATCAGCTTATGGTTGGGGATGGTCTCATGGAAATAGCAGTGGTGGCAGCCAAGTTGTGTCACTTTTGCTCTCCCCTTAGGATGCCTTTGACAGCTGCAGTGTGCCTGGAGCACAGGGCTTCCTGGTTTTAAATGTCCTAGGCCTAAGCCTAACACTAACCCTAGGCAGATAAATCAGCCTAGCTATCGGGATGGTGCCAAGGAAAAAGCTGTGAAAGCAGCCATGTTGTGGCACTTTCGCACTCCCTTTTGGATGCCTTTCACAGCTCCAGTGTGCCTGGAGGTCTGGGCTTCCTGCTTTTAAAAATCCTAGCACAAGGCCTACCTAACCCCAACCCGACGAAGGGAAAGGCAAATCAGCCCGGAATTAGGGATGTCCCCAAGGAAATAGCTGTGGAGGCAGGCATGTTGTGGTACTTTTGTGCTCTTCTTGGGTAGTTCTTCGCAGTTGCTGTGTTCTTAGAACTCAGGGCTTTCTGGTTAAAAGAACACTAACCCTAGGCATAACTCAAACCTCAACGCTAGGAAGGAAAATCAGCCTATGGTTGGGGATGGTCTCATGGAAATAGCAGTGGTGGCAGCCAAGTTGTGTCACTTTTGCGCTCCCCTTGGAATGCCTTGAACAGCTGCAGTGTGCCTGGAGCACAGGGCTTCCTGGTTTTAAAAGTCCTAGGCCTAAGCCTAACAGTAACCCTAGGAAGGTAAATCAGCCGGGTATTAGGGTTCTTCCTAAGGAAAAAGCTGTGAAAGCAGCCATGTTGTGGCACTTTTGCACTCGCTTTTGGATGCCTTTCACAGTTCCAGTGTGCCTGGAGGTCTGGTCTTCCTGGTTCAAAAAATCCTAGCCCTAAACTGAACCCTATCCCTAACCCTAGGCAGATAAATCAGCCTAGGTATAGGGATGGTGCCAAGGAAAAAGCTGTGAAAGCAGCCATGTTGTGGCACTTCTGCGCTCCCTTTGGGATGCCTTTCACAGCTGAAGTAAGCCTGGAACTCAGGGCTTCCTTGTTCAAAAAATCCTAGCCCTATGCTGAACCCTAAACCTAACCCTAGGTAGATACATCAGCCTAAGTATAGGGATGGTGCCAAGGAAAAAGCTGTGAAAGCAGCCATGTTGTGGCACTTTTGCACTCCCTTTTGGATGCCTTTCACAGCTCCAGTGTGCCTGGAGGTCTGGGCTTCCTGATTTTAAAAATCCTAGCACTAGGCCTACCTAACCCCAACCCGACGACGAGAAAGGCAAATCACCCAGGAAGTAGGGATGTCCCCATGGAAAAAGCGGGTTAGGCAGGCATGTTGTGGTACTTTTGTGCTCTTCTTGGGTAGTCCTTCGCAGCTGCTTTGTTCTTGGAACTCGGGGCTTTCTGGTTTAAAGGACCCTAACCCTAGGAGTAACTCAAACCTCAACGCCAGGAAGGAAAATCAGCCTATGGTTGGGGATGGTCTCATGGAAATAGCAGTGGAGGCAGCCAAGCTGTGTCACTTTTCGCTCCCCTTGGGATGCCTTTGACAGCTGCAGTGTGCCTGGAGCACAGGGCTTCCTGGTTTTAAAAGTCCTAGGCCTAAGCCTAAGAGTAACCCTAGGAAGCTAAACCAGCCGAGTATTAGGGTTCTTCCTAAGGAAAAAGCTGTGAAAGCAGCCATGTTGTGGCACTTCTGTGCTCGTTTGGGATGCCTTTGGCAGCTGCAGTAAGCCTGGAACTCAGGGCTTCCTTGTTAAAAAATCCGAGCCCTAGGCTGAACTCTAACCCTAACCCTAGGCAGATAAATCAGCCTAGGTATAGGGATGGTGCCAAGGAAAAAGCTGTGAAAGCAGCCATGTTGTGGCACTTTTGCAGTCCCTTTTGGATGCCTTTCACAGCTCCAGAGTGCCTGGAGGTCTGGGCTTCCTGATTTTAAAAATCCTAGCACAAGGCCTGCCTAACCCCAACCCGACGATGAGAAAGGCAAATCAGCCAGGAATTAGGGATGTCCCCAAGGAAATAGCTGGGGAGGCAGGCATGTTGTATTACCTTTGTGCACTTCTTGGGTAGTCCTTCGCAGCTGCTGTGTTCTTGGAACTCAGGGCTTTCTGGATAAAAGTACACTAACCCTAGGCCTAACTCAAACCTCAACGCACGGAAGGAAAATCAGCCTATGGTTGGGGATGGTCTCATAAAAATAGCAGTGGAGGCAGCCAAGTTGTGTCACTTTTGCGCTCCCCTTGGGATGCCTTTGACAGCTGCAGTGTGCCTGGAGCACAGGGCTTCCTGGTTTTCAAAGTCCTAGGCCGAAGCCTAACAGTAACCCTAGGAAGGGAAATCAGCAGGGTATTAGGGTTCTTCCTATGGAAAAAGCTGTGAAAGCAGCCATGTTGTGGCACTTCTGCGCTCCCTTTGGGATGCCCTTGGCAGCTGCAGTAAGCCTGGAACTCAGGGCTTCCTCGTTCAAAAAATCCTAGCCCTAGGCTGAACCCTAACCCTAACCCTAGGCAGATAAATCAGCCAAGCTATAGGGATGGTGCCAAGGAAAAAGCTGTGAAAGCAGCCATGTTGTGCCACTTTTGCACTCCCTTTTGGATGCCTTTCACAGCTCCAGTGTGCCTGGAGGTCTGGACTTCCTGATTTTAAAAATCCTAGCACTAGGCCTACCTAACCCCAACCCGACGACGAGAAAGGCAAATCAGCCAGGAATTAGGGATGTCCCCAAGGAAATAGCTGTGGAGGCAGGCATGTTGTGGTACTTTTGTGCACTTCTTGGGTAGTCCTTCGCAGCTGCTGTGTTCTTGGGACTCAGGGGTTTCAGGTTAAAACAACACTAACCCTAGGCCTAACTCATACGTCAACGCTAGGAAGGAAAATCAGCCTATGGTTCGGGATGGTCTCATGGAAATAGCAGTGGAGGCAGCAAAGTTGTGTCACTTTTGCGCTCCCCTTAGAATGCCTTTGGCAGCTGCAGTAAGCCTGGAACTCAGGGCTTCCTGGTTAAAAAAATCCAAGCCCTAGGCTGAACCCTAACCCGATCCCTAGGCAGATAAATCAGCCTAGGTGTATGGATGGTGCCTAGGAAAAACCTGTGAAAGCAGCCATGTTGTGGCACTTTTGCACTCCCTTTTGGATGCCTTTGGCAGCTGCAGGAAGCCTGGAACTCAGGGCTTCCTGGTTAAAAAAATCCGAGCCCTAGGCTGAACCCTAAACCTAGGCAGATAAATCAGCCTAGGTATAGGGATGGTGCCAAGGAAAAAGCTGTGAAAGCAGCCATGTTGTGGCAATTCTGCGCTCCCTTTGGGATGCCTTTCACAGCTGCTGGGTGCCTGGAGAACAGGGCTTTCTGGTTTTAAAAGTCTTAGTCCTAAGCCTAAGAGTAACCCTAGGAAGGTAAATCAGCCGAGTATTAGGGTTCTACCTAAGGAAAAAGTTGTGAAAGCAGCCATGTTGTGGCAATTCTGCGCTCCCTTTGGGATGCCTTTCACAGCTGAAGTAACCCTGGAACTCAGGGCTTCCTTGTTCAAAAAATCCTAGCCCTAGGCTGAACCCTAACCCTACCCCTAGGTAGATAAATCAGCCTAAGTATAGGGATGGTGCCAAGGAAAAAGCTGTGAAAGCAGCCATGTTGTGGCACTTTTGCACTCCCTTTTGGATGCCTTTCACAGCTCCAGTGTGCCCGGAGGTCTGGCCTTCCTGATTTTAAAAATCCAAGCACATGACCTACCTAACCCCAACCCGATGACGAGAAAGGCAAATCAACCAGGAATTAGGGATGTCCCCAAGGAAATAGCTGGGGAGGCAGGCATGTTGTGCTACCTTTGTGCACTTCTTGGGTAGTCCTTCGCAGCTGCTTAGTTCTTGGAACTCAGGGCTTTCTGGTTAAAAGTACACTAACCCTAGGCGTAACTCAAACCTCAACGCTAGGAAGGAAAATCAGCCTATGGTTGGGGATGGTCTCATGGAAATCGCAGTGGTGGCAGCCAAGTTGTGTCACTTTTGCGCTCCCCTTAGGATGTCTTGAACAGCTGCAGTGTGCCTGGAGCACAGGGCTTCCTGGTTTTAAATGTCCTTGGCCTAAGCCTAACACTAACCCTAGGCAGATAAATCAGCCTAGGTATAGGGATGGTGCCAAGGAAAAAGCTGTGAAAGCAGCCATGTTGTGGCACTTTTCCACTCCCTTTTGGATGCCTTTCACAGTTCCAGTGTGCCTGGAGGTCTGGGCTTCCTGGTTCAAAAACCCTTGCCCTAAACTGAACCCTAACCCTAACTCTAGGCAGATAAATCAGCCTAGCTATAGGGATGGTGCCAAGGAAAAAGCTGTGAAAGCAGCCATGTTGTGGCACTTTTGCACTCCCTTTTGGATGCCTTTCATAGCTCCAGTGTGCCTGGAGGTCTGGGCTTCCTGATTTTAAAAATCCTAGCACAAGGCCTACCTAACCCCAACCCGACGACGAGAAAGGCAAATCAGCCAGGATGTAGGGATGTCCTCAAGGAAATAGCTGGGGAGGCAGGCATGTTGTGGTACTTTTGTGCACTTCTTGGGTAGTCCTTGGCAGCTGCTGTGTTCTTGGAACTCAGGGCTTTCTGGTTAAAAGAACACTAACCCTAGGCCTAACTCAAACCTCAACGCTAGGAAGGAAAATCAGCCTATGGTTGGGGATGGTCTCATGGAAATAGCAGTGGTGGCAGCCAAGTTGTGTCACTTTAGCGTTCCCCTTGGGGTGCCTTGAACAGCTGCAGTGTGCCTGGAGCAGAGGGCTTCCTGGTTTTAAAAGTCCTAGGCCTAAGCCTAACAGTAACCCTAGGAAGGTAAATCAGCCGGGTATTAGGGTTCTTCCTAAGGAAAAAGCTGTGAAAGCAGCCATGTTGTTGCACTTCTGCGCTCCCTTTGGGATGCCTTTGGCAGCTGCAGTAAGCCTGAAACTCAGGGCTTCCTGGTTCAAAAAATCCGAGCCCTAGGCTGAACCCTATCCCTAACCCTAGGCAGATAAATCAGCCTAGCTATAGGGATGGTGCCAAGGAAAAAGCTGTGAAAGCAGCCATGTTGTGGCTCTTTTGCACTCGCTTTTGGATGCCTTTCACAGCTCCAGTGTGCCTGGAGGTCTGGGCTTCCTGATTTTAAAACCTACCACTAGGCCTACGTATTCCGAACCCGACGACGAGAAAGGCAAATCACCCAGGAAGTAGGGATGTCCTCAAGGAAATAGCTGGGGAGGCAGGCATGTTGTTGTACTTTTGTGCACTTCTTGGGTAGTCCTTGGCAGCTGGTGTGTTCTTGAAACTCAGGGCTTTCTGGTTAAAAGAACACTAACCCTAGGCATAACTCAAACCTCAACGCTAGGAAGGAAAATCAGCCTATGGTTGGGGATGGTCTCATGGAAATAGCTGTGGAGGCTGCCAAGTTGTGTCACTTTAGCATTCCCCTTGGGATGCCTTGAACAGCTGCAGTGTGCCTGGAGCAGAGGGCTTCCTGGTTTTAAAAGTCCTAGGCCTAAGCCTAACAGTAACCCTAGGAAGGTAAATCAGCCGGGTATTAGGGTTCTTCCTAAGGAAAAAGCTGTGAAAGCAGCCATGTTGTGGCACTTCTGCGCTCCCTTTGGGATGCCTTTGGCAGCTGCATTAAGCCTGGAACTCAGGGCTTCCTGGTTCAAAAATCCGAGCCCTAGGCTGAACCCTATCCCTAACCCTAGGCAGATAAATCAGCCTAGGTATAGGGATGGTGCCAAGGAAAAAGCTGTGAAAGCAGCCATGTTGTGGCACTTCTGCGCTCCCTTTGGGATGCCTTTCACAGCTGAAGTAAGCCTGGAACTCAGGGCTTCCTTGTTCAAAAATCCTAACCCTATGCTGAACCCTAACCCTAACCCTAGCTAGATAAATCAGCCTAAGTATAGGGATGGTGCCAAGGAAAAAGCTGTGAAAGTAGCCATGTTGTGGCACTTTTGCACTCCCTTTTGGATGCCTTTCCCAGCTCCAGTGTGCCTGGAGGTCTGGGCTTCCTGATTTTAAAAATCCTAGCACTAGGCCTACCTAACCCCAACCCGACGACGAGAAAGGCAAATCACCCAGGAAGTAGGGATGTCCCCATGGAAAAAGCGGGTTAGGCAGGCATGTTGTGGTACTTTTGTGCTCTTCTTGGGTAGTCCTTCGCAGCTGCTTTGTTCTTGGAACTCGGGGCTTTCTGGTTGAAAGGACCCTAACCCTAGGCCTAACTCAAACCTGAACGCCCGGAAGGAAAATCAGCCTATGGTTCGGGATGGTCTCATGGAAATAGCAGTGGAGGCAGCCAAGCTGTGTCACTTTTGCGCTCCCCTTGGGATGCCTTTGACAGCTGCTGGGTGCCTGGAGCACAGGGCTTCCCGGTTTTAAAAGTCCTAGGCCTAAGCCTAAGAGTAACCCTAGGAAGGTAAATCAGCCGAGTATTAGGGTACTTCCTAAGGAAAAAGCTGTGAAAGCAGCCATGATGTGGCAATTCTGCGCTCCCTTTGGGATGCCTTTCACAGCTGAAGTAAGCCTGGAACTCAGGGCTTCCTTGTTCAAAAAATCCTAGCCCTAGGCTGAACCCTAACCCTACCCCTAGGTAGATAAATCAGCCTAGCTATAGGGATGGTGCCAAGGAAAAAGCTGTGAAAGCAGCCATGTTGTGGCACTTTTGCACTCCCTTTTGGATGCCTTTCACAGCCCCAGTGTGCCTGCAGGTCTGGGCTTCCTGATTTTAAAAATCCTAGCACAAGGCCTCCCTAACCCCAACCCGACGACGAGAAAGGCAAATCAACCAGGAATTAAGGATGTCCCCAAGGAAATAGCTGGGGAGGCAGGCATGTTGTGCTACCTTTGTGCACTTCTTGGGTAGTCCTTCGCAGCTGCTTAGTTCTTGGAACTCAGGGCTTTCTGGTTAAAAGTACACTAACCCTAGGCGTAACTCAAACCTCAACGCTAGGAAGGAAAATCAGCCTATGGTTGGGGATGGTCTCATGGAAATAGTAGTGGTGGCAGCCAAGTTGTATCACTTTTGCGCTCCCCTTGGGATGCCTTGAACAGCTGCAGTGTGCCTGGAGCACAGGGCTTCCTGGTTTTAAATGTCCTAGGCCTAAGCCTAACACTAACCCTAGGCAGGTAAATCAGCCTAGGTATAGGGATGGTGCCAAGGAAAAAGCTGTGAAAGCAGCCATGTTGTGGCACTTTCGCACTCCCTTTTGGATGCCTTTCATAGCTCCAGTGTGCCTGGAGGTCTGGGCTTCCTGATTTTAAAAATCCTAGCATTAGGCCTACCTAACCCCAACCCGACGACGAGAAAGGCAAATCAGCCAGGAATTAGGGATGTCCCCAAGGAAATAGCTGTGGAGGCAGGCATGTTGTGGTACATTTGTGCTCTTCTTGGGTAGTTCTTCGCAGTTGCTGTGTCCTTAGATCTCAGGGCTTTCTGGTTAAAAGAACACTAACCCTAGGCGTAACTCAAACCTCAACGCCTGGAAGGAAAATCAGCCTATGGTTGGGGATGGTCTCATGGAAATAGCAGTGGTGGCAGCCAAGTTGTGTCACTTTTGCACTCCCCTTGGGATGCCTTGAACAGCTGCAGTGTGCCTGGAGCACAGGGCTTCCTGGTTTTAAAAGTCCTAGGCCTAAGCCTAACAGTAACCCTAGGAAGGTAAATCAGCCTAGGTATAGGGATGGTGCCAAGGAAAAAGCTGTGAAAGCAGCCATGTTGTGGCACTTTTGCACTCGCTTTTGGATGCCTTTCACAGTTCCAGTGTGCCTGGAGGTCTGGGCTTCCTGGTTCAAAAACCCCTTGCCCTAAACTGAACCCTAACCCTAACTCTAGGCAGATAAATCAGCCTAGCTATAGGGATGGTGCCAAGGAAAAAGCTGTGAAAGCAGCCATGTTGTGGCACTTTTGCACTCCCTTTTGGATGCCTTTCATACCTCCAGTGTGCCTGGAGGTCTGGGCTTCCTGATTTTAAAAATCCTAGCACAAGGCCTACCTAACCCCAACCCGACGACGAGAAAGGCAAATCAGCCAGGAATTAGGGATGTCCCCAAGGAAATAGCTGTGGAGGCAGGCCTGTTGTGGTACTTTTGTGCTCTTCTTGGGTAGTCCTTCGCAGCTGCTGTGTTCTTGGAACTCAGGGCTTTCTGGTTAAAAGAACACTAACCCTAGGCCTAACTCAAACCTCAACGCTAGGAAGGAAAATCAGCCAATGTTTGGGGATGGTCTCATGGAAATAGCAGTGGTGGCAGCCAAGTTGTGTCACTTTAGCGTTCCCCTTGGGATGCCTTGAACAGCTGCAGTGTGCCTGGAGCAGAGGGCTTCCTGGTTTTAAAAGTCCTAGGCCTAAGCCTAACAGTAACCCTAGGAAGGTAAATCAGCCGGGTATTAGGGTTCTTCCTAAGGAAAAAGCTGTGAAAGAAGCCATGTTGTGGCACTTTTGCACTCGCTTTTGGTTGCCTTTCACAGTTCCAGTGTGCCTGGAGGTCTGGGCTTCCTGGTTCAAAAAATCCTAGCCCTAAACTGAACCCTAACCCTAACTCTAGGCAGATAAATCAGCCTAGCTATAGGGATGGTGCCAAGGAAAAAGCTGTGAAAGCAGCCATGTTGTGGCACTTTTGCACTCGCTTTTGGATGCCTTTCACAGTTCCAGTGTGCCTGGAGGTCTGGGCTTCCTGATTTTAAAACCTACCACTAGGCCTACCTATCCCGAACCCGACGACAAGAAAGGCAAATCACCCAGGAAGTAGGGATGTCCTCAAGGAAATAGCTGGGGTGGCAGGCATGTTGTGGTACTTTTGTGCACTTCTTGGGTAGTCCTCGGCAGCTGCTGTGTTCTTGGAACTCAGGGCTTTCTGGTTAAAAGAACACTAACCCTAGGCATAACTCAAACCTCAACGCTAGGAAGGAAAATCAGCCTATGGTTGGGGATGGTCTCATGGAAATAGCAGTGGTGGCAGCCAAGTTGTGTCACTTTAGCGTTCCCCTTGGGATGCCTTGAACAGCTGCAGTGTGCCTGGAGCAGAGGGCTTCCTGGTTTTAAAAGTCCTAGGCCTAAGCCTAACACTAACCCTAGGAAGGTAAATCAGTCGGAGATTAGGGTTCTTCCTAAGGAAAAAGCTGTGAAAGCAGCCATGTTGTGGCACTTCTGCGCTCCCTTTGGGATGCCTTTGGCAGCTGCAGTAAGCCTGGAACTCAGGGCTTCCTGGTTCTAAAATCTGAGCCCTAGGTTGAACCCTATCCCTAACCCTAGGCAGATAAATCAGCCTAGGTATAGGGATGGTGCCAAGGAAAAAGCTGTGAAAGCAGCCATGTTGTGGCACTTCTGCGCTCCCTTTGGGATGCCTTTCACAGCTGAAGTAAGCCTGGAACTTAGGGCTTCCTTGTTCAAAAAATCCTAGCCCTATGCTGAACCCTAACCCTAACCCTAGGTAGATAAATCAGCCTAAGTATAGGGATGGTGCCAAGGAAAAAGCTGTGAAAGCAACCATGTTGTGGCACTTTTGCACTCGCTTTTGTATGCCTTTCACAGCTCCAGTGTGCCTGGAGGTCTGGGCTTCCTGATTTTAAAAATCCTAGCACAAGGCCTACCTAACCCCAACCCGACGACGAGAAAGGCAAATCACCAAGGAAGTAGGGATGTCCCCATGGAAAAAGCGGGTTAGGCAGGCATGTTGTGGTACTTTTGTGCTCTTCTTGGGTAGTCCTTCGCAGCTGCTTTGTTCTTGGAACTCGGGGCTTTCTGGTTGAAAGGACCCTAACCCTAGGCATAACTCAAACCTCAACGCCAGGAAGGAAAATCAGCCTATGGTTCGGGATGATCTCATGGAAATAGCAGTGGAGGCAGCCAAGCTGTGTCACTTTTGCGCTCCCCTTGGGATGCCTTTGACAGCTGCAGTGTGCCTGGAGCACAGGGCTTCCCGGTTTTAAAAGTCCTAGGCCTAAGCCTAACAGTAACCCTAGGAAGATAAATCAGCCGAGTATTAGGGTTCTTCCTAAGGAAAAAGCTGTGAAAGCAGCCATGTTGTGGCACTTCTGTGCTCGTTTGGGATGCCTTTGGCAGCTGCAGTAAGCCTGGAACTCAGGGCTTCCTTGTTAAAAAATCCGAGCCCTAGGCTGAACTCTAACCCTAACCCTAGGCAGATAAATCAGCCTAGGTATAGGGATGGTGCCAAGGAAAAAGCTGTGAAAGCAGCCATGTTGTGGCACTTTTGCACTCCCTTTTGGATGCCTTTCACAGTTCCAGTGTGCCTGGAGGTCTGGGCTTCCTGGTTCAAAAAATCCTTGCCCTAAACTGAACCCTAACCTTAACTCTAGGCAGATAAATCAGCCTAGCTATAGGGATGGTGCCAAGGAAAAAGCTGTGAAAGCAGCCATGTTGTGGCACTTTTGCACTCCCTTTTGGATGCCTTTCATAGCTCCAGTGTGCCTGGAGGTCTGGGCTTCCTGATTTTAAAAATCCTAGCACAAGGCCTACCTAACCCCAACCCGACGACGAGAAAGGCAAATCAGCCAGGAATTAGGGATGTCCCCAAGGAAATAGTTGTGGAGGCAGGCCTGTTGTGGTACTTTTGTGCTCTTCTTGGGTAGTCCTTCGCAGCTGCTGTGTTCTTGGAACTCAGGGCTTTCTGGTTAAAAGAACACTAACCCTAGGCCTAACTCAAACCTCAACGCTAGGAAGGAAAATCAGGCTATGGTTGGGGATGGTCTCATGGAAATAGCAATGGTGGCAGCCAAGTTGTGTCACTTTAGCGTTCCCCTTGGGATGCCTTGAACAGCTGCAGTGTGCCTGGAGCAGAGGGCTTCCTGGTTTTAAAAGTCCTAGGCCTAAGCCTAACAGTAACCCTAGGAAGGTAAATCAGCCGGGTATTAGGGTTCTTCCTAAGGAAAAAGCTATGAAAGCAGCCATGTTGTGGCACTTTTGCACTCGCTTTTGGTTGCCTTTCACAGTTCCAGTGTGCCTGGAGGTCTGGGCTTCCTGGTTCAAAAAATCCTAGCCCTAGGCTGAATCCTAACCCTAACTCTAGGCAGATAAATCAGCCAAGCTATAGGGATGGTGCCAAGGAAAAAGCTGTGAAAGCAGCCATGTTGTGGCACTTTCGCACTCGCTTTTGGATGCCTTTCATAGCTCCAGTGTGCCTGGAGGTCTGGGCTTCCTGATTTTAAAAATCCTAGCATTAGGCCTACCTAACCCCAACCCGACGACGAGAAAGGCAAATCAGCCAGGAATTAGGGATGTCCCCAAGGAAATAGCTGTGGAGGCAGGCATGTTGTGGTACTTTTGTGCACTTCTTGGGTAGTTCTTCGCAGTTGCTGTGTTCTTAGAACTCAGGGCTTTCTGGTTAAAAGAACACTAACCCTAGGCGTAACTCAAACCTCAACGCTAGGAAGGAAAATCAGCCTATGGTTGGGGATGGTCTCATGGAAATAGCAGTGGTGGCAGCCAAGTTGTGTCACTTTTGCACTCTCCTTGGGATGCCTTGAACAGTTGCAGTGTGCCTGGAGCACAGGGCTTCCTGGTTTTAAAAGTCCTAGGCCTAAGCCTAACAGTAACCCTAGGAAGGTAAATCAGCCTAGGTATAGGGATGGTGCCAAGGAAAAAGCTGTGAAAGCAGCCATGTTGTGGCACTTTTGCACTCCCTTTTGGATGCCTTTCACAGTTCCAGTGTGCCTGGAGGTCTGGGCTTCCTGGTTCAAAAAACCCTTGCCCTAAACTGAACCCTAACCCTAACTCTAGGCAGATAAATCAGCCTAGCTATAGGGATGGTGCCAAGGAAAAAGCTGTGAAAGCAGCCATGTTGTGGCACTTTTCCACTCCCTTTTGGATGCCTTTCATACCTCCAGTGTGCCTGGAGGTCTGGGCTTCCTGATTTTAAAAATCCTAGCACAAGGCCTGCCTAACCCCAACCCGACGACAAGAAAGGCAAATCAGCCAGGATGTAGGGATGTCCTCAAGGTAATAGCTGGGGAGGCAGGCATGTTGTGGTACTTTTGTGCACTTCTTGGGTAGTCCTTGGCAGCTTCTGTGTTCTTGGAACTCAGGGCTTTCTGGTTAAAAGAACACTAACCCTAGGCGTAACTCAAACCTCAACGCTAGGAAGGAAAATCAGCCTATGGTTGGGGATGGTCTCATAGAAATAGCAGTGGTGGCAGCCAAGTTGTGTCACTTTAGCATTCCCCTTGGGATGCCTTGAACAGCTGCAGTGTGCCTGGAGCAGAGGACTTCCTGGTTTTAAAAGTCCTAGGCTTAAGCCTAACAGTAACCCTAGGAAGGTAAATCAGCCGGGTATTAGGGTTCTTCCTAAGGAAAAAGCTGTGAAAGCAGCCATGTTGTTGCACTTCTGCGCTCCCTTTGGGATGCCTTTGGCAGCTGCAGTAAGCCAGGAACTCAGGGCTTCCTGGTTCAAAAAATCCGAGCCCTAGGCTGAACCCTAACCCTAACCCTAGGCAGATAAATCAGCCTAGCTATAGGGATGGTGCCAAGGAAAAAGCTGTGAAAGCAGCCATGTTGTGGCACTTTTGCACTCGCTTTTGGATGCCTTTCACAGCTCCAGTGTGCCTGGAGGTCTGGGCTTCCTGATTTTAAAACCTACCACTAGGCCTACGTATTCCGAACCCGACGACGAGAAAGGCAAATCACACAGGAAGTAGGGATGTCCTCAAGGAAATAGCTGGGGAGGCAGGCTTGTTGTGGTACTTTTGTGCACTTCTTGGGTAGTCCTTGGCAGCTGCTGTGTTCTTGGAACTCAGGGCTTTCTGGTTAAAAGAACAATAACCCTAGGCATAACTCAAAACTCAACGCTAGGAAGGAAAATCAGCCTATGGTTGGGGATGGTGTCATGGAAATAGCAGTGGTGGCAGCCAAGTTGTGTCACTTTAGCATGCCCCTTGGGATGCCTTGAACAGCTGCAGTGTGCCTGGAGCAGAGGGCTTCCTGGTTTTAAAAGTCCTAGGCCTAAGCCTAACAGTAACCCTAGGAAGGTAAATCAGCCGGGTATTAGGGTTCTTCCTAAGGAAAAAGCTGTGAAAGCAGCCATGTTGTGGCACTTCTGCGCTCCCTTTGGGATGCCTTTGGCAGCTGCATTAAGCCTGGAACTCCGGGCTTCCTGGTTCAAAAATCCGAGCCCTAGGCTGAACCCTATCCCTAACCCTAGGTAGATAAATCAGCCTAGGTATAGGGATGGTGCCAAGGAAAAGGCTGTGAAAGCAGCCATGTTGTGGCACTTCTGTGCTCCCTTTGGGATGCCTTTCACAGCTGAAGTAAGCCTGGAACTCAGGGCTTCCTTGTTCAAAAATCCTAACCCTATGCTGAACCCTAACCCTAACCCTAGGTAGATAAATCAGCCTAAGTATAGGGATGGTGCCAAGGAAAAAGCTGTGAAAGTAGCCATGTTGTGGCACTTTTGCACTCCCTTTTGGATGCCTTTCACAGCTCCAGTGTGCCTGGAGGTCTGGGCTTCCTGATTTTAAAAATCCTAGCACAAGGCCTACCTAACCCCAACCCGACGACGAGAAAGGCAAATCACCAAGGAAGTAGGGATGTCCCCATGGAAAAAGCGGGTTAGGCAGGCATGTTGTGGTACTTTTGTGCTCTTCTTGGGTAGTCCTTCGCAGCTGCTTTGTTCTTGGAACTCGGGGCTTTCTGGTTGAAAGGACCCTAACCCTAGGCGTAACTCAAACCTCAACGCCAGGAAGGAAAATCAGCCTATGGTTCGGGATGATCTCATGGAAATAGCAGTGGAGGCAGCCAAGCTGTGTCACTTTTGCGCTCCCCTTGGGATGCCTTTGACAGCTGCAGTGTGCCTGGAGCACAGGGCTTCCCGGTTTTAAAAGTCCTAGGCCTAAGCCTAACAGTAACCCTAGGAAGATAAATCAGCCGAGTATTAGGGTTCTTCCTAAGGAAAAAGCTGTGAAAGCAGCCATGTTGTGGCACTTCTGTGCTCGTTTGGGATGCCTTTGGCAGCTGCAGTAAGCCTGGAACTCAGGGCTTCCTTGTTAAAAAATCCGAGCCCTAGGCTGAACTCTAACCCTAACCCTAGGCAGATAAATCAGCCTAGGTATAGGGATGGTGCCAAGGAAAAAGCTGTGAAAGCAGCCATGTTGTGGCACTTTTGCACTCCCTTTTGGATGCCTTTCACAGTTCCAGTGTGCCTGGAGGTCTGGGCTTCCTGGTTCAAAAAATCCTTGCCCTAAACTGAACCCTAACCTTAACTCTAGGCAGATAAATCAGCCTAGCTATAGGGATGGTGCCAAGGAAAAAGCTGTGAAAGCAGCCATGTTGTGGCACTTTTGCACTCCCTTTTGGATGCCTTTCATAGCTCCAGTGTGCCTGGAGGTCTGGGCTTCCTGATTTTAAAAATCCTAGCACAAGGCCTACCTAACCCCAACCCGACGACGAGAAAGGCAAATCAGCCAGGAATTAGGGATGTCCCCAAGGAAATAGTTGTGGAGGCAGGCCTGTTGTGGTACTTTTGTGCTCTTCTTGGGTAGTCCTTCGCAGCTGCTGTGTTCTTGGAACTCAGGGCTTTCTGGTTAAAAGAACACTAACCCTAGGCCAAACTCAAACCTCAACGCTAGGAAGGAAAATCAGCCTATGGTTGGGGATGGTCTCATGGAAATAGCAGTGGTGGCAGCCAAGTTGTGTCACTTTAGCGTTCCCCTTGGGATGCCTTGAACAGCTGCAGTGTGCCTGGAGCAGAGGGCTTCCTGGTTTTAAAAGTCCTAGGCCTAAGCCTAACAGTAACCCTAGGAAGGTAAATCAGCCTAGGTATAGGGATGGTGCCAAGGAAAAAGCTGTGAAAGCAGCCATGTTGTGGCACTTTTGCACTCGCTTTTGGATGCCTTTCACAGTTCCAGTGTGCCTGGAGGTCTGGGCTTCCTGGTTCAAAAAACCCTTGCCCTAAACTGAACCCTAACCCTAACTCTAGGCAGATAAATCAGCCTAGCTATAGGGATGGTGCCAAGGAAAAAGCTGTGAAAGCAGCCATGTTGTGGCACTTTTGCACTCCCTTTTGGATGCCTTTCATAGCTCCAGTGTGCCTGGAGGTCTGGGCTTCCTGATTTTAAAAATCCTAGCACAAGGCCTGCCTAACCCCAACCCGACGACAAGAAAGGCAAATCAGCCAGGATGTAGGGATGTCCTCAAGGAAATAGCTGGGGAGGCAGGCATGTTGTGGTACTTTTGTGCACTTCTTGGGTAGTCCTTGGCAGCTTCTGTGTTCTTGGAACTCAGGGCTTTCTGGTTAAAAGAACACTAACCCTAGGCATAACTCAAACCTCAACGCTAGGAAGGAAAATCAGCCTATGGTTGGGGATGGTCTCATAGAAATAGCAGTGGTGGCAGCCAAGTTGTGTCACTTTAGCATTCCCCTTGGGATGCCTTGAACAGCTGCAGTGTGCCTGGAGCAGAGGACTTCCTGGTTTTAAAAGTCCTAGGCCTAAGCCTAACAGTAACCCTAGGAAGGTAAATCAGCCGGGTATTAGGGTTCTTCCTAAGGAAAAAGCTGTGAAAGCAGCCATGTTGTTGCACTTCTGCGCTCCCTTTGGGATGCCTTTGGCAGCTGCAGTAAGCCTGGAACTCAGGGCTTCCTGGTTCAAAAAATCCGAGCCCTAGGCTGAACCCTAACCCTAACCCTAGGCAGATAAATCAGCCTAGCTATAGGGATGGTGCCAAGGAAAAAGCTGTGAAAGCAGCCATGTTGTGGCACTTTTGCACTCGCTTTTGGATGCCTTTCACAGCTCCAGTGTGCCTGGAGGTCTGGGCTTCCTGATTTTAAAACCTACCACTAGGCCTACGTATTCCGAACCCGACGACGAGAAAGGCAAATCACCCAGGAAGTAGGGATGTCCTCAAGGAAATAGCTGGGGAGGCAGGCTTGTTGTGGTACTTTTGTGCACTTCTTGGGTAGTCCTTGGCAGCTGCTGTGTTCTTGGAACTCAGGGCTTTCTGGTTAAAAGAACAATAACCCTAGGCATAACTCAAAACTCAACGCTAGGAAGGAAAATCAGCCTATGGTTGGGGATGGTGTCATGGAAATAGCAGTGGTGGCAGCCAAGTTGTGTCACTTTAGCATGCCCCTTGGGATGCCTTGAACAGCTGCAGTGTGCCTGGAGCAGAGGGCTTCCTGGTTTTAAAAGTCCTAGGCCTAAGCCTAACAGTAACCCTAGGAAGGTAAATCAGCCGGGTATTAGGGTCCTTCCTAAGGAAAAAGCTGTGAAAGCAGCCATGTTGTGGCACTTCTGCGCTCCCTTTGGGATGCCTTTGGCAGCTGCATTAAGCCTGGAACTCCGGGCTTCCTGGTTCAAAAATCCGAGCCCTAGGCTGAACCCTATCCCTAACCCTAGGCAGATAAATCAGCCTAGGTATAGGGATGGTGCCAAGGAAAAGGCTGTGAAAGCAGCCATGTTGTGGCACTTCTGTGCTCCCTTTGGGATGCCTTTCACAGCTGAAGTAAGCCTGGAACTCAGGGCTTCCTTGTTCAAAAATCCTAACCCTATGCTGAACCCTAACCCTAACCCTAGGTAGATAAATCAGCCTAAGTATAGGGATGGTGCCAAGGAAAAAGCTGTGAAAGTAGCCATGTTGTGGCACTTTTGCACTCCCTTTTGGATGCCTTTCACAGCTCCAGTGTGCCTGGAGGTCTGGGCTTCCTGATTTTAAAAATCCTAGCACAAGGCCTACCTAACCCCAACCCGACGACGAGAAAGGCAAATCACCAAGGAAGTAGGGATGTCCCCATGGAAAAAGCGGGTTAGGCAGGCATGTTGTGGTACTTTTGTGCTCTTCTTGGGTAGTCCTTCGCAGCTGCTTTGTTCTTGGAACTCGGGGCTTTCTGGTTGAAAGGACCCTAACCCTAGGCCTAACTCAAACCTCAACGCCAGGAAGGAAAATCAGCCTATGGTTCGGGATGATCTCATGGAAATAGCAGTGGAGGCAGCCAAGCTGTGTCACTTTTGCGCTCCCCTTGGGATGCCTTTGACAGCTGCAGTGTGCCTGGAGCACAGGGCTTCCCGGTTTTAAAAGTCCTAGGCCTAAGCCTAACAGTAACCCTAGGAAGATAAATCAGCCGAGTATTAGGGTTCTTCCTAAGGAAAAAGCTGTGAAAGCAGCCATGTTGTGGCACTTCTGTGCTCGTTTGGGATGCCTTTGGCAGCTGCAGTAAGCCTGGAACTCAGGGCTTCCTTGTTAAAAAATCCGAGCCCTAGGCTGAACTCTAACCCTAACCCTAGGCAGATAAATCAGCCTAGGTATAGGGATGGTGCCAAGGAAAAAGCTGTGAAAGCAGCCATGTTGTGGCACTTTTGCACTCCCTTTTGGATGCCTTTCACAGTTCCAGTGTGCCTGGAGGTCTGGGCTTCCTGGTTCAAAAAATCCTTGCCCTAAACTGAACCCTAACCTTAACTCTAGGCAGATAAATCAGCCTAGCTATAGGGATGGTGCCAAGGAAAAAGCTGTGAAAGCAGCCATGTTGTGGCACTTTTGCACTCCCTTTTGGATGCCTTTCATAGCTCCAGTGTGCCTGGAGGTCTGGGCTTCCTGATTTTAAAAATCCTAGCACAAGGCCTACCTAACCCCAACCCGACGACGAGAAAGGCAAATCAGCCAGGAATTAGGGATGTCCCCAAGGAAATAGTTGTGGAGGCAGGCCTGTTGTGGTACTTTTGTGCTCTTCTTGGGTAGTCCTTCGCAGCTGCTGTGTTCTTGGAACTCAGGGCTTTCTGGTTAAAAGAACACTAACCCTAGGCCAAACTCAAACCTCAACGCTAGGAAGGAAAATCAGGCTATGGTTGGGGATGGTCTCATGGAAATAGCAGTGGTGGCAGCCAAGTTGTGTCACTTTAGCGTTCCCCTTGGGATGCCTTGAACAGCTGCAGTGTGCCTGGAGCAGAGGGCTTCCTGGTTTTAAAAGTCCTAGGCCTAAGCCTAACAGTAACCCTAGGAAGGTAAATCAGCCGGGTATTAGGGTTCTTCCTAAGGAAAAAGCTGTGAAAGCAGCCATGTTGTGGCACTTTTGCACTCGCTTTTGGTTGCCTTTCACAGTTCCAGTGTGCCTGGAGGTCTGAGCTTCCTGGTTCAAAAAATCCTAGCCCTAGGCTGAATCCTAACCCTAACTCTAGGCAGATAAATCAGCCAAGCTATAGGGATGGTGCCAAGGAAAAAGCTGTGAAAGCAGCCATGTTGTGGCACTTTCGCACTCGCTTTTGGATGCCTTTCATACCTCCAGTGTGCCTGGAGGTCTGGGCTTCCTGATTTTAAAAATCCTAGCATTAGGCCTACCTAACCCCAACCCGACGACGAGAAAGGCAAATCAGCCAGGAATTAGGGATGTCCCCAAGGAAATAGCTGTGGAGGCAGGCATGTTGTGGTACTTTTGTGCACTTCTTGGGTAGTTCTTCGCAGTTGCTGTGTTCTTAGAACTCAGGGCTTTCTGGTTAAAAGAACACTAACCCTAGGCGTAACTCAAACCTCAACGCTAGGAAGGAAAATCAGCCTATGGTTGGGGATGGTGTCATGGAAATAGCAGTGGTGGCAGCCAAGTTGTGTCACTTTTGCACTCCCCTTGGGATGCCTTGAACAGTTGCAGTGTGCCTGGAGCAGAGGGCTTCCTGGTTTTAAAAGTCCTAGGCCTAAGCCTAACAGTAACCCTAGGAAGGTAAATCAGCCTAGGTATAGGGATGGTGCCAAGGAAAAAGCTGTGAAAGCAGCCATGTTGTGGCACTTTTGCACTCGCTTTTGGATGCCTTTCACAGTTCCAGTGTGCCTGGAGGTCTGGGCTTCCTGGTTCAAAAAACCCTTGCCCTAAACTGAACCCTAACCCTAACTCTAGGCAGATAAATCAGCCTAGCTATAGGGATGGTGCCAAGGAAAAAGCTGTGAAAGCAGCCATGTTGTGGCACTTTTCCACTCCCTTTTGGATGCCTTTCATACCTCCAGTGTGCCTGGAGGTCTGGGCTTCCTGATTTTAAAAATCCTAGCACAAGGCCTGCCTAACCCCAACCCGACGACAAGAAAGGCAAATCAGCCAGGATGTAGGGATGTCCCCAAGGAAATAGCTGGGGAGGCAGGCATGTTGTGGTACTTTTGTGCACTTCTTGGGTAGTCCTTGGCAGCTTCTGTGTTCTTGGAACTCAGGGCTTTCTGGTTAAAAGAACACTAACCCTAGGCCTAACTCAAACCTCAACGCTAGGAAGGAAAATCAGCCTATGGTTGGGGATGGTCTCATAGAAATAGCAGTGGTGGCAGCCAAGTTGTGTCACTTTAGCATTCCCCTTGGGATGCCTTGAACAGCTGCAGTGTGCCTGGAGCAGAGGACTTCCTGGTTTTAAAAGTCCTAGGCCTAAGCCTAACAGTAACCCTAGGAAGGTAAATCAGCCGGGTATTAGGGTTCTTCCTAAGGAAAAAGCCGTGAAAGCAGCCATGTTGTTGCACTTCTGCGCTCCCTTTGGGATGCCTTTGGCAGCTGCAGTAAGCCTGGAACTCAGGGCTTCCTGGTTCAAAAAATCCGAGCCCTAGGCTGAACCCTAACCCTAACCCTAGGCAGATAAATCAGCCTAGCTATAGGGATGGTGCCAAGGAAAAAGCTGTGAAAGCAGCCATGTTGTGGCACTTTTGCACTCGCTTTTGGATGCCTTTCACAGCTCCAGTGTGCCTGGAGGTCTGGGCTTCCTGATTTTAAAACCTACCACTAGGCCTACGTATTCCGAACCCGACGACGAGAAAGGCAAATCACCCAGGAAGTAGGGATGTCCTCAAGGAAATAGCTGGGGAGGCAGGCTTGTTGTGGTACTTTTGTGCACTTCTTGGGTAGTCCTTGGCAGCTGCTGTGTTCTTGGAACTCAGGGCTTTCTGGTTAAAAGAACAATAACCCTAGGCATAACTCAAAACTCAACGCTAGGAAGGAAAATCAGCCTATGGTTGGGGATGGTGTCATGGAAATAGCAGTGGTGGCAGCCAAGTTGTGTCACTTTAGCATGCCCCTTGGGATGCCTTGAACAGCTGCAGTGTGCCTGGAGCAGAGGGCTTCCTGGTTTTAAAAGTCCTAGGCCTAAGCCTAACAGTAACCCTAGGAAGGTAAATCAGCCGGGTATTAGGGTTCTTCCTAAGGAAAAAGCTGTGAAAGCAGCCATGTTGTGGCACTTCTGCGCTCCCTTTGGGATGCCTTTGGCAGCTGCATTAAGCCTGGAACTCCGGGCTTCCTGGTTCAAAAATCCGAGCCCTAGGCTGAACCCTATCCCTAACCCTAGGTAGATAATTCAGCCTAGGTATAGGGATGGTGCCAAGGAAAAAGCTGTGAAAGCAGCCATGTTGTGGCACTTCTGTGCTCCCTTTGGGATGCCTTTCACAGCTGAAGTAAGCCTGGAACTCAGGGCTTCCTTGTTAAAAAATCCGAGCCCTAGGTTGAACTCTAACCCTAACCCTAGATAGATAAATCAGCCTAAGTATAGGGATGGTGCCAAGGAAAAAGCTGTGAAAGTAGCCATGTTGTGGCACTTTTGCACTTCCTTTTGGATGCCTTTCACAGCTCCAGTGTGCCTGGAGGTCTGGGCTTCCTGATTTTAAAAATCCTAGCACTAGGCCTACCTAACCCCAACCCGACGACGAGAAAGGCAAATCACCCAGGAAGTAGGGATGTCCCCATGGAAAAAGCGGGTTAGGCAGGCATGTTGTGGTACTTTTGTGCTCTTCTTGGGTAGTCCTTCGCAGCTGCTTTGTTCTTGGAACTCGGGGCTTTCTGGTTGAAAGGACCCTAACCCTAGGCCTAACTCAAACCTCAACGCCAGGAAGGAAAATCAGCCTATGGTTGGGGATGGTCTCATGGAAATAGCAGTGGAGGCAGCCAAGCTGTGTCACTTTTGCACTCCTCTTGGGATGCCTTTGACAGCTGCTGGGTGCCTGGAGCACAGGGCTTCCCGGTTTTAAAAGTCCTAGGCCTAAGCCTAACAGTAACCCTAGGAAGGTAAATCAGCCGAGTATTAGGGTTCTTCCTAAGGAAAAAGCTGTGAAAGCAGCCATGTTGTGGCACTTCTGTGCTCGTTTAGGATGCCTTTGGCAGCTGCAGTAAGCCTGGAACTCAGGGCTTCCTTGTTAAAAAATCCGAGCCCTAGGCTGAACTCTAACCCTAACCCTAGGCAGATAAATCAGCCTAGGTATAGGGATGGTGCCAAGGAAAAAGCTGTGAAAGCAGCCATGTTGTGGCACTTTTGCACTCCCTTTTGGATGCCTTTCACAGTTCCAGTGTGCCTGGAGGTCTGGGCTTCCTGGTTCAAAAAATCCTTGCCCTAAACTGAACCCTAACCTTAACTCTAGACAGATAAATCAGCCTAGCTATAGGGATGGTGCCAAGGAAAAAGCTGTGAAAGCAGCCATGTTGTGGCACTTTTGCACTCCCTTTTGGATGCCTTTCATAGCTCCAGTGTGCCTGGAGGTCTGGGCTTCCTGATTTTAAAAATCCTAGCACAAGGCCTACCTAACCCCAACCCGACGACGAGAAAGGCAAATCAGCCAGGAATTAGGGATGTCCCCAAGGAAATAGTTGTGGAGGCAGGCCTGTTGTGGTACTTTTGTGCTCTTCTTGGGTAGTCCTTCGCAGCTGCTGTGTTCTTGGAACTCAGGGCTTTCTGGTTAAAAGAACACTAACCCTAGGCCAAACTCAAACCTCAACGCTAGGAAGGAAAATCAGCCTATGGTTGGGGATGGTCTCATGGAAATAGCAGTGGTGGCAGCCAAGTTGTGTCACTTTAGCGTTCCCCTTGGGATGCCTTGAACAGCTGCAGTGTGCCTGGAGCAGAGGGCTTCCTGGTTTTAAAAGTCCTAGGCCTAAGCCTAACAGTAACCCTAGGAAGGTAAATCAGCCGGGTATTAGGGTTCTTCCTAAGGAAAAAGCTGTGAAAGCAGCCATGTTGTGGCACTTTTGCACTCGCTTTTGGTTGCCTTTCACAGTTCCAGTGTGCCTGGAGGTCTGGGCTTCCTGGTTCAAAAAATCCTAGCCCTAGGCTGAATCCTAACCCTAACTCTAGGCAGATAAATCAGCCAAGCTATAGGGATGGTGCCAAGGAAAAAGCTGTGAAAGCAGCCATGTTGTGGCACTTTCGCACTCGCTTTTGGATGCCTTTCATAGCTCCAGTGTGCCTGGAGGTCTGGGCTTCCTGATTTTAAAAATCCTAGCATTAGGCCTACCTAACCCCAACCCGACGACGAGAAAGGCAAATCAGCCAGGAATTAGGGATGTCCCCAAGGAAATAGCTGTGGAGGCAGGCATGTTGTGGTACTTTTGTGCTCTTCTTGGGTAGTTCTTCGCAGTTGCTGTGTTCTTAGAACTCAAGGCTTTCTGGTTAAAAGAACACTAACCCTAGGCGTACCTGAAACCTCAACGCCAGGAAGGAAAATCAGCCTATGGTTGGGGATGGTCTCATGGAAATAGCAGTGGTGGCAGCCAAGTGGTGTCACTTTTGCACTCCCCTTGGGATGCCTTGAACAGCTGCAGTGTGCCTGGAGCACAGGGCTTCCTGGTTTTAAAAGTCCTAGGCCTAAGCCTAACAGTAACCCTAGGAAGGTAAATCAGCCTAGGTATGGGGATGGTGCCAAGGAAAAAGCTGTGAAAGCAGCCATGTTGTGGCATTTTTGCACTCGCTTTTGGATGCCTTTCACAGTTCCAGTGTGCCTGGAGGTCTGGGCTTCCTGGTTCAAAAAACCCTTGCCCTAAACTGAACCCTATCCCTAACTCTAGGCAGATAAATCAGCCTAGCTATAGGGATGGTGCCAAGGAAAAAGCTGTGAAAGCAGCCATGTTGTGGCACTTTTGCACTCGCTTTTGGATGCCTTTCACAGTTCCAGTGTGCCTGGAGGTCTGGGCTTCCTGGTTCAAAAAATCCTAGCCCTAAACTGAACCCTAACCCTAACTCTAGGCAGATAAATCAGCCTAGCTATAGGGATGGTGCCAAGGAAAAAGCTGTGAAAGCAGCCATGTTGTGGCACTTTTGCACTCGCTTTTGGATGCCTTTCACAGTTCCAGTGTGCCTGGAGGTCTGGGCTTCCTGATTTTAAAACCTACCACTAGGCCTACCTATCCCGAACCCGACGACGAGAAAGGCAAATCACCCAGGAAGTAGGGATGTCCTCAAGGAAATAGCTGGGGAGGCAGGCATGTTGTGGTACTTTTGTGCACTTCTTGGGTAGTCCTTGGCAGCTGCTGTGTTCTTGGAACTCAGGGCTTTCTGGTTAAAAGAACACTAACCCTAGGCATAACTCAAACCTCAACGCTAGGAAGGAAAATCAGCCTATGGTTGGGGATGGTCTCATGGAAATAGCAGTGGTGGCAGCCAAGTTGTGTCACTTTAGCGTTCCCCTTGGGATGCCTTGAACAGCTGCAGTGTGCCTGGAGCAGAGGGCTTCCTGGTTTTAAAAGTCCTAGGCCTAAGCCTAACAGTAACCCTAGGAAGGTAAATCAGCCGGGTATTAGGGTTCTTCCTAAGGAAAAAGCTGTGAAAGCAGCCATGTTGTGGCACTTCTGCACTCCCTTTGGGATGCCTTTGGCAGCTGCAGTAAGCCTGGAACTCAGGGCTTCCTGGTTCAAAAATCCGAGCCCTAGGTTGAACCCTATCCCTAACCCTAGGCAGATAAATCAGCCTAGGTATAGGGATGGTGCCAAGGAAAAAGCTGTGAAAGCAGCCATGTTGTGGCACTTCTGCGCTCCCTTTGGGATGCCTTTCACAGCTGATGTAAGCCTGGAACTTAGGGCTTCCTTGTTCAAAAAATCCTAACCCTATGCTGAACCCTAACCCTAACCCTAGGTAGATAAATCAGCCTAAGTATAGGGATGGTGCCAAGGAAAAAGCTGTGAAAGCAGCCATGTTGTGGCACTTTTGCACTCGCTTTTGTATGCCTTTCACAGCTCCAGTGTGCCTGGAGGTCTGGGCTTCCTGATTTTAAAAATCCTAGCACAAGGCCTACCTAACCCCAACCCGACAACGAGAAAGGCAAATCACCAAGGAAGTAGGGATGTCCCCATGGAAAAAGCGGGTTAGGCAGGCATGTTGTGGTACTTTTGTGCTCTTCTTGGGTAGTCCTTCGCAGCTGCTTTGTTCTTGGAACTCGGGGCTTTCTGGTTGAAAGGACCCTAACCCTAGGCGTAACTCAAACCTCAACGCCAGGAAGGAAAATCAGCCTATGGTTCGGGATGATCTCATGGAAATAGCAGTGGAGGCAGCCAAGCTGTGTCACTTTTGCGCTCCCCTTGGGATGCCTTTGACAGCTGCAGTGTGCCTGGAGCACAGGGCTTCCCGGTTTTAAAATCCTAGGCCTAAGCCTAACAGTAACCCTAGGAAGATAAATCAGCCGAGTATTAGGGTTCTTCCTAAGGAAAAAGCTGTGAAAGCAGCCATGTTGTGGCACTTCTGTGCTCGTTTGGGATGCCTTTGGCAGCTGCAGTAAGCCTGGAACTCAGGGCTTCCTTGTTAAAAAATCCGAGCCCTAGGCTGAACTCTAACCCTAACCCTAGGCAGATAAATCAGCCTAGGTATAGGGATGGTGCCAAGGAAAAAGCTGTGAAAGCAGCCATGTTGTGGCATTTTTGCACTCCCTTTTGGATGCCTTTCATAGCTCCAGTGTGCCTGGAGGTCTGGGCTTCCTGGTTCAAAAAACCCTTGCCCTAAACTGAACCCTAACCCTAACTCTAGGCAGATAAATCAGCCTAGCTATAGGGATGGTGCCAAGGAAAAAGCTGTGAAAGCAGCCATGTTGTGGCACTTTTCCACTCCCTTTTGGATGCCTTTCATAGCTCCAGTGTGCCTGGAGGTCTGGGCTTCCTGATTTTAAAAATCCTAGCACAAGGCCTACCTAACCCCAACCCGACGACGAGAAAGGCAAATCAGCCAGGAATTAGGGATGTCCCCAAGGAAATAGCTGTGGAGGCAGGCCTGTTGTGGTACTTTTGTGCTCTTCTTGGGTAGTCCTTCGCAGCTGCTGTGTTCTTGGAACTCAGGGCTTTCTGGTTAAAAGAACACTAACCCTAGGCCTAACTCAAACCTCAACGCTAGGAAGGAAAATCAGCCTATGGTTGGGGATGGTCTCATGGAAATAGCAGTGGTGGCAGCCAAGTTGTGTCACTTTAGCGTTCCCCTTGGGATGCCTTGAACAGCTGCAGTGTGCCTGGAGCAGAGGGCTTCCTGGTTTTAAAAGTCCTAGGCCTAAGCCTAACAGTAACCCTAGGAAGGTAAATCAGCCGGGTATTAGGGTTCTTCCTAAGGAAAAAGCTGTGAAAGCAGCCATGTTGTGGCACTTTTGCACTCGCTTTTGGTTGCCTTTCACAGTTCCAGTGTGCCTGGAGGTCTGGGCTTCCTGGTTCAAAAAATCCTAGCCCTAGGCTGAATCCTAACCCTAACTCTAGGCAGATAAATCAGCCAAGCTATAGGGATGGTGCCAAGGAAAAAGCTGTGAAAGCAGCCATGTTGTGGCACTTTCGCACTCGCTTTTGGATGCCTTTCATAGCTCCAGTGTGCCTGGAGGTCTGGGCTTCCTGATTTTAAAAATCCTAGCATTAGGCCTACCTAACCCCAACCGGACGACGAGAAAGGCAAATCAGCCAGGAATTAGGGATGTCCCCAAGGAAATAGCTGTGGAGGCAGGCATGTTGTGGTACTTTTGTGCTCTTCTTGGGTAGTTCTTCGCAGTTGCTGTGTTCTTAGAACTCAGGGCTTTCTGGTTAAAAGAACACTAACCCTAGGCGTACCTCAAACCTCAACGCCAGGAAGGAAAATCAGCCTATGGTTGGGGATGGTCTCATGGAAATAGCAGTGGTGGCAGCCAAGTTGTGTCACTTTTGCACTCCCCTTGGGATGCCTTGAACAGCTGCAGTGTGCCTGGAGCAGAGGGCTTCCCGGTTTTAAAAGTCCTAGGCCTAAGCCTAACAGTAACCCTAGGAAGGTAAATCAGCCTAGGTATAGGGATGGTGCCAAGGAAAAAGCTGTGAAAGCAGCCATGTTGTGGCATTTTTGCACTCGCTTTTGGATGCCTTTCACAGTTCCAGTGTGCCTGGAGGTCTGGGCTTCCTGGTTCAAAAAACCCTTGCCCTAAACTGAACCCTATCCCTAACTCTAGGCAGATAAATCAGCCTAGCTATAGGGATGGTGCCAAGGAAAAAGCTGTGAAAGCAGCCATGTTGTGGCACTTTTGCACTCGCTTTTGGATGCCTTTCACAGTTCCAGTGTGCCTGGAGGTCTGGGCTTCCTGGTTCAAAAAATCCTAGCCCTAAACTGAACCCTAACCCTAACTCTAGGCAGATAAATCAGCCTAGCTATAGGGATGGTGCCAAGGAAAAAGCTGTGAAAGCAGCCATGTTGTGGCACTTTTGCACTCACTTTTGGATGCCTTTCACAGTTCCAGTGTGCCTGGAGGTCTGGGCTTCCTGATTTTAAAACCTACCACTAGGCCTACCTATCCCGAACCCGACGACGAGAAAGGCAAATCAGCCAGGAAGTAGGGATGTCCTCAAGGAAATAGCTGGGGAGGCAGGCATGTTGTGGTACTTTTGTGCACTTCTTGGGTAGTCCTTGGCAGCTGCTGTGTTCTTGGAACTCAGGGCTTTCTGGTTAAAAGAACACTAACCCTAGGCATAACTCAAACCTCAACGCTAGGAAGGAAAATCAGCCTATGGTTGGGGATGGTGTCATGGAAATAGCAGTGGTGGCAGCCAAGTTGTGTCACTTTAGCGTTCCCCTTGGGATGCCTTGAACAGCTGCAGTGTGCCTGGAGCAGAGGGCTTCCTGGTTTTAAAAGTCCTAGGCCTAAGCCTAACAGTAACCCTAGGAAGGTAAATCAGTCGGGTATTAGGGTTCTTCCTAAGGAACAAGCTGTGAAAGCAGCCATGTTGTGGCACTTCTGCGCTCCCTTTGGGATGCCTTTGGCAGCTGCAGTAAGCCTGGAACTCAGGGCTTCCTGGTTCAAAAATCCGAGCCCTAGGTTGAACCCTATCCCTAACCCTAGGCAGATAAATCAGCCTAGGTATAGGGATGGTGCCAAGGAAAAGGCTGTGAAAGCAGCCATGTTGTGGCACTTCTGCGCTCCCTTTCGGATGCCTTTCACAGCTGAAGTAAGCCTGGAACTTAGGGCTTCCTTGTTCAAAAAATCCTAGCCCTATGCTGAACCCTAACCCTAACCCTAGGTAGATAAATCAGCCTAAGTATAGGGATGGTGCCAAGGAAAAAGCTGTGAAAGCAGCCATGTTGTGGCACTTTTGCACTCGCTTTTGTATGCCTTTCACAGCTCCAGTGTGCCTGGAGGTCTGGGCTTCCTGATTTTAAAAATCCTAGCACAAGGCCTACCTAACCCCAACCCGACAACGAGAAAGGCAAATCACCAAGGAAGTAGGGATGTCCCCATGGAAAAAGCGGGTTAGGCAGGCATGTTGTGGTACTTTTGTGCTCTTCTTGGGTAGTCCTTCGCAGCTGCTTTGTTCTTGGAACTCGGGGCTTTCTGGTTGAAAGGACCCTAACCCTAGGCGTAACTCAAACCTCAACGCCAGGAAGGAAAATCAGCCTATGGTTCGGGATGATCTCATGGAAATAGCAGTGGAGGCAGCCAAGCTGTGTCACTTTTGCGCTCCCCTTGGGATGCCTTTGACAGCTGCAGTGTGCCTGGAGCACAGGGCTTCCCGGTTTTAAAAGTCCTAGGCCTAAGCCTAACAGTAACCCTAGGAAGATAAATCAGCCGAGTATTAGGGTTCTTCCTAAGGAAAAAGCTGTGAAAGCAGCCATGTTGTGGCACTTCTGTGCTCGTTTGGGATGCCTTTGGCAGCTGCAGTAAGCCTGGAACTCAGGGCTTCCTTGTTAAAAAATCCGAGCCCTAGGCTGAACTCTAACCCTAACCCTAGGCAGATAAATCAGCCTAGGTATAGGGATGGTGCCAAGGAAAAAGCTGTGAAAGCAGCCATGTTGTGGCATTTTTGCACTCGCTTTTGGATGCCTTTCACAGTTCCAGTGTGCCTGGAGGTCTGGGCTTCCTGGTTCAAAAAACCCTTGCCCTAAACTGAACCCTAACCCTAACTCTAGGCAGATAAATCAGCCTAGCTATAGGGATGGTGCCAAGGAAAAAGCTGTGAAAGCAGCCATGTTGTGGCACTTTTCCACTCCCTTTTGGATGCCTTTCATAGCTCCAGTGTGCCTGGAGGTCTGGGCTTCCTGATTTTAAAAATCCTAGCACAAGGCCTACCTAACCCCAACCCGACGACGAGAAAGGCAAATCAGCCAGGAATTAGGGATGTCCCCAAGGAAATAGCTGTGGAGGCAGGCCTGTTGTGGTACTTTTGTGCTCTTCTTGGGTAGTCCTTCGCAGCTGCTGTGTTCTTGGAACTCAGGGCGTTCTGGTTAAAAGAACACTAACCCTAGGCCTAACTCAAACCTCAACGCTAGGAAGGAAAATCAGCCTATGGTTGGGGATGGTCTCATGGAAATAGCAGTGGTGGCAGCCAAGTTGTGTCACTTTAGCGTTCCCCTTGGGATGCCTTGAACAGCTGCAGTGTGCCTGGAGCAGAGGGCTTCCTGGTTTTAAAAGTCCTAGGCCTAAGCCTAACAGTAACCCTAGGAAGGTAAATCAGCCGGGTATTAGGGTTCTTCCTAAGGAAAAAGCTGTGAAAGCAGCCATGTTGTGGCACTTTTGCACTCGCTTTTGGTTGCCTTTCACAGTTCCAGTGTGCCTGGAGGTCTGGGCTTCCTGGTTCAAAAAATCCTAGCCCTAGGCTGAATCCTAACCCTAACTCTAGGCAGATAAATCAGCCAAGCTATAGGGATGGTGCCAAGGAAAAAGCTGTGAAAGCAGCCATGTTGTGGCACTTTCGCACTCGCTTTTGGATGCCTTTCATAGCTCCAGTGTGCCTGGAGGTCTGGGCTTCCTGATTTTAAAAATCCTAGCATTAGGCCTACCTAACCCCAACCCGACGACGAGAAAGGCAAATCAGCCAGGAATTAGGGATGTCCCCAAGGAAATAGCTGTGGAGGCAGGCATGTTGTGGTACTTTTTTGCTCTTCTTGGGTAGTTCTTCGCAGTTGCTGTGTTCTTAGAACTCAGGGCTTTCTGGTTAAAAGAACACTAACCCTAGGCGTACCTCAAACCTCAACGCCAGGAAGGAAAATCAGCCTATGGTTGGGGATGGTCTCATGGAAATAGCAGTGGTGGCAGCCAAGTTGTGTCACTTTTGCACTCCCCTTGGGATGCCTTGAACAGCTGCAGTGTGCCTGGAGCAGAGGGCTTCCCGGTTTTAAAAGTCCTAGGCCTAAGCCTAACAGTAACCCTAGGAAGGTAAATCAGCCTAGGTATAGGGATGGTGCCAAGGAAAAAGCTGTGAAAGCAGCCATGTTGTGGCATTTTTGCACTCGCTTTTGGATGCCTTTCACAGTTCCAGTGTGCCTGGAGGTCTGGGCTTCCTGGTTCAAAAAACCCTTGCCCTAAACTGAACCCTATCCCTAACTCTAGGCAGATAAATCAGCCTAGCTATAGGGATGGTGCCAAGGAAAAAGCTGTGAAAGCAGCCATGTTGTGGCACTTTTGTACTCGCTTTTGGATGCCTTTCACAGTTCCAGTGTGCCTGGAGGTCTGGGCTTCCTGGTTCAAAAAATCCTAGCCCTAAACTGAACCCTAACCCTAACTCTAGGCAGATAAATCAGCCTAGCTATAGGGATGGTGCCAAGGAAAAAGCTGTGAAAGCAGCCATGTTGTGGCACTTTTGCACTCACTTTTGCATGCCTTTCACAGTTCCAGTGTGCCTGGAGGTCTGGGCTTCCTGATTTTAAAACCTACCACTAGGCCTACCTATCCCGAACCCGACGACGAGAAAGGCAAATCACCCAGGAAGTAGGGATGTCCTCAAGGAAATAGCTGGGGAGGCAGGCATGTTGTGGTACTTTTGTGCACTTCTTGGGTAGTCCTTGGCAGCTGCTGTGTTCTTGGAACTCAGGGCTTTCTGGTTAAAAGAACACTAACCCTAGGCATAACTCAAACCTCAACGCTAGGAAGGAAAATCAGCCTATGGTTGGGGATGGTGTCATGGAAATAGCAGTGGTGGCAGCCAAGTTGTGTCACTTTAGCGTTCCCCTTGGGATGCCTTGAACAGCTGCAGTGTGCCTGGAGCAGAGGGCTTCCTGGTTTTAAAAGTCCTAGGCCTAAGCCTAACAGTAACCCTAGGAAGGTAAATCAGTCGGGTATTAGGGTTCTTCCTAAGGAAAAAGCTGTGAAAGCAGCCATGTTGTGGCACTTCTGCGCTCCCTTTGGGATGCCTTTGGCAGCTGCAGTAAGCCTGGAACTCAGGGCTTCCTGGTTCAAAAATCCGAGCCCTAGGCTGAACCCTATCCCTAACCCTAGGCAGATAAATCAGCCTAGGTATAGGGATGGTGCCAAGGAAAAGGCTGTGAAAGCAGCCATGTTGTGGCACTTCTGCGCTCCCTTTGGGATGCCTTTCACAGCTGAAGTAAGCCTGGAACTTAGGGCTTCCTTGTTCAAAAAATCCTAGCCCTATGCTGAACCCTAACCCTAACCCTAGGTAGATAAATCAGCCTAAGTATAGGGATGGTGCCAAGGAAAAAGCTGTGAAAGCAGCCATGTTGTGGCACTTTTGCACTCGCTTTTGTATGCCTTTCACAGCTCCAGTGTGCCTGGAGGTCTGGGCTTCCTGATTTTAAAAATCCTAGCACAAGGCCTACCTAACCCCAACCCGACAACGAGAAAGGCAAATCACCAAGGAAGTAGGGATGTCCCCATGGAAAAAGCGGGTTAGGCAGGCATGTTGTGGTACTTTTGTGCTCTTCTTGGGTAGTCCTTCGCAGCTGCTTTGTTCTTGGAACTCGGGGCTTTCTGGTTGAAAGAACCCTAACCCTAGGCGTAACTCAAACCTCAACGCCAGGAAGGAAAATCAGCCTATGGTTCGGGATGATCTCATGGAAATAGCAGTGGAGGCAGCCAAGCTGTGTCACTTTTGCGCTCCCCTTGGGATGCCTTTGACAGCTGCAGTGTGCCTGGAGCACAGGGCTTCCCGGTTTTAAAAGTCCTAGGCCTAAGCCTAACAGTAACCCTAGGAAGATAAATCAGCCGAGTATTAGGGTTCTTCCTAAGGAAAAAGCTGTGAAAGCAGCCATGTTGTGGCACTTCTGTGCTCGTTTGGGATGCCTTTGGCAGCTGCAGTAAGCCTGGAACTCAGGGCTTCCTTGTTAAAAAATCCGAGCCCTAGGCTGAACTCTAACCCTAACCCTAGGCAGATAAATCAGCCTAGGTATAGGGATGGTGCCAAGGAAAAAGCTGTGAAAGCAGCCATGTTGTGGCACTTTTGCACTCCCTTTTGGATGCCTTTCACAGTTCCAGTGTGCCTGGAGGTCTGGGCTTCCTGGTTCAAAAAATCCTTGCCCTAAACTGAACCCTAACCTTAACTCTAGGCAGATAAATCAGCCTAGCTATAGGGATGGTGCCAAGGAAAAAGCTGTGAAAGCAGCCATGTTGTGGCACTTTTGCACTCCCTTTTGGATGCCCTTCATAGCTCCAGTGTGCCTGGAGGTCTGGGCTTCCTGATTTTAAAAATCCTAGCACAAGGCCTACCTAACCCCAACCCGACGACGAGAAAGGCAAATCAGCCAGGAATTAGGGATGTCCCCAAGGAAATAGCTGTGGAGGCAGGCCTGTTGTGGTACTTTTGTGCTCTTCTTGGGTAGTCCTTCGCAGCTGCTGTGTTCTTGGAACTCAGGGCTTTCTGGTTGAAAGAACACTAACCCTAGGCCTAACTCAAACCTCAACGCTAGGAAGGAAAATCAGCCTATGGTTCGGGATGGTCTCATGGAAATAGCAGTGGTGGCAGCCAAGTTGTGTCACTTTAGCGTTCCCCTTGGGATGCCATGAACAGCTGCAGTGTGCCTGGAGCAGAGGGCTTCCTGGTTTTAAAAGTCCTAGGCCTAAGCCTAACAGTAACCCTAGGAAGGTAAATCAGCCGGGTATTAGGGTTCTTCCTAAGGAAAAAGCTGTGAAAGCAGCCATGTTGTGGCACTTTTGCACTCGCTTTTGGTTGCCTTTCACAGTTCCAGTGTGCCTGGACGTCTGGGCTTCCTGGTTCAAAAAATCCTAGCCCTAGGCTGAATCCTAACCCTAGCTCTAGGCAGATAAATCAGCCAAGCTATAGGGATGGTGCCAAGGAAAAAGCTGTGAAAGCAGCCATGTTGTGGCACTTTCGCACTCGCTTTTGGATGCCTTTCATAGCTCCAGTGTGCCTGGAGGTCTGGGCTTCCTGATTTTAAAAATCCTAGCATTAGGCCTACCAAACCCCAACCCGACGACGAGAAAGGCAAATCAGCCAGGATTTAGAGATGTCCCCAAGGAAATAGCTGTGGAGGCAGGCATGTTGTGGTACTTTTGTGCACTTCTTGGGTAGTTCTTCGCAGTTGCTGTGTTCTTAGAACTCAGGGCTTTCTGGTTAAAAGAACACTAACCCTAGGCGTAACTCAAACCTCAACGCTAGGAAGGAAAATCAGCCTATGGTTGGGGATGGTCTCATGGAAATAGCAGTGGTGGCAGCCAAGTTGTGTCACTTTTGCACTCCCCTTGGGATGCCTTGAACAGTTGCAGTGTGCCTGGAGCAGAGGGCTTCCTGGTTTTAAAAGTCCTAGGCCTAAGCCTAACAGTAACCCTAGGAAGGTAAATCAGCCTAGGTATAGGGATGGTGCCAAGGAAAAAGCTGTGAAAGCAGCCATGTTGTGGCACTTTTGCACTCGCTTTTGGATGCCTTTCACAGTTCCAGTGTGCCTGGAGGTCTGGGCTTCCTGGTTCAAAAAACCCTTGCCCTAAACTGAACCCTAACCCTAACTCTAGGCAGATAAATCAGCCTAGCTATAGGGATGGTGCCAAGGAAAAAGCTGTGAAAGCAGCCATGTTGTGGCACTTTTCCACTCCCTTTTGGATGCCTTTCATACCTCCAGTGTGCCTGAAGGTCTGGGCTTCCTGATTTTAAAAACTACCACTAGGCCTACATATTCCGAACCCGACGACGAGAAAGGCAAATCACCCAGGAAGTAGGGATGTCCTCAAGGAAATAGCTGGGGAGGCAGGCATGTTGTGGTACTTATGGGCACTTCTTGGGTAGTCCTTGGCAGCTGCTGTGTTCTTGGAACTCAGGGCTTTCTGGTTAAAAGAACACTAACCCTAGGCATAACTCAAAACTCAACGCTAGGAAGGAAAATCAGCCTATGGTTGGGGATGGTGTCATGGAAATAGCAGTGGTGGCAGCCAAGTTGTGTCACTTTAGCATTCCCCTTGGGATGCCTTGAACAGCTGCAGTCTGCCTGGAGCAGAGGGCTTCCTGGTTTTAAAAGTCCTAGGCCTAAGCCTAACAGTAACCCTAGGAAGGTAAATCAGCCGGGTATTAGGGTTCTTCCTAAGGAAAAAGCTGTGAAAGCAGCCATGTTGTGGCACTTCTGCGCTCCCTTTGGGATGCCTTTGGCAGCTGCATTAAGCCTGGAACTCAGGGCTTCCTGGTTCAAAAATCCGAGCCCTAGGATGAACCCTATCCCTAACCCTAGGTAGATAAATCAGCCTAGGTATAGGGATGGTGCCAAGGAAAAAGCTGTGAAAGCAGCCATGTTGTGGCACTTCTGCACTCCCTTTGGGATGCCTTTCACCGCTGAAGTAAGCCTGGAACTCAGGGCTTCCTTGTTCAAAAATCCTAACCCTGTGCTGAACCCTAACCCTAACCCTAGGTAGATAAATCAGCCTAAGTATAGGGATGGTGCCAAGGAAAAAGCTGTGAAAGTAGCCATGTTGTGGCACTTTTGCACTCCCTTTTGGATGCCTTTCACAGCTCCAGTGTGCCTGGAGGTCTGGGCTTCCTGATTTTAAAAATCCTAGCACTAGGCCTACCTAACCCCAACCCGACGACGAGAAAGGCAAATCAGCCAGGAATTAGGGATGTCCCCAAGGAAATAGCTGCGGAGGCAGGCTTGTTGTGGTACTTTTGTGCTCTTCTTGGGTAGTCCTTCGCAGCTGCTGTGTTCTTGGAAGTCAGGGCTTTCTGGTTAAAAGGACCCTAACCCCAGGCCTAACTCAAACCTCAACGCTAGGAAGGAAAATCAGCCTATGGTTGGGGATGGTCTCATAGAAATAGCAGTGAAGGCAGCCAAGTTGTGTCACTTTTGCGCGCCCCTTGGGATGCCTTTGACAGCTGCAGTGTGCCTGGAGCACAGGGCTTCCCGGTTTTAAAAGTCCTAGGCCTAAACCTAACAGTAACCTTAGGAAGGTAAATCAGCCGAGTATTAGGGTTCTCCTTAAGGAAAAAGCTGTGAAAGCAGCCATGTTGTGGCACTTCTGCGCTCCCTTTGGGATGCCTTTGGCAGCTGCAGTAAGCCTGGAACTCAGGGCTTCCTGGTTCAAAAAATCCTAGCCCTAGACTGAATCCTAACCCTAACCCTAGGCAGATAAATCAGCCTAGGTTTAAGGATGGTTCCAAGGAAAAAGCTGTGAAAGCAGCCATGTTGTGGCACTTTTGCACTCCCTTTTGGATGCCTTTCACAGCTCCAGTGTGCCTGGAGGTCTGGCCATCCTGATTTTAAAAATCCTAGCACTAGGCCTACCTAACCCCAACCCGACAACGAGAAAGGCAAGTCAACCAGGAAGTAGGGATGTCCCCATGGAAAAAGCGGATTAGGCAGGCATGTTGTGGTACTTTTGTGCTCTTCTTGGGTAGTCCTTGGCAGCTGCTGTGTTCTTGGAACTCAGGGCTTTCTGGTTGAAAGGACCCTAACCCTAGGCCCAACTCAAACCTCAACGCCAGGAAGGAAAATCAGCCTATGGTTCGGGATGGTCTCATGGAAATAGCAGTGGAGGCAGCCAAGTTGTGTCACTTTTGCGCTCCCCTTGGGGTGCCTTTGACAGCTGCAGTGTGCCTGGAGCACAGGGCTTCCTGGTTTTAAAAGTCCTAGGCCTAAGCCTAACAGTAACCCTAGGAAGGTAAATCAGCCGGATATTAGGGTTCTTCCTAAGGAAAAAGCTGTGAAAGCAGCCATGTTGTGGCACTTCTGCGCTCCCTTTGGGATGCCTTTGGCAGCTGCAGTAAGCCTGGAACTCAGGGCTTCCTGGTTCAAAAAATCGGAAACCTAGGCTGAACCCTATCCCTAACCCTAGGCAAATAAATCAGCCTAGGTATAGGGATGGTACCAAGGAAAAAGCTGTGAAAGCAGCCATGTTGTGGCACTTCTGCGCTCCCTTTGGGATGCCTTTGGCAGCTGCAGTAAGCCTGGAACTCAGGGCTTCCTGGTTCAAAAATCCGAGCCCTAGGCTGAACCCTATCCCTAACCCTAGGCAAATAAATCAGCCTAGGTATAGGGATGGTACCAAGGAAAAAGCTGTGAAAGCAGCCATGTTGTGGCACTTCTGCTCTCCCTTTGGGATGCCTTTCACAGCTGAAGTAAGCCTGGAACTCAGGGCTTGCTTGTTCAAAAAATCCTAGCCCTAGGCTGAACCCTAACCCTTACTCTAGGTAGATAAATCAGCCAAAGTGTAGGGATGGTGCCCAGGAAGAAGCTGTGAAAGCAGCCATGTTGTGGCACTTCTGCGCTCCCTTTGGGATGCCTTTCACAGCTGAAGTAAGCCTGGAGCACAGGGCTTTCTTGTTCAAAAAATCCTAGCCCTGGGCTGAACCCTAACCCTAACCCGAGGCAGATAAATCAGCCTAGGTATAGGGATGGTGCCAAGGAAAAAGCTGTGAAAGCAGCCATGTTGTGGCACTTTTGCACTCCCTATTGGATGCCTTTCACAGCTCCAGTGTGCCTGGAGGTCTGGGCTTCCTGATTATAAAAATCCTAGCACTAGGCCTACCTAACCCCAACCCGACGACGAGAAAGGCGAGTCACCCAGGAAGTAGGGATGTCCCCATGGAAAAAGCGGGTTAGGCAGGCATGTTGTGGTGCTTTTGTGCTCTTCTTGGGTAGTCCTTTGCAGCTGCTGTGTTCTTGGAATTTAGGGCTTTCTGGTTAAAAGAACCCACACTGTAGGCCTAACTCAAACCTCAATGCTAGGAAGGAAAATAAGCCTATGGTTCGGGATGGTCTCATGGAAATAGCAGTGGAGGCAGCCAAGTTGTTTCACTTTTGCGCTCCCCTTGGGATGCCTTTGACAGCTGCAGTGTGCCTGGAGCACAGGGCTTCCTGGTTTTAAAAGTCCTAGGCCTAAGCCTAACTGTAACCCTAGGAAGGTAAATCAGCCGGATATTAGGGTTCTTCCTAAGGAAAAAGCTGTGAAAGCAGCCATGTTGTGGCACTTCTGCGCTCCCTTTGGGATGCCTTTCACAGCTGAAGTAAGCCTGGAACTCAGGGCTTCCTGGTTCAAAAAATCCTAGCCCTAGGCTGAACCCTAAACCAAACCCTAGGCAGATAAATCAGCCTAGGTATAGGGATGGTGCCAAGGAAAAAGCTGTGAAAGCAGCCATGTTGTGGCGCTTTTGCACTCCCTTTTGGATGCCTTTGGCAGCTGCAGTAAGCCTGTAACTCAGGGCTTCCTGGTTAAAAAAAGCCTTGCCCCAGGCTGCAGCCTAACCCTAACCCTAGGCAGATAATTCAGCCTAGGTATAGGGATGGTGCCAAGGAAAAAGCTGTGAAAGCAGCCATGTTGTGGCACTTTTGCACTACCTTTTGGATGCCTTTCCCAGCTCCAGTGGGCCTGGAGGTCTGGGCTTCCTGATTTTAAAAATCCTAGCACTAGGCCTACCTAACCCCAACCCGACGACCAGAAAGGCAAATCAGCCAGGAATTAGGGATGTCCCCAAGGAAATAGCTGCGGAGGCAGGCTTGTTGTGGTACTTTTGTGCTCTTCTTGGGTAGTCCTTCGCAGCTGCTGTGTTCTTGGAATTTAGGGCTTTCTGGTTGAAAGGACCCTAACCCTAGGCCTAACTCAAACCTCAACGCTAGGAAGGAAAATCAGCCTATGGTTGGGGATGGTCTCATAGAAATAGCAGTGAAGGCAGCCAAGTTGTGTCACTTTTGCGCGCCCCTTGGGATGCCTTTGACAGCTGCAGTGTGCGTGGAGCACAGGGCTTCCCGGTTTTAAAAGTCCTAGGCCTTAGCCTAACAGTAACCTTAGGAAGGTAAATCAGCCGAGGATTAGGGTTCTCCTTAAGGAAAAAGCTGTGAAAGCAGCCATGTTGTGGCACTTCTGCGCTCCCTTTGGGATGCCTTTGGCAGCTGCAGTAAGCCTGGAACTCAGGGCTTCCTGGTTCAAAAAATCCTAGCCCTAGGCTGAATCCTAACCCTAACCCTAGGCAGATAAATCAGCCTAGGTTTAAGGATGGTGCCAAGGAAAAAGCTGTGAAAGCAGCCATGTTGTGGCACTTTTGCACTCCCTTTTGGATGCCTTTCACATCTCCAGTGTGCCTGGAGGTCTGGCCATCCTGATTTTAAAAATCCTAGCACTAGGCCTACCTAACCCCAACCCGACAACGAGAAAGGCAAGTCACCCAGGAAGTAGGGATGTCCCCATGGAAAAAGCGGGTTAGGCAGGCATGTTGTGGTACTTTTGTGCTCTTCTTGGGTAGTCCTTGGCAGCTGCTGTGTTCTTGGAACTCATGGCTTTCTGGTTGAAAGAACCCTAACCCTAGGCGTAACTCAAACCTCAACGCCAGGAAGGAAAGTACTTCCCTAGGCAAATAAATCAGCCTAGGTATAGGGATGGTACCAAGGAAAAAGCTGTGAAAGCAGCCATGTTGTGGCACTTCTGCGCTCCCTTCGGGATGCCTTTAACAGCTAAAGTAAGCCTGGAACTCAGGGCTTCCTGGTTCAAAAAATCCGAGCCCTAAGCTGAACCCTAACCCTAACCTTAGGTTGATAAATCAGCCTAAGTATAGGGATGGTGCCAAGGAAGAAGCTGTGAAAGCAGCCATGTTGTGGCACTTCTGCGCTCCCTTTGGGATGCCTTTCACAGCTGAAGTAAGCCTGGAACTCAGGGCTTCCTGGTTTTCAAAGTCCTAGGCCTAAGCCTAACAGTAACCCTAGGAAGGTAAATCAGCCGGGTGTTAGGGTTCTTCCTAAGGAAAAAGCTGTGAAAGCAGCCATGTTGTGGCACTTCTGCGCTCCCTTTGGGATGCCTTTGGCAGCTGCAGTAAGCCTGGAACTCAGGGCTTCCTGGTTCAAAAAATCCGAGCCCTAGGCTGAACCCTATCCCTAACCCTAGGTAGATAAATCAGCCTAGGTGTAGGGATGGTACCAAGGAAAAAGCTGTGAAAGCAGCCATGTTGTGGCACTTCTGCGCTCCCTTTGGGATGCCTTTCACAGCTCCAGTGTGCCTGGAGGTCTGGGCTTCCTGATTTTAAAAATCCTAGCACTAGCCCTACCTAAGCCCAACCCGACGACGAGAAAGGCAAATCAGCCAGGAATTAGAGATGTCCCCAAGGAAATAGCTGTGTAGGCAGGCATGTTGTGTTACTTTTGTGCACTTCTTGGGTAGTCCTTCGCAGATGCTGTGTTCTTGGTACTCAGGGCTTTCTGGTTGAAAGAACCCTAACCCTAGGCGTAACTCAAACCTCAACGCCAGGAAGGAAAATCAGCCTATGGTTCGGGATGGTCTCATGGAAATAGCAGTGGAGGCAGCCAAGTTGTGTCACTTTGGCGCTCCCCTTGGGATGCCTTTGACAGCTGCAGTGTGCCTGGAGCACAGGGCTTCCTGGTTTTAAAAGTCCTAGGCCTAAATCTAACAGTAACCCTAGGAAGGTAAATCAGCCGGGTATTAGGGTTCTTCCTATGGAAAAAGCTGTGAAAGCAGCCATGTTGTGGCACTTCTGCGCTCCCTTTGGGATGCCTTTGGCAGCTGCAGTAAGCCTGGAACGCAGGGCTTCCTGGTTCAAAAAATCCGAGCCCTAGGCTGAACCCTATCCCTAACCCTAGGCAGATAAATCAGCCTAGGTATAGGGATGGTACGAAGGAAAACGCTGTGAAAGCAGCCATGTTGTGGCACTTCTGCTCTCCCTTTGGGATGCCTTTCACAGCTGAAGTAAGCCTGGAACTCAGGGCTTCCTTGTTCAAAAAATCCTAGCCCTAGGCTGAACCCTAACCCGAACCCTAGGTAGATAAATCAGCCTAGGTATAGGGATGGTGCCAAGGAAGAAGCTGTGAAAGCAGCCATGTTGTGGCACTTCTGTGATCCCTTTGGGATGCCTTTCTCAGCTGAAGTAAGCCTGGAACTCAGGACTTTCTTGTTCAAAAAATCCTAGCCCTAGGCTGAACCCTAACCCTAACCCTAGGCAGATAAATCAGCCTAGGTATAGGGATGGTGCCAAGGAAAAAGCTGTGAAAGCAGCCATGTTGTGGCACTTTTGCACTCCATTTGGATGCCTTTCACAGCTCCAGTGGGCCTGGAGGTCTGGGCTTCCTGATTTTAAAAATCCTAGCACTAGGCCTACCTAACCCCAACCCGACGACGAGAAATGCAAATCAGCCAGGGTTTAGGGATGTCCCCAAGGAAATAGCTGGGGAGGCAGGCATGTTGTGGTACTTTTGTGCTCTTCTTGGGTAGTCCTTTGCAGCTGCTGTGTTCTTGGAACTCAGGGCGTTCTGGTTGAAAGGACCCTAACCCTAGGCGTAACTCAAACCTGAACGCTAGGAAGGAAAATCAGCCTATGGTTGGGGATGGGCTCATGGAAATAGCAGTGGAGGCAGCCAAGTTGTGTCACTTTTGCGCTCCCCTTGGGATGCCTTTGACAGCTGCAGTGTGCCTGGAGCACAGGGCTTCCTGGTTTTAAAAGTCCTAGGCCTAAATCTAACAGTAACCCTAGGAAGGGAAATCAGCCGGGTATTAGGGTTCTTCCTATGGAAAAAGCTGTGAAAGCAGCCATGTTGTGGCACTTCTGCGCTCCCTTTGGGATGCCTTTGGCAGCTGCAGTAAGCCTGGAACTCAGGGCTTCCTGGTTAAAAAAATCCTTGCCCCAGGCTGCGCCCTAACCCTAACCCTAGGCAGATAATTCAGCCTAGGTATAGAGATGGTGCCAAGGAAAAAGCTGTGAAAGCAGCCATGTTGTGGCACTTTTGCACTCCCTTTTGGATGCCTTTCACAGCTCCAGAGTGCCTGGAGGTCTGGGCTTCCTGATTTTAAAAATCCTAGCACAAGGCCTACCTAAGCCCAAACCGATGACGAGAAAGGCAAATCACCCAGGAATTAGAGATGTCCCCAAGGAAATAGCTGTGGAGGCAGGCATGTTGTGTTACTTTTGTGCACTTCTTGGGTAGTCCTTCGCAGATGCTGTGTTCTTGGAACTCAGGGCTTTCTGGTTGAAAGAACCCTAACCCTAGGCGTAACTCAAACCTCAACGCCAGGAAGGAAAATCAGCCTATGGTTCGGGATGGTCTCATGGAAATAGCAGTGGAGGCAGCCAAGTTGTGTCACTTTGGCGCTCCCCTTGGGATGCCTTTGACAGCTGCAGTGTGCCTGGAGCACAGGGCTTCCTGGTTTTAAAAGTCCTAGGCCTAAGCCTAACAGTAACCCTAGGAAGGTAAATCAGCCGGATATTAGGGTTCTTCCTATGGAAAAAGCTGTGAAAGCAGCCATGTTGTGGCTCTTCTGCGCTCCCTTTGGGATGCCTTTGGCAGCTGCAGTAAGCCTGGAACTCAGGGCTTCCTGGTTCAAAAAATCCGAGCCCTAGGCTGAACCCTATCCCTAACCCTAGGCAGATAAATCAGCCTAGGTATAGGGATGGTACCAAGGAAAAAGCTGTGAAAGCAGCCATGTTGTGGCACTTCTGCTCTCCCTTTGGGCTGCCTTTCACAGCTGAAGTAAGCCTGGAACTCAGGGCTTCCTTGTTCAAAAAATCCTAGCCCTAGGCTGAACCCTAACCCTAACCCTAGGTAGATAAATCAGCCTAGGTATAGGGATGGTGCCAAGGAAGAAGCTGTGAAAGCAGCCATGTTGTGGCACTTCTGCGATCCCTTTGGGATGCCTTTCACAGCTGAAGTAAGCCTGGATCTCAGGACTTTCTTGTTCAAAAAATCCTAGCCCTAGGCTGAACCCTAACCCTAACCCTAGGCAGATAAATCAGCCTAGGTATAGGGATGGTGCCAAGGAAAAAGCTGTGAAAGCAGCCATGTTGTGGCACTTTTGCACTCCATTTGGATGCCTTTCACAGCTCCAGTGTGCCTGGAGGTCTGGGCTTCCTGATTTTAAAAATCCTAGCACAAGGCCTACCTAACCCCAACCCGACGACGAGAAATGCAAATCAGCCAGGGTTTAGGGATGTCCCCAAGGAAATAGCTGGGGAGGCAGGCATGTTGTGGTACTTTTCTGCTCTTCTTGGGTAGTCCTTCGCAGCTGCTGTGTTCTTGGAACTCAGGGCGTTCTGGTTGAAAGGACCCTAACCCTAGGCGTAACTCAAACCTCAACGCTAGGAAGGAAAATCAGCCTATGGTTGGGGATGGTCTCATGGAAATAGCAGTGGAGGCAGCCAAGTTGTGTCACTTTTGCGCTCCCCTTGGGATGCCTTTCACAGCTGCAGTGTGCCTGGAGCACAGGGCTTCCTGGTTTTAAAAGTCCTAGGCCTAAATCTAACAGTAACCCTAGGAAGGTAAATCAGCCGGGTATTAGGGTTCTTCCTATGGAAAAAGCTGTGAAAGCAGCCATGTTGTGGCACTTCTGCGCTCCCTTTGGGATGCCTTTGGCAACTGCAGTAAGCCTGGAACTCAGGGCTTCCTGGTTAAAAAAATCCTTGCCCCAGGCTGCACCCTAACCCTAACCCTAGGCAGATAATTCAGCCTAGGTATAGAGATGGTGCCAAGGAAAAAGCTGTGAAAGCAGCCATGTTGTGGCACTTTTGCACTCCCTTTTGGATGCCTTTCACAGCTCCAGTGTGCCTGGAGGTCTGGCCATCCTGATTTTAAAAATCCTAGCACAAGGCCTACCTAACCCCAACCCGACGACGAGAAAGGCAAGTCACCCAGGAAGTAGGGATGTCCCCATGGAAAAAGCGGGTTAGGCAGGCATGTTGTGGTACTTTTGTGCTCTTCTTGGGTAGTCCTTTGCAGCTGCTGTGTTCTTGGAATTTAGGGCTTTCTGGTTGAAAGAAACTGAACCCTAGGCGTAACTCAAACCTCAACGCCAGGAAGCAAAATCAGCCTATGGTTCGGGATGGTCTCATGGAAATAGCAGTGGAGGCAGCCAAGTTGTGTCACTTTTGCACTCCCCTTGGGATGCCTTTGACAGCTGCAGTGTGCCTGGAGCACAGGGCTTCCTGGTTTTAAAAGTCCTAGGCCTAAGCCTAACAGTAACCCTAGGAAGGTAAATCAGCCGGATATTAGGGTTCTTCCTATGGAAAAAGCTGTGAAAGCAGCCATGTTGTGGCACTTCTGCGCTCCCTTTGGGATGCCTTTGGCAGCTGCAGTAAGCCTGGAACTCAGGGCTTCCTGGTTAAAAAAATCCTTGCCCCAGGCTGCGCCCTAACCCTAAACCTAGGCAGATAATTCAGCCTAGGTATAGAGATGGTGCCAAGGAAAAAGCTGTGAAAGCAGCCATGTTGTGGCACTTTTGCACTCCCTTTTGGATGCCTTTCACAGCTCCAGAGTGCCTGGAGGTCTGGGCTTCCTGATTTTAAAAATCCTAGCACAAGGCCTACCTAAGCCCAAACCGATGACGAGAAAGGCAAATCCCCCAGGAATTAGAGATGTCCCCAAGGAAATAGCTGTGGAGGCAGGCATGTTGTGTTACTTTTGTGCACTTCTTGGGTAGTCCTTCGCAGATGCTGTGTTCTTGGAACTCAGGGCTTTCTGGTTGAAAGAACCCTAACCCTAGGCCTAACTCAAACCTCAACGCTAGGAAGGAAAATCAGCCTATGGTTGGGGATGGTCTCATGGAAATAGCGGTGGAGGCAGCCAAGTTGTGTCACTTTTGCGCTCCCCTTGGGATGCCTTTCACAGCTGCAGTGTGCCTGGAGCACAGGGCTTCCTGGTTTTAAAAGTCCTAGGCCTAAGCCTAACAGTAACCCTAGGAAGGTAAATCAGCCGGGTGTTAGGGTTCTTCCTAAGGAAAAAGCTGTGAAAGCAGCCATGTTGTGGCACTTCTGCGCTCCCTTTGGGATGCCTTTGGCAGCTGCAGTAAGCCTGGAACTCAGGGCTTCCTGGTTCAAAAAATCCGAGCCCTAGTCTGAACCCTATCCCTAACCCTAGGTAGATAAATCAGCCTAGGTGTAGGGATGGTACCAAGGAAAAAGCTGTGAAAGCAGCCATGTTGTGGCACTTCTGCGCTCCCTTTGGGATGCCTTTCACAGCTGAAGTAAGCCTGGAACTCAGGGCTTCCTTGTTCAAAAACTCCTAGCCCTAGGCTGAACCCTAACCCGAACCCTAGGTAGATAAATCAGCCTAGGTATAGGGATGGTGCCAAGGAAGAAGCTGTGAAAGCAGCCATGTTGTGGCACTTCTGTGATCCCTTTGGGATGCCTTTCTCAGCTGAAGTAAGCCTGGAACTCAGGACTTTCTTGTTCAAAAAATCCTAGCCCTAGGCTGAACCCTAACCCTAACCCTAGGCAGATAAATCAGCCTAGGTATAGGGATGGTGCCAAGGAAAAAGCTGTGAAAGCAGCCATGTTGTGGCACTTTTGCACTCCATTTGGATGCCTTTCACAGCTCCAGTGGGCCTGGAGGTCTGGGCTTCCTGATTTTAAAAATCCTAGCACTAGGCCTACCTAACCCCAACCCGACGACGAGAAATGCAAATCAGCCAGGGTTTAGGGATGTCCCCAAGGAAATAGCTGGGGAGGCAGGCATGTTGTGGTACTTTTGTGCTCTTCTTGGGTAGTCCTTTGCAGCTGCTGTGTTCTTGGAACTCAGGGCGTTCTGGTTGAAAGGACCCTAACCCTAGGCGTAACTCAAACCTGAACGCTAGGAAGGAAAATCAGCCTATGGTTGGGGATGGGCTCATGGAAATAGCAGTGGAGGCAGCCAAGTTGTGTCACTTTTGCGCTCCCCTTGGGATGCCTTTGACAGCTGCAGTGTGCCTGGAGCACAGGGCTTCCTGGTTTTAAAAGTCCTAGGCCTAAATCTAACAGTAACCCTAGGAAGGGAAATCAGCCGGGTATTAGGGTTCTTCCTATGGAAAAAGCTGTGAAAGCAGCCATGTTGTGGCACTTCTGCGCTCCCTTTGGGATGCCTTTGGCAGCTGCAGTAAGCCTGGAACTCAGGGCTTCCTGGTTAAAAAAATCCTTGCCCCAGGCTGCGCCCTAACCCTAACCCTAGGCAGATAATTCAGCCTAGGTATAGAGATGGTGCCAAGGAAAAAGCTGTGAAAGCAGCCATGTTGTGGCACTTTTGCACTCCCTTTTGGATGCCTTTCACAGCTCCAGAGTGCCTGGAGGTCTGGGCTTCCTGATTTTAAAAATCCTAGCACAAGGCCTACCTAAGCCCAAACCGATGACGAGAAAGGCAAATCACCCAGGAATTAGAGATGTCCCCAAGGAAATAGCTGTGGAGGCAGGCATGTTGTGTTACTTTTGTGCACTTCTTGGGTAGTCCTTCGCAGATGCTGTGTTCTTGGAACTCAGGGCTTTCTGGTTGAAAGAACCCTAACCCTAGGCGTAACTCAAACCTCAACGCCAGGAAGGAAAATCAGCCTATGGTTCGGGATGGTCTCATGGAAATAGCAGTGGAGGCAGCCAAGTTGTGTCACTTTGGCGCTCCCCTTGGGATGCCTTTGACAGCTGCAGTGTGCCTGGAGCACAGGGCTTCCTGGTTTTAAAAGTCCTAGGCCTAAGCCTAACAGTAACCCTAGGAAGGTAAATCAGCCGGATATTAGGGTTCTTCCTATGGAAAAAGCTGTGAAAGCAGCCATGTTGTGGCTCTTCTGCGCTCCCTTTGGGATGCCTTTGGCAGCTGCAGTAAGCCTGAAACTCAGGGCTTCCTGGTTCAAAAAATCCGAGCCCTAGGCTGAACCCTATCCCTAACCCTAGGCAGATAAATCAGCCTAGGTATAGGGATGGTACCAAGGAAAAAGCTGTGAAAGCAGCCATGTTGTGGCACTTCTGCTCTCCCTTTGGGATGCCTTTCACAGCTGAAGTAAGCCTGGAACTCAGGGCTTCCTTGTTCAAAAAATCCTAGCCCTAGGCTGAACCCTAACCCTAACCCTAGGTAGATAAATCAGCCTAGGTATAGGGATGGTGCCAAGGAAGAAGCTGTGAAAGCAGCCATGTTGTGGCACTTCTGCGATCCCTTTGGGATGCCTTTCACAGCTGAAGTAAGCCTGGATCTCAGGACTTTCTTGTTCAAAAAATCCTAGCCCTAGGCTGAACCCTAACCCTAACCCTAGGCAGATAAATCAGCCTAGGTATAGGGATGGTGCCAAGGAAAAAGCTGTGAAAGCAGCCATGTTGTGGCACTTTTGCACTCCATTTGGATGCCTTTCACAGCTCCAGTGTGCCTGGAGGTCTGGGCTTCCTGATTTTAAAAATCCTAGCACAAGGCCTACCTAACCCCAACCCGACGACGAGAAATGCAAATCAGCCAGGGTTTAGGGATGTCCCCAAGGAAATAGCTGGGGAGGCAGGCATGTTGTGGTACTTTTCTGCTCTTCTTGGGTAGTCCTTCGCAGCTGCTGTGTTCTTGGAACTCAGGGCGTTCTGGTTGAAAGGACCCTAACCCTAGGTGTAACTCAAACCTCAACGCTAGGAAGGAAAATCAGCCTATGGTTGGGGATGGTCTCATGGAAATAGCAGTGGAGGCAGCCAAGTTGTGTCACTTTTGCGCTCCCCTTGGGATGCCTTTCACAGCTGCAGTGTGCCTGGAGCACAGGGCTTCCTGGTTTTAAAAGTCCTAGGCCTAAATCTAACAGTAACCCTAGGAAGGTAAATCAGCCGGGTATTAGGGTTCTTCCTATGGAAAAAGCTGTGAAAGCAGCCATGTTGTGGCACTTCTGCGCTCCCTTTGGGATGCCTTTGGCAACTGCAGTAAGCCTGGAACTCAGGGCTTCCTGGTTAAAAAAATCCTTGCCCCAGGCTGCACCCTAACCCTAACCCTAGGCAGATAATTCAGCCTAGGTATAGAGATGGTGCCAAGGAAAAAGCTGTGAAAGCAGCCATGTTGTGGCACTTTTGCACTCCCTTTTGGATGCCTTTCACAGCTCCAGTGTGCCTGGAGGTCTGGCCATCCTGATTTTAAAAATCCTAGCACAAGGCCTACCTAACCCCAACCCGACGACGAGAAAGGCAAGTCACCCAGGAAGTAGGGATGTCCCCATGGAAAAAGCGGGTTAGGCAGGCATGTTGTGGTACTTTTGTGCTCTTCTTGGGTAGTCCTTTGCAGCTGCTGTGTTCTTGGAATTTAGGGCTTTCTGGTTGAAAGAAACTGAACCCTAGGCGTAACTCAAACCTCAACGCCAGGAAGCAAAATCAGCCTATGGTTCGGGATGGTCTCATGGAAATAGCAGTGGAGGCAGCCAAGTTGTGTCACTTTTGCACTCCCCTTGGGATGCCTTTGACAGCTGCAGTGTGCCTGGAGCACAGGGCTTCCTGGTTTTAAAAGTCCTAGGCCTAAGCCTAACAGTAACCCTAGGAAGGTAAATCAGCCGGATATTAGGGTTCTTCCTATGGAAAAAGCTGTGAAAGCAGCCATGTTGTGGCACTTCTGCGCTCCCTTTGGGATGCCTTTGGCAGCTGCAGTAAGCCTGGAACTCAGGGCTTCCTGGTTAAAAAAATCCTTGCCCCAGGCTGCGCCCTAACCCTAAACCTAGGCAGATAATTCAGCCTAGGTATAGAGATGGTGCCAAGGAAAAAGCTGTGAAAGCAGCCATGTTGTGGCACTTTTGCACTCCCTTTTGGATGCCTTTCACAGCTCCAGAGTGCCTGGAGGTCTGGGCTTCCTGATTTTAAAAATCCTAGCACAAGGCCTACCTAAGCCCAAACCGATGACGAGAAAGGCAAATCCCCCAGGAATTAGAGATGTCCCCAAGGAAATAGCTGTGGAGGCAGGCATGTTGTGTTACTTTTGTGCACTTCTTGGGTAGTCCTTCGCAGATGCTGTGTTCTTGGAACTCAGGGCTTTCTGGTTGAAAGAACCCTAACCCTAGGCCTAACTCAAACCTCAACGCTAGGAAGGAAAATCAGCCTATGGTTGGGGATGGTCTCATGGAAATAGCAGTGGAGGCAGCCAAGTTGTGTCACTTTTGCGCTCCCCTTGGGATGCCTTTCACAGCTGCAGTGTGCCTGGAGCACAGGGCTTCCTGGTTTTAAAAGTCCTAGGCCTAAATCTAACAGTAACCCTAGGAAGGTAAATCAGCCGGGTATTAGGGTTCTTCCTATGGAAAAAGCTGTGAAAGCAGCCATGTTGTGGCACTTCTGCGCTCCCTTTGGGATGCCTTTCACAGCTGAAGTAAGCCTGGAACTCAGGGCTTTCTTGTTCAAAAAATCCTAGCCCTAGGCTGAACCCTAACCCTAACCCTAGGCAGATAAATCAGCCTAGGTATTGGGATGGTGCCAAGGAAAAAGCTGTGAAAGCAGCCATGTTGTGGCACTTTTGCACTCCCTTTTGGATGCCTTTCACAGCTCCAGTGTGCCTGGAGGTCTGGGCTTCCTGATTTTAAAAATCCTAGCACTAGGCCTACCTAACCCCAACCCGACGACGAGAAATGCAAATCAGCCAGGATGTAGGGATGTCCCCAAGGAAATAGCTGTGCAGGCAGGCATGTTGTGTTACTTTTGTGCACTTCTTGGGTAGTCTTTCGCAGATGCTGTGTTCTTGGGACTCAGGGCTTTCAGGTTAAAAGAACACTAACCATAGGCCTCACTCATACGTCAACGCTAGGAAGGAAAATCAGCCTATGGTTCGGGATGGTCTCATGGAAATAGCAGTGGAGGCAGCCAAGTTGTGTCACTTTTGCGCTCCCCTTGGGATGCCTTTGACAGCTGCAGTGTGCCTGGAGCACAGGGCTTTCTGGTTTTAAAAGTCCTAGGCCTAAGGCCAACAATAAAACTAGGAAGGTAAATCAGCCGGATATTAGGGTTCTTCCTAAGGAAAAAGCTGTGAACGCAGCCATGTTGTGGCACTTTTGCACTCCTTTTGGATGCCTTTTACAGCTCCATTGTGCCTGGAGGTCTGGGCTTCCTGATTTTAAAAATCCTAGCACAAGGCCTACCTAACCCCAACCCGACGACAAGAAGGGGAAGTCACCCAGGAAGTAGGGATCTCCCCATGGAAAAAGCGGGTTAGGCAGGCATGTTGTGGTACTTTTGTGCTCTTCTTCGGTAGTCCTTGGCAGCTGCTGTGTTCTTGGAATTTAGGGCTTTCTGGTTGAAAGGACCCGAACCCTAGGCGTAACTCAAACCTCAACGCCAGGAAGGAAAATCAGCCTATGGTTCGAGATGGTCTCATGGAAATAGCAGTGGAGGCAGCCAAGTTGTGTCACTTTTGCACTCCCCTTGGGATGCCTTTGACAGCTGCAGTGTGCCTGGAGCACAGGGCTTCCTGGTTTTAAAAGTCCTAGGCCTAAGCCTAACAGTAACCCTAGGAAGGTAAATCAGCCGGGTATTAGGGTTCTTCCTAAGGAAAAAGCTGTGAAAGCAGCCATGTTGTTGCACTTCTGCGCTCCCTTTGGGATGCCTTTGGCAGCTGCAGTAAGCCTGGAACTCAGGGCTTCCTGGTTCAAAAAATCCGAGCCCTAGGCTGAACCCTATCCCTAACCCTAGGCAGATAAATCAGCCTAGGTATAGGGATGGTACCAAGGAAAAAGCTGTGAAAGCAGCCATGTTGTGGCACTTCTGCGCTCCCTTTGGGATGCCTTTCACAGCTCCAGTGTGCCTGGAGGTCTGGGCTTCCTGATTTTAAAAATCCTAGCACTAGCCCTACCTAACCCCAACCCGACGACGAGAAAGGCAAATCAGCCAGGAATTAGAGATGTCCCCAAGGAAATAGCTGTGCAGGCAGGCATGTTGTGTTACTTTTGTGCACTTCTTGGGTAGTCCTTCGCAGATGCTGTGTTCTTGGGACTCAGGGCTTTCAGGTTAAAAGAACACTAACCATAGGCCTAACTCATACGTCAACGCTAGGAAGGAAAATCAGCCTATGGTTCGAGATGGTCTCATGGAAATAGCAGTGGAGGCAGCCAAGTTGTGTCACTTTTGCGCTCTCCTTGGGATGCCTTTGACAGCTGCAGCGTGCCTGGAGCCCAGGGCTTTCTGGTTTTAAAAGTCCTAGGCCTAAGGCCAACAGTAAAACTAGGAAGGTAAATCAGCCGGATATTAGGGTTCTTCCTAAGGAAAAAGCTGTGAAAGCAGCCATGTTGTGGCACTTTTGCACTCGCTTTTGGTTGCCTTTCACAGTTCCAGTGTGCCTGGACGTCTGGGCTTCCTGGTTCAAAAAATCCTAGCCCTAGGCTGAATCCTAACCCTAGCTCTAGGCAGATAAATCAGCCAAGCTATAGGGATGGTGCCAAGGAAAAAGCTGTGAAAGCAGCCATGTTGTGGCACTTTCGCACTCGCTTTTGGATGCCTTTCATAGCTCCAGTGTGCCTGGAGGTCTGGGCTTCCTGATTTTAAAAATCCTAGCATTAGGCCTACCAAACCCCAACCCGACGACGAGAAAGGCAAATCAGCCAGGATTTAGAGATGTCCCCAAGGAAATAGCTGTGGAGGCAGGCATGTTGTGGTGCTTTTGTGCACTTCTTGGGTAGTTCTTCGCAGTTGCTGTGTTCTTAGAACTCAGGGCTTTCTGGTTAAAAGAACACTAACCCTAGGCGTAACTCAAACCTCAACGCTAGGAAGGAAAATCAGCCTATGGTTGGGGATGGTCTCATGGAAATAGCAGTGGTGGCAGCCAAGTTGTGTCACTTTTGCACTCCCCTTGGGATGCCTTGAACAGTTGCAGTGTGCCTGGAGCAGAGGGCTTCCTGGTTTTAAAAGTCCTAGGCCTAAGCCTAACAGTAACCCTAGGAAGGTAAATCAGCCTAGGTATAGGGATGGTGCCAAGGAAAAAGCTGTGAAAGCTGCCATGTTGTGGCACTTTTGCACTCGCTTTTGGATGCCTTTCACAGTTCCAGTGTGCCTGGAGGTCTGGGCTTCCTGGTTCAAAAAACCCTTGCCCTAAACTGAACCCTAACCCTAACTCTAGGCAGATAAATCAGCCTAGCTATAGGGATGGTGCCAAGGAAAAAGCTGTGAAAGCAGCCATGTTGTGGCACTTTTCCACTCCCTTTTGGATGCCTTTCATACCTCCAGTGTGCCTGGAGGTCTGGGCTTCCTGATTTTAAAAACTACCACTAGGCCTACGTATTCCGAACCCGACGACGAGAAAGGCAAATCACCCAGGAAGTAGGGATGTCCTCAAGGAAATAGCTGGGGAGGCAGGCATATTGTGGTACTTCTGTGCACTTCTTGGGTAGTCCTTGGCAGCTGCTGTGTTCTTGGAACTCAGGGCTTTCTGGTTAAAAGAACACTAACCCTAGGCATAACTCAAAACTCAACGCTAGGAAGGAAAATCAGCCTATGGTTGGGGATGGTGTCATGGAAATAGCAGTGGTGGCAGCCAAGTTGTGTCACTTTAGCATTCCCCTTGGGATGCCTTGAACAGCTGCAGTGTGCCTGGAGCAGAGGGCTTCCTGGTTTTAAAAGTCCTAGGCCTAAGCCTAACAGTAACCCTAGGAAGGTAAATCAGCCGGGTATTAGGGTTCTTCCTAAGGAAAAAGCTGTGAAAGCAGCCATGTTGTGGCACTTCTGCGCTCCCTTTGGGATGCCTTTGGCAGCTGCATTAAGCCTGGAACTCAGGGCTTCCTGGTTCAAAAATCCGAGCCCTAGGATGAAACCTATCCCTAACCCTAGGTAGATAAATCAGCCTAGGTATAGGGATGGTGCCAAGGAAAAAGCTGTGAAAGCAGCCATGTTGTGGCACTTCTGCACTCCCTTTGGGATGCCTTTCACCGCTGAAGTAAGCCTGGAACTCAGGGCTTCCTTGTTCAAAAATCCTAACCCTGTGCTGAACCCTAACCCTAACCCTAGGTAGATAAATCAGCCTAAGTATAGGGATGGTGCCAAGGAAAAAGCTGTGAAAGTAGCCATGTTGTGGCACTTTTGCACTCCCTTTTGGATGCCTTTCACAGCTCCAGTGTGCCTGGAGGTCTGGGCTTCCTGATTTTAAAAATCCTAGCACTAGGCCTACCTAACCCCAACCCGACGACGAGAAAGGCAAATCAGCCAGGAATTAGGGATGTCCCCAAGGAAATAGCTGCGGAGGCAGGCTTGTTGTGGTACTTTTGTGCTCTTCTTGGGTAGTCCTTCGCAGCTGCTGTGTTCTTGGAAGTCAGGGCTTTCTGGTTAAAAGGACCCTAACCCCAGGCCTAACTCAAACCTCAACGCTAGGAAGGAAAATCAGCCTATGGTTGGGGATGGTCTCATAGAAATAGCAGTGAAGGCAGCCAAGTTGTGTCACTTTTGCGCGCCCCTTGGGATGCCTTTGACAGCTGCAGTGTGCCTGGAGCACAGGGCTTCCCGGTTTTAAAAGTCCTAGGCCTAAGCCTAACAGTAACCCTAGGAAGGTAAATCAGCCGGGTATTAGGGTTCTTACTAAGGAAAAAGCTGTGAAAGCAGCCATGTTGTGGCACTTCTGCGCTCCCTTTGGGATGCCTTTGGCAGCTGCAGTAAGCCTGGAACTCAGGGCTTCCTGGTTCAAAAAATCCTAGCCCTAGGCTGAATCCTAACCCTAACCCTAGGCAGATAAATCAGCCTAGGTTTAAGGATGGTTCCAAGGAAAAAGCTGTGAAAGCAGCCATGTTGTGGCACTTTTGCACTCCCTTTTGGATGCCTTTCACATCTCCAGTGTGCCTGGAGGTCTGGGCTTCCTGATTTTAAAAATCCTAGCACTAGGCCTACCTAACCCCAACCCGACAACGAGAAAGGCAAGTCAACCAGGAAGTAGGGATGTCCCCATGGAAAAAGCGGATTAGGCAGGCATGTTGTGGTACTTTTGTGCTCTTCTTGGGTAGTCCTTGGCAGCTGCTGTGTTCTTGGAACTCAGGGCTTTCTGGTTGAAAGGACCCTAACCCTAGGCCCTACTCAAACCTCAACGCCAGGAAGGAAAATCAGCCTATGGTTCGGGATGGTCTCATGGAAATAGCAGTGGAGGCAGCCAAGTTGTGTCACTTTTGCGCTCCCCTTGGGGTGCCTTTGACAGCTGCAGTGTGCCTGGAGCACAGGGCTTCCTGGTTTTAAAAGTCCTAGGCCTAAGCCTAACAGTAACCCTAGGAAGGTAAATCAGCCGGATATTAGGGTTCTTCCTAAGGAAAAAGCTGTGAAAGCAGCCATGTTGTGGCACTTCTGCGCTCCCTTTGGGATGCCTTTGGCAGCTGCAGTAAGCCTGGAACTCAGGGCTTCCTGGTTCAAAAAATCGGAAACCTAGGCTGAACCCTATCCCTAACCCTAGGCAAATAAATCAGCCTAGGTATAGGGATGGTACCAAGGAAAAAGCTGTGAAAGCAGCCATGTTGTGGCACTTCTGCGCTCCCTTTGGGATGCCTTTGGCAGCTGCAGTAAGCCTGGAACTCAGGGCTTCCTGGTTCAAAAATCCGAGCCCTAGGCTGAACCCTATCCCTAACCCTAGGCAAATAAATCAGCCTAGGTATAGGGATGGTACCAAGGAAAAAGCTGTGAAAGCAGCCATGTTGTGGCACTTCTGCTCTCCCTTTGGGATGCCTTTCACAGCTGAAGTAAGCCTGGAACTCAGGGCTTGCTTGTTCAAAAAATCCTAGCCCTAGGCTGAACCCTAACCCTTACTCTAGGTAGATAAATCAGCCAAAGTGTAGGGATGGTGCCCAGGAAGAAGCTGTGAAAGCAGCCATGTTGTGGCACTTCTGCGCTCCCTTTGGGATGCCTTTCACAGCTGAAGTAAGCCTGGAGCACAGGGCTTCCTGATTTTAAAAATCCTAGCACTAGCCCTACCTAACCCCAACCCGACGACGAGAAAGGCAAATCAGCCAGGAATTAGAGATGTCCCCAAGGAAATAGCTGTGCAGGCAGGCATGTTGTGTTACTTTTGTGCACTTCTTGGGTAGTCCTTCGCAGATGCTGTGTTCTTGGGACTCAGGGCTTTCAGGTTAAAAGAACACTAACCATAGGCCTAACTCATACGTCAACGCTAGGAAGGAAAATCAGCCTATGGTTCGAGATGGTCTCATGGAAATAGCAGTGGAGGCAGCCAAGTTGTGTCACTTTTGCGCTCTCCTTGGGATGCCTTTGACAGCTGCAGCGTGCCTGGAGCCCAGGGCTTTCTGGTTTTAAAAGTCCTAGGCCTAAGGCCAACAGTAAAACTAGGAAGGTAAATCAGCCGGATATTAGGGTTCTTCCTAAGGAAAAAGCTGTGAAAGCAGCCATGTTGTGGCACTTTTGCACTCGCTTTTGGTTGCCTTTCACAGTTCCAGTGTGCCTGGACGTCTGGGCTTCCTGGTTCAAAAAATCCTAGCCCTAGGCTGAATCCTAACCCTAGCTCTAGGCAGATAAATCAGCCAAGCTATAGGGATGGTGCCAAGGAAAAAGCTGTGAAAGCAGCCATGTTGTGGCACTTTCGCACTCGCTTTTGGATGCCTTTCATAGCTCCAGTGTGCCTGGAGGTCTGGGCTTCCTGATTTTAAAAATCCTAGCATTAGGCCTACCAAACCCCAACCCGACGACGAGAAAGGCAAATCAGCCAGGATTTAGAGATGTCCCCAAGGAAATAGCTGTGGAGGCAGGCATGTTGTGGTGCTTTTGTGCACTTCTTGGGTAGTTCTTCGCAGTTGCTGTGTTCTTAGAACTCAGGGCTTTCTGGTTAAAAGAACACTAACCCTAGGCGTAACTCAAACCTCAACGCTAGGAAGGAAAATCAGCCTATGGTTGGGGATGGTCTCATGGAAATAGCAGTGGTGGCAGCCAAGTTGTGTCACTTTTGCACTCCCCTTGGGATGCCTTGAACAGTTGCAGTGTGCCTGGAGCAGAGGGCTTCCTGGTTTTAAAAGTCCTAGGCCTAAGCCTAACAGTAACCCTAGGAAGGTAAATCAGCCTAGGTATAGGGATGGTGCCAAGGAAAAAGCTGTGAAAGCTGCCATGTTGTGGCACTTTTGCACTCGCTTTTGGATGCCTTTCACAGTTCCAGTGTGCCTGGAGGTCTGGGCTTCCTGGTTCAAAAAACCCTTGCCCTAAACTGAACCCTAACCCTAACTCTAGGCAGATAAATCAGCCTAGCTATAGGGATGGTGCCAAGGAAAAAGCTGTGAAAGCAGCCATGTTGTGGCACTTTTCCACTCCCTTTTGGATGCCTTTCATACCTCCAGTGTGCCTGGAGGTCTGGGCTTCCTGATTTTAAAAACTACCACTAGGCCTACGTATTCCGAACCCGACGACGAGAAAGGCAAATCACCCAGGAAGTAGGGATGTCCTCAAGGAAATAGCTGGGGAGGCAGGCATATTGTGGTACTTCTGTGCACTTCTTGGGTAGTCCTTGGCAGCTGCTGTGTTCTTGGAACTCAGGGCTTTCTGGTTAAAAGAACACTAACCCTAGGCATAACTCAAAACTCAACGCTAGGAAGGAAAATCAGCCTATGGTTGGGGATGGTGTCATGGAAATAGCAGTGGTGGCAGCCAAGTTGTGTCACTTTAGCATTCCCCTTGGGATGCCTTGAACAGCTGCAGTGTGCCTGGAGCAGAGGGCTTCCTGGTTTTAAAAGTCCTAGGCCTAAGCCTAACAGTAACCCTAGGAAGGTAAATCAGCCGGGTATTAGGGTTCTTCCTAAGGAAAAAGCTGTGAAAGCAGCCATGTTGTGGCACTTCTGCGCTCCCTTTGGGATGCCTTTGGCAGCTGCATTAAGCCTGGAACTCAGGGCTTCCTGGTTCAAAAATCCGAGCCCTAGGATGAAACCTATCCCTAACCCTAGGTAGATAAATCAGCCTAGGTATAGGGATGGTGCCAAGGAAAAAGCTGTGAAAGCAGCCATGTTGTGGCACTTCTGCACTCCCTTTGGGATGCCTTTCACCGCTGAAGTAAGCCTGGAACTCAGGGCTTCCTTGTTCAAAAATCCTAACCCTGTGCTGAACCCTAACCCTAACCCTAGGTAGATAAATCAGCCTAAGTATAGGGATGGTGCCAAGGAAAAAGCTGTGAAAGTAGCCATGTTGTGGCACTTTTGCACTCCCTTTTGGATGCCTTTCACAGCTCCAGTGTGCCTGGAGGTCTGGGCTTCCTGATTTTAAAAATCCTAGCACTAGGCCTACCTAACCCCAACCCGACGACGAGAAAGGCAAATCAGCCAGGAATTAGGGATGTCCCCAAGGAAATAGCTGCGGAGGCAGGCTTGTTGTGGTACTTTTGTGCTCTTCTTGGGTAGTCCTTCGCAGCTGCTGTGTTCTTGGAAGTCAGGGCTTTCTGGTTAAAAGGACCCTAACCCCAGGCCTAACTCAAACCTCAACGCTAGGAAGGAAAATCAGCCTATGGTTGGGGATGGTCTCATAGAAATAGCAGTGAAGGCAGCCAAGTTGTGTCACTTTTGCGCGCCCCTTGGGATGCCTTTGACAGCTGCAGTGTGCCTGGAGCACAGGGCTTCCCGGTTTTAAAAGTCCTAGGCCTAAGCCTAACAGTAACCCTAGGAAGGTAAATCAGCCGGGTATTAGGGTTCTTACTAAGGAAAAAGCTGTGAAAGCAGCCATGTTGTGGCACTTCTGCGCTCCCTTTGGGATGCCTTTGGCAGCTGCAGTAAGCCTGGAACTCAGGGCTTCCTGGTTCAAAAAATCCTAGCCCTAGGCTGAATCCTAACCCTAACCCTAGGCAGATAAATCAGCCTAGGTTTAAGGATGGTTCCAAGGAAAAAGCTGTGAAAGCAGCCATGTTGTGGCACTTTTGCACTCCCTTTTGGATGCCTTTCACATCTCCAGTGTGCCTGGAGGTCTGGGCTTCCTGATTTTAAAAATCCTAGCACTAGGCCTACCTAACCCCAACCCGACAACGAGAAAGGCAAGTCAACCAGGAAGTAGGGATGTCCCCATGGAAAAAGCGGATTAGGCAGGCATGTTGTGGTACTTTTGTGCTCTTCTTGGGTAGTCCTTGGCAGCTGCTGTGTTCTTGGAACTCAGGGCTTTCTGGTTGAAAGGACCCTAACCCTAGGCCCTACTCAAACCTCAACGCCAGGAAGGAAAATCAGCCTATGGTTCGGGATGGTCTCATGGAAATAGCAGTGGAGGCAGCCAAGTTGTGTCACTTTTGCGCTCCCCTTGGGGTGCCTTTGACAGCTGCAGTGTGCCTGGAGCACAGGGCTTCCTGGTTTTAAAAGTCCTAGGCCTAAGCCTAACAGTAACCCTAGGAAGGTAAATCAGCCGGATATTAGGGTTCTTCCTAAGGAAAAAGCTGTGAAAGCAGCCATGTTGTGGCACTTCTGCGCTCCCTTTGGGATGCCTTTGGCAGCTGCAGTAAGCCTGGAACTCAGGGCTTCCTGGTTCAAAAAATCGGAAACCTAGGCTGAACCCTATCCCTAACCCTAGGCAAATAAATCAGCCTAGGTATAGGGATGGTACCAAGGAAAAAGCTGTGAAAGCAGCCATGTTGTGGCACTTCTGCGCTCCCTTTGGGATGCCTTTGGCAGCTGCAGTAAGCCTGGAACTCAGGGCTTCCTGGTTCAAAAATCCGAGCCCTAGGCTGAACCCTATCCCTAACCCTAGGCAAATAAATCAGCCTAGGTATAGGGATGGTACCAAGGAAAAAGCTGTGAAAGCAGCCATGTTGTGGCACTTCTGCTCTCCCTTTGGGATGCCTTTCACAGCTGAAGTAAGCCTGGAACTCAGGGCTTGCTTGTTCAAAAAATCCTAGCCCTAGGCTGAACCCTAACCCTTACTCTAGGTAGATAAATCAGCCAAAGTGTAGGGATGGTGCCCAGGAAGAAGCTGTGAAAGCAGCCATGTTGTGGCACTTCTGCGCTCCCTTTGGGATGCCTTTCACAGCTGAAGTAAGCCTGGAGCACAGGGCTTTCTTGTTCAAAAAATCCTAGCCCTGGGCTGAACCCTAACCCTAACCCGAGGCAGATAAATCAGCCTAGGTATAGGGATGGTGCCAAGGAAAAAGCTGTGAAAGCAGCCATGTTGTGGCACTTTTGCACTCCCTATTGGATGCCTTTCACAGCTCCAGTGTGCCTGGAGGTCTGGGCTTCCTGATTATAAAAATCCTAGCACTAGGCCTACCTAACCCCAACCCGACGACGAGAAAGGCGAGTCACCCAGGAAGTAGGGATGTCCCCATGGAAAAAGCGGGTTAGGCAGGCATGTTGTGGTGCTTTTGTGCTCTTCTTGGGTAGTCCTTTGCAGCTGCTGTGTTCTTGGAATTTAGGGCTTTCTGGTTAAAAGAACCCACACTGTAGGCCTAACTCAAACCTCAATGCTAGGAAGGAAAATAAGCCTATGGTTCGGGATGGTCTCATGGAAATAGCAGTGGAGGCAGCCAAGTTGTTTCACTTTTGCGCTCCCCTTGGGATGCCTTTGACAGCTGCAGTGTGCCTGGAGGTGTGGGCTTCCTGGTTTTAAAAGTCCTAGGCCTAAGCCTAACTGTAACCCTAGGAAGGTAAATCAGCCGGATATTAGGGTTCTTCCTAAGGAAAAAGCTGTGAAAGCAGCCATGTTGTGGCACTTCTGCGCTCCCTTTGGGATGCCTTTCACAGCTGAAGTAAGCCTGGAACTCAGGGCTTCCTGGTTCAAAAAATCCTAGCCCTAGGCGGAACCCTAAACCAAACCCTAGGCAGATAAATCAGCCTAGGTATAGGGATGGTGCCAAGGAAAAAGCTGTGAAAGCAGCCATGTTGTGGCGCTTTTGCACTCCCTTTTGGATGCCTTTGGCAGCTGCAGTAAGCCTGTAACTCAGGGCTTCCTGGTTAAAAAAATCCTTGCCCCAGGCTGCAGCCTAACCCTAACCCTAGGCAGATAATTCAGCCTAGGTATAGGGATGGTGCCAAGGAAAAAGCTGTGAAAGCAGCCATGTTGTGGCACTTTTGCACTACCTTTTGGATGCCTTTCCCAGCTCCAGTGGGCCTGGAGGTCTGGGCTTCCTGATTTTAAAAATCCTAGCACTAGGCCTACCTAACCCCAACCCGACGACGAGAAAGGCAAATCAGCCAGGAATTAGGGATGTCCCCAAGGAAATAGCTGCGGAGGCAGGCTTGTTGTGGTACTTTTGTGCTCTTCTTGGGTAGTCCTTCGCAGCTGCTGTGTTCTTGGAAGTCAGGGCTTTCTGGTTAAAAGGACCCTAACCCCAGGCCTAACTCAAACCTCAACGCTAGGAAGGAAAATCAGCCTATGGTTGGGGATGGTCTCATAGAAATAGCAGTGAAGGCAGCCAAGTTGTGTCACTTTTGCGCGCCCCTTGGGATGCCTTTGACAGCTGCAGTGTGCGTGGAGCACAGGGCTTCCTGGTTTTAAAACTCCTAGGCCTAAGCCTAACAGTAACCCTAGGAAGGTAAATCAGCCGGGTATTAGGGTTCTTCCTATGGAAAAAGCTGTGAAAGCAGCCATGTTGTGGCACTTCTGCGCTCCCTTTGGGATGCCTTTGGCAGCTGCAGTAAGCCTGGAACTCAGGGCTTCCTGGTTCAAAAAATCCGAGCCCTAGGCTGAACCCTATCCCTAACCCTAGGCAGATAAATCAGCCTAGGTATAGGGATGGTACGAAGGAAAACGCTGTGAAAGCAGCCATGTTGTGGCACTTCTGCTCTCCCTTTGGGATGCCTTTCACAGCTGAAGTAAGCCTGGAACTCAGGGCTTCCTTGTTCAAAAAATCCTAGCCCTAGGCTGAACCCTAACCCGAACCCTAGGTAGATAAATCAGCCTAGGTATAGGGATGGTGCCAAGGAAGAAGCTGTGAAAGCAGCCATGTTGTGGCACTTCTGTGATCCCTTTGGGATGCCTTTCTCAGCTGAAGTAAGCCTGGAACTCAGGACTTTCTTGTTCAAAAAATCCTAGCCCTAGGCTGAACCCTAACCCTAACCCTAGGCAGATAAATCAGCCTAGGTATAGGGATGGTGCCAAGGAAAAAGCTGTGAAAGCAGCCATGTTGTGGCACTTTTGCACTCCATTTGGATGCCTTTCACAGCTCCAGTGGGCCTGGAGGTCTGGGCTTCCTGATTTTAAAAATCCTAGCACTAGGCCTACCTAACCCCAACCCGACGACGAGAAATGCAAATCAGCCAGGGTTTAGGGATGTCCCCAAGGAAATAGCTGGGGAGGCAGGCATGTTGTGGTACTTTTGTGCTCTTCTTGGGTAGTCCTTTGCAGCTGCTGTGTTCTTGGAACTCAGGGCGTTCTGGTTGAAAGGACCCTAACCCTAGGCGTAACTCAAACCTGAACGCTAGGAAGGAAAATCAGCCTATGGTTGGGGATGGTCTCATAGAAATAGCAGTGAAGGCAGCCAAGTTGTGTCACTTTTGCGCGCCCCTTGGGATGCCTTTGACAGCTGCAGTGTGCCTGGAGCACAGGGCTTCCCGGTTTTAAAAGTCCTAGGCCTAAGCCTAACAGTAACCCTAGGAAGGTAAATCAGCCGGGTATTAGGGTTCTTACTAAGGAAAAAGCTGTGAAAGCAGCCATGTTGTGGCACTTCTGCGCTCCCTTTGGGATGCCTTTGGCAGCTGCAGTAAGCCTGGAACTCAGGGCTTCCTGGTTCAAAAAATCCTAGCCCTAGGCTGAATCCTAACCCTAACCCTAGGCAGATAAATCAGCCTAGGTTTAAGGATGGTTCCAAGGAAAAAGCTGTGAAAGCAGCCATGTTGTGGCACTTTTGCACTCCCTTTTGGATGCCTTTCACATCTCCAGTGTGCCTGGAGGTCTGGGCTTCCTGATTTTAAAAATCCTAGCACTAGGCCTACCTAACCCCAACCCGACAACGAGAAAGGCAAGTCAACCAGGAAGTAGGGATGTCCCCATGGAAAAAGCGGATTAGGCAGGCATGTTGTGGTACTTTTGTGCTCTTCTTGGGTAGTCCTTGGCAGCTGCTGTGTTCTTGGAACTCAGGGCTTTCTGGTTGAAAGGACCCTAACCCTAGGCCCTACTCAAACCTCAACGCCAGGAAGGAAAATCAGCCTATGGTTCGGGATGGTCTCATGGAAATAGCAGTGGAGGCAGCCAAGTTGTGTCACTTTTGCGCTCCCCTTGGGGTGCCTTTGACAGCTGCAGTGTGCCTGGAGCACAGGGCTTCCTGGTTTTAAAAGTCCTAGGCCTAAGCCTAACAGTAACCCTAGGAAGGTAAATCAGCCGGATATTAGGGTTCTTCCTAAGGAAAAAGCTGTGAAAGCAGCCATGTTGTGGCACTTCTGCGCTCCCTTTGGGATGCCTTTGGCAGCTGCAGTAAGCCTGGAACTCAGGGCTTCCTGGTTCAAAAAATCGGAAACCTAGGCTGAACCCTATCCCTAACCCTAGGCAAATAAATCAGCCTAGGTATAGGGATGGTACCAAGGAAAAAGCTGTGAAAGCAGCCATGTTGTGGCACTTCTGCGCTCCCTTTGGGATGCCTTTGGCAGCTGCAGTAAGCCTGGAACTCAGGGCTTCCTGGTTCAAAAATCCGAGCCCTAGGCTGAACCCTATCCCTAACCCTAGGCAAATAAATCAGCCTAGGTATAGGGATGGTACCAAGGAAAAAGCTGTGAAAGCAGCCATGTTGTGGCACTTCTGCTCTCCCTTTGGGATGCCTTTCACAGCTGAAGTAAGCCTGGAACTCAGGGCTTGCTTGTTCAAAAAATCCTAGCCCTAGGCTGAACCCTAACCCTTACTCTAGGTAGATAAATCAGCCAAAGTGTAGGGATGGTGCCCAGGAAGAAGCTGTGAAAGCAGCCATGTTGTGGCACTTCTGCGCTCCCTTTGGGATGCCTTTCACAGCTGAAGTAAGCCTGGAGCACAGGGCTTTCTTGTTCAAAAAATCCTAGCCCTGGGCTGAACCCTAACCCTAACCCGAGGCAGATAAATCAGCCTAGGTATAGGGATGGTGCCAAGGAAAAAGCTGTGAAAGCAGCCATGTTGTGGCACTTTTGCACTCCCTATTGGATGCCTTTCACAGCTCCAGTGTGCCTGGAGGTCTGGGCTTCCTGATTATAAAAATCCTAGCACTAGGCCTACCTAACCCCAACCCGACGACGAGAAAGGCGAGTCACCCAGGAAGTAGGGATGTCCCCATGGAAAAAGCGGGTTAGGCAGGCATGTTGTGGTGCTTTTGTGCTCTTCTTGGGTAGTCCTTTGCAGCTGCTGTGTTCTTGGAATTTAGGGCTTTCTGGTTAAAAGAACCCACACTGTAGGCCTAACTCAAACCTCAATGCTAGGAAGGAAAATAAGCCTATGGTTCGGGATGGTCTCATGGAAATAGCAGTGGAGGCAGCCAAGTTGTTTCACTTTTGCGCTCCCCTTGGGATGCCTTTGACAGCTGCAGTGTGCCTGGAGGTGTGGGCTTCCTGGTTTTAAAAGTCCTAGGCCTAAGCCTAACTGTAACCCTAGGAAGGTAAATCAGCCGGATATTAGGGTTCTTCCTAAGGAAAAAGCTGTGAAAGCAGCCATGTTGTGGCACTTCTGCGCTCCCTTTGGGATGCCTTTCACAGCTGAAGTAAGCCTGGAACTCAGGGCTTCCTGGTTCAAAAAATCCTAGCCCTAGGCGGAACCCTAAACCAAACCCTAGGCAGATAAATCAGCCTAGGTATAGGGATGGTGCCAAGGAAAAAGCTGTGAAAGCAGCCATGTTGTGGCGCTTTTGCACTCCCTTTTGGATGCCTTTGGCAGCTGCAGTAAGTCTGTAACTCAGGGCTTCCTGGTTAAAAAAATCCTTGCCCCAGGCTGCAGCCTAACCCTAACCCTAGGCAGATAATTCAGCCTAGGTATAGGGATGGTGCCAAGGAAAAAGCTGTGAAAGCAGCCATGTTGTGGCACTTTTGCACTACCTTTTGGATGCCTTTCCCAGCTCCAGTGGGCCTGGAGGTCTGGGCTTCCTGATTTTAAAAATCCTAGCACTAGGCCTACCTAACCCCAACCCGACGACGAGAAAGGCAAATCAGCCAGGAATTAGGGATGTCCCCAAGGAAATAGCTGCGGAGGCAGGCTTGTTGTGGTACTTTTGTGCTCTTCTTGGGTAGTCCTTCGCAGCTGCTGTGTTCTTGGAAGTCAGGGCTTTCTGGTTAAAAGGACCCTAACCCCAGGCCTAACTCAAACCTCAACGCTAGGAAGGAAAATCAGCCTATGGTTGGGGATGGTCTCATAGAAATAGCAGTGAAGGCAGCCAAGTTGTGTCACTTTTGCGCGCCCCTTGGGATGCCTTTGACAGCTGCAGTGTGCGTGGAGCACAGGGCTTCCTGGTTTTAAAACTCCTAGGCCTAAGCCTAACAGTAACCCTAGGAAGGTAAATCAGCCGGGTATTAGGGTTCTTCCTATGGAAAAAGCTGTGAAAGCAGCCATGTTGTGGCACTTCTGCGCTCCCTTTGGGATGCCTTTGGCAGCTGCAGTAAGCCTGGAACTCAGGGCTTCCTGGTTCAAAAAATCCGAGCCCTAGGCTGAACCCTATCCCTAACCCTAGGCAGATAAATCAGCCTAGGTATAGGGATGGTACGAAGGAAAACGCTGTGAAAGCAGCCATGTTGTGGCACTTCTGCTCTCCCTTTGGGATGCCTTTCACAGCTGAAGTAAGCCTGGAACTCAGGGCTTCCTTGTTCAAAAAATCCTAGCCCTAGGCTGAACCCTAACCCGAACCCTAGGTAGATAAATCAGCCTAGGTATAGGGATGGTGCCAAGGAAGAAGCTGTGAAAGCAGCCATGTTGTGGCACTTCTGTGATCCCTTTGGGATGCCTTTCTCAGCTGAAGTAAGCCTGGAACTCAGGACTTTCTTGTTCAAAAAATCCTAGCCCTAGGCTGAACCCTAACCCTAACCCTAGGCAGATAAATCAGCCTAGGTATAGGGATGGTGCCAAGGAAAAAGCTGTGAAAGCAGCCATGTTGTGGCACTTTTGCACTCCATTTGGATGCCTTTCACAGCTCCAGTGGGCCTGGAGGTCTGGGCTTCCTGATTTTAAAAATCCTAGCACTAGGCCTACCTAACCCCAACCCGACGACGAGAAATGCAAATCAGCCAGGGTTTAGGGATGTCCCCAAGGAAATAGCTGGGGAGGCAGGCATGTTGTGGTACTTTTGTGCTCTTCTTGGGTAGTCCTTTGCAGCTGCTGTGTTCTTGGAACTCAGGGCGTTCTGGTTGAAAGGACCCTAACCCTAGGCGTAACTCAAACCTGAACGCTAGGAAGGAAAATCAGCCTATGGTTGGGGATGGGCTCATGGAAATAGCAGTGGAGGCAGCCAAGTTGTGTCACTTTTGCGCTCCCCTTGGGATGCCTTTGACAGCTGCAGTGTGCCTGGAGCACAGGGCTTCCTGGTTTTAAAAGTCCTAGGCCTAAATCTAACAGTAACCCTAGGAAGGTAAATCAGCCGGGTATTAGGGTTCTTCCTATGGAAAAAGCTGTGAAAGCAGCCATGTTGTGGCACTTCTGCGCTCCCTTTGGGATGCCTTTGGCAGCTGCAGTAAGCCTGGAACTCAGGGCTTCCTGGTTAAAAAAATCCTTGCCCCAGGCTGCGCCCTAACCCTAACCCTAGGCAGATAATTCAGCCTAGGTATAGAGATGGTGCCAAGGAAAAAGCTGTGAAAGCAGCCATGTTGTGGCACTTTTGCACTCCCTTTTGGATGCCTTTCACAGCTCCAGAGTGCCTGGAGGTCTGGGCTTCCTGATTTTAAAAATCCTAGCACAAGGCCTACCTAAGCCCAAACCGATGACGAGAAAGGCAAATCACCCAGGAATTAGAGATGTCCCCAAGGAAATAGCTGTGGAGGCAGGCATGTTGTGTTACTTTTGTGCACTTCTTGGGTAGTCCTTCGCAGATGCTGTGTTCTTGGAACTCAGGGCTTTCTGGTTGAAAGAACCCTAACCCTAGGCGTAACTCAAACCTCAACGCCAGGAAGGAAAATCAGCCTATGGTTCGGGATGGTCTCATGGAAATAGCAGTGGAGGCAGCCAAGTTGTGTCACTTTGGCGCTCCCCTTGGGATGCCTTTGACAGCTGCAGTGTGCCTGGAGCACAGGGCTTCCTGGTTTTAAAAGTCCTAGGCCTAAGCCTAACAGTAACCCTAGGAAGGTAAATCAGCCGAGTATTAGGGTTCTTCCTATGGAAAAAGCTGTGAAAGCAGCCATGTTGTGGCTCTTCTGCGCTCCCTTTGGGATGCCTTTGGCAGCTGCAGTAAGCCTGGAACTCAGGGCTTCCTGGTTCAAAAAATCCGAGCCCTAGGCTGAACCCTATCCCTAACCCTAGGTAGATAAATCAGCCTAGGTATAGGGATGGTACCAAGGAAAAAGCTGTGAAAGCAGCCATGTTGTGGCACTTCTGCTCTCCCTTTGGGATGCCTTTCACAGCTGAAGTAAGCCTGGAACTCAGGGCTTCCTTGTTCAAAAAATCCTAGCCCTAGGCTGAACCCTAACCCTAACCCTAGGTAGATAAATCAGCCTAGGTATAGGGATGGTGCCAAGGAAGAAGCTGTGAAAGCAGCCATGTTGTGGCACTTCTGCGATCCCTTTGGGATGCCTTTCACAGCTGAAGTAAGCCTGGATCTCAGGACTTTCTTGTTCAAAAAATCCTAGCCCTAGGCTGAACCCTAACCCTAACCCTAGGCAGATAAATCAGCCTAGGTATAGGGATGGTGCCAAGGAAAAAGCTGTGAAAGCAGCCATGTTGTGGCACTTTTGCACTCCATTTGGATGCCTTTCACAGCTCCAGTGTGCCTGGAGGTCTGGGCTTCCTGATTTTAAAAATCCTAGCACAAGGCCTACCTAACCCCAACCCGACGACGAGAAATGCAAATCAGCCAGGGTTTAGGGATGTCCCCAAGGAAATAGCTGGGGAGGCAGGCATGTTGTGGTACTTTTCTGCTCTTCTTGGGTAGTCCTTCGCAGCTGCTGTGTTCTTGGAACTCAGGGCGTTCTGGTTGAAAGGACCCTAACCCTAGGCGTAACTCAAACCTCAACGCTAGGAAGGAAAATCAGCCTATGGTTGGGGATGGTCTCATGGAAATAGCAGTGGAGGCAGCCAAGTTGTGTCACTTTTGCGCTCCCCTTGGGATGCCTTTCACAGCTGCAGTGTGCCTGGAGGTCTGGGCTTCCTGATTATAAAAATCCTAGCACTAGGCCTACCTAACCCCAACCCGACGACGAGAAAGGCGAGTCACCCAGGAAGTAGGGATGTCCCCATGGAAAAAGCGGGTTAGGCAGGCATGTTGTGGTGCTTTTGTGCTCTTCTTGGGTAGTCCTTTGCAGCTGCTGTGTTCTTGGAATTTAGGGCTTTCTGGTTAAAAGAACCCACACTGTAGGCCTAACTCAAACCTCAATGCTAGGAAGGAAAATAAGCCTATGGTTCGGGATGGTCTCATGGAAATAGCAGTGGAGGCAGCCAAGTTGTTTCACTTTTGCGCTCCCCTTGGGATGCCTTTGACAGCTGCAGTGTGCCTGGAGGTGTGGGCTTCCTGGTTTTAAAAGTCCTAGGCCTAAGCCTAACTGTAACCCTAGGAAGGTAAATCAGCCGGATATTAGGGTTCTTCCTAAGGAAAAAGCTGTGAAAGCAGCCATGTTGTGGCACTTCTGCGCTCCCTTTGGGATGCCTTTCACAGCTGAAGTAAGCCTGGAACTCAGGGCTTCCTGGTTCAAAAAATCCTAGCCCTAGGCTGAACCCTAAACCAAACCCTTGGCAGATAAATCAGCCTAGGTATAGGGATGGTGCCAAGGAAAAAGCTGTGAAAGCAGCCATGTTGTGGCGCTTTTGCACTCCCTTTTGGATGCCTTTGGCAGCTGCAGTAAGCCTGTAACTCAGGGCTTCCTGGTTAAAAAAATCCTTGCCCCAGGCTGCAGCCTAACCCTAACCCTAGGCAGATAATTCAGCCTAGGTATAGGGATGGTGCCAAGGAAAAAGCTGTGAAAGCAGCCATGTTGTGGCACTTTTGCACTACCTTTTGGATGCCTTTCCCAGCTCCAGTGGGCCTGGAGGTCTGGGCTTCCTGATTTTAAAAATCCTAGCACTAGGCCTACCTAACCCCAACCCGACGACGAGAAAGGCAAATCAGCCAGGAATTAGGGATGTCCCCAAGGAAATAGCTGCGGAGGCAGGCTTGTTGTGGTACTTTTGTGCTCTTCTTGGGTAGTCCTTCGCAGCTGCTGTGTTCTTGGAAGTCAGGGCTTTCTGGTTAAAAGGACCCTAACCCCAGGCCTAACTCAAACCTCAACGCTAGGAAGGAAAATCAGCCTATGGTTGGGGATGGTCTCATAGAAATAGCAGTGAAGGCAGCCAAGTTGTGTCACTTTTGCGCGCCCCTTGGGATGCCTTTGACAGCTGCAGTGTGCGTGGAGCACAGGGCTTCCCGGTTTTAAAAGTCCTAGGCCTTAGCCTAACAGTAACCTTAGGAAGGTAAATCAGCCGAGGATTAGGGTTCTCCTTAAGGAAAAAGCTGTGAAAGCAGCCATGTTGTGGCACTTCTGCGCTCCCTTTGGGATGCCTTTGGCAGCTGCAGTAAGCCTGGAACTCAGGGCTTCCTGGTTCAAAAAATCCTAGCCCTAGGCTCAATCCTAACCATAACCCTAGGCAGATAAATCAGCCTAGGTTTAAGGATGGTGCCAAGGAAAAAGCTGTGAAAGCAGCCATGTTGTGGCACTTTTGCACTCCCTTTTGGATGCCTTTCACATCTCCAGTGTGCCTGGAGGTCTGGCCATCCTGATTTTAAAAATCCTAGCACTAGGCCTACCTAACCCCAACCCGACAACGAGAAAGGCAAGTCACCCAGGAAGTAGGGATGTCTCCATGGAAAAAGCGGGTTAGGCAGGCATGTTGTGGTACTTTTGTGCTCTTCTTGGGTAGTCCTTGGCAGCTGCTGTGTTCTTGGAACTCAGGGCTTTCTGGTTGAAAGAACCCTAACCCTAGGCGTAACTCAAACCTCAACGCCAGGAAGGAAAGTCCTTCCCTAGGCAAATAAATCAGCCTAGGTATAGGGATGGTACCAAGGAAAAAGCTGTGAAAGCAGCCATGTTGTGGCACTTCTGCGCTCCCTTCGGGATGCCTTTAACAGCTAAAGTAAGCCTGGAACTCAGGGCTTCCTGGTTCAAAAAATCCGAGCCCTAAGCTGAACCCTAACCCTAACCTTAGGTTGATAAATCAGCCTAAGGATAGGGATGGTGCCAAGGAAGAAGCTGTGAAAGCAGCCATGTTGTGGCACTTCTGCGCTCCCTTTGGGATGCCTTTCACAGCTGAAGTAAGCCTGGAACTCAGGGCTTCCTGGTTTTCAAAGTCCTAGGCCTAAGCCTAACAGTAACCCTAGGAAGGTAAATCAGCCGGGTGTTAGGGTTCTTCCTAAGGAAAAAGCTGTGAAAGCAGCCATGTTGTGGCACTTCTGCGCTCCCTTTGGGATGCCTTTGGCAGCTGCAGTAAGCCTGGAACTCAGGGCTTCCTGGTTCAAAAAATCCGAGCCCTAGGCTGAACCCTATCCCTAACCCTAGGCAGAAAAATCAGCCTAGGTGTAGGGATGGTACCAAGGAAAAAGCTGTGAAAGCAGCCATGTTGTGGCACTTCTGCGCTCCCTTTGGGATGCCTTTCACAGCTCCAGTGTGCCTGGAGGTCTGGGCTTCCTGATTTTAAAAATCCTAGCACTAGCCCTACCTAAGCCCAACCCGACGACGAGAAAGGCAAATCAGCCAGGAATTAGAGATGTCCCCAAGGAAATAGCTGTGTAGGCAGGCATGTTGTGTTACTTTTGTGCACTTCTTGGGTAGTCCTTCGCAGATGCTGTGTTCTTGGTACTCAGGGCTTTCTGGTTGAAAGAACCCTAACCCTAGGCGTAACTCAAACCTCAACGCCAGGAAGGAAAATCAGCCTATGGTTCGGGATGGTCTCATGGAAATAGCAGTGGAGGCAGCCAAGTTGTGTCACTTTGGCGCTCCCCTTGGGATGCCTTTGACAGCTGCAGTGTGCCTGGAGCACAGGGCTTCCTGGTTTTAAAACTCCTAGGCCTAAGCCTAACAGTAACCCTAGGAAGGTAAATCAGCCGGGTATTAGGGTTCTTCCTATGGAAAAAGCTGTGAAAGCAGCCATGTTGTGGCACTTCTGCGCTCCCTTTGGGATGCCTTTGGCAGCTGCAGTAAGCCTGGAACTCAGGGCTTCCTGGTTCAAAAAATCCGAGCCCTAGGCTGAACCCTATCCCTAACCCTAGGCAGATAAATCAGCCTAGGTATAGGGATGGTACGAAGGAAAACGCTGTGAAAGCAGCCATGTTGTGGCACTTCTGCTCTCCCTTTGGGATGCCTTTCACAGCTGAAGTAAGCCTGGAACTCAGGGCTTCCTTGTTCAAAAAATCCTAGCCCTAGGCTGAACCCTAACCCGAACCCTAGGTAGATAAATCAGCCTAGGTATAGGGATGGTGCCAAGGAAGAAGCTGTGAAAGCAGCCATGTTGTGGCACTTCTGTGATCCCTTTGGGATGCCTTTCTCAGCTGAAGTAAGCCTGGAACTCAGGACTTTCTTGTTCAAAAAATCCTAGCCCTAGGCTGAACCCTAACCCTAACCCTAGGCAGATAAATCAGCCTAGGTATAGGGATGGTGCCAAGGAAAAAGCTGTGAAAGCAGCCATGTTGTGGCACTTTTGCACTCCATTTGGATGCCTTTCACAGCTCCAGTGGGCCTGGAGGTCTGGGCTTCCTGATTTTAAAAATCCTAGCACAAGGCCTACCTAACCCCAACCCGACGACGAGAAATGCAAATCAGCCAGGGTTTAGGGATGTCCCCAAGGAAATAGCTGGGGAGGCAGGCATGTTGTGGTACTTTTGTGCTCTTCTTGGGTAGTCCTTTGCAGCTGCTGTGTTCTTGGAACTCAGGGCGTTCTGGTTGAAAGGACCCTAACCCTAGGCGTAACTCAAACCTGAACGCTAGGAAGGAAAATCAGCCTATGGTTGGGGATGGGCTCATGGAAATAGCAGTGGAGGCAGCCAAGTTGTGTCACTTTTGCGCTCCCCTTGGGATGCCTTTGACAGCTGCAGTGTGCCTGGAGCACAGGGCTTCCTGGTTTTAAAAGTCCTAGGCCTAAATCTAACAGTAACCCTAGGAAGGGAAATCAGCCGGGTATTAGGGTTCTTCCTATGGAAAAAGCTGTGAAAGCAGCCATGTTGTGGCACTTCTGCGCTCCCTTTGGGATGCCTTTGGCAGCTGCAGTAAGCCTGGAACTCAGGGCTTCCTGGTTAAAAAAATCCTTGCCCCAGGCTGCGCCCTAACCCTAACCCTAGGCAGATAATTCAGCCTAGGTATAGAGATGGTGCCAAGGAAAAAGCTGTGAAAGCAGCCATGTTGTGGCACTTTTGCACTCCCTTTTGGATGCCTTTCACAGCTCCAGAGTGCCTGGAGGTCTGGGCTTCCTGATTTTAAAAATCCTAGCACAAGGCCTACCTAAGCCCAAACCGATGACGAGAAAGGCAAATCACCCAGGAATTAGAGATGTCCCCAAGGAAATAGCTGTGGAGGCAGGCATGTTGTGTTACTTTTGTGCACTTCTTGGGTAGTCCTTCGCAGATGCTGTGTTCTTGGAACTCAGGGCTTTCTGGTTGAAAGAACCCTAACCCTAGGCGTAACTCAAACCTCAACGCCAGGAAGGAAAATCAGCCTATGGTTCGGGATGGTCTCATGGAAATAGCAGTGGAGGCAGCCAAGTTGTGTCACTTTGGCGCTCCCCTTGGGATGCCTTTGACAGCTGCAGTGTGCCTGGAGCACAGGGCTTCCTGGTTTTAAAAGTCCTAGGCCTAAGCCTAACAGTAACCCTAGGAAGGTAAATCAGCCGAGTATTAGGGTTCTTCCTATGGAAAAAGCTGTGAAAGCAGCCATGTTGTGGCTCTTCTGCGCTCCCTTTGGGATGCCTTTGGCAGCTGCAGTAAGCCTGGAACTCAGGGCTTCCTGGTTCAAAAAATCCGAGCCCTAGGCTGAACCCTATCCCTAACCCTAGGCAGATAAATCAGCCTAGGTATAGGGATGGTACCAAGGAAAAAGCTGTGAAAGCAGCCATGTTGTGGCACTTCTGCTCTCCCTTTGGGATGCCTTTCACAGCTGAAGTAAGCCTGGAACTCAGGGCTTCCTTGTTCAAAAAATCCTAGCCCTAGGCTGAACCCTAACCCTAACCCTAGGTAGATAAATCAGCCTAGGTATAGGGATGGTGCCAAGGAAGAAGCTGTGAAAGCAGCCATGTTGTGGCACTTCTGCGATCCCTTTGGGATGCCTTTCACAGCTGAAGTAAGCCTGGATCTCAGGACTTTCTTGTTCAAAAAATCCTAGCCCTAGGCTGAACCCTTACCCTAACCCTAGGCAGATAAATCAGCCTAGGTATAGGGATGGTGCCAAGGAAAAAGCTGTGAAAGCAGCCATGTTGTGGCACTTTTGCACTCCATTTGGATGCCTTTCACAGCTCCAGTGTGCCTGGAGGTCTGGGCTTCCTGATTTTAAAAATCCTAGCACAAGGCCTACCTAACCCCAACCCGACGACGAGAAATGCAAATCAGCCAGGGTTTAGGGATGTCCCCAAGGAAATAGCTGGGGAGGCAGGCATGTTGTGGTACTTTTCTGCTCTTCTTGGGTAGTCCTTCGCAGCTGCTGTGTTCTTGGAACTCAGGGCGTTCTGGTTGAAAGGACCCTAACCCTAGGCGTAACTCAAACCTCAACGCTAGGAAGGAAAATCAGCCTATGGTTGGGGATGGTCTCATGGAAATAGCAGTGGAGGCAGCCAAGTTGTGTCACTTTTGCGCTCCCCTTGGGATGCCTTTCACAGCTGCAGTGTGCCTGGAGCACAGGGCTTCCTGGTTTTAAAAGTCCTAGGCCTAAATCTAACAGTAACCCTAGGAAGGTAAATCAGCCGGGTATTAGGGTTCTTCCTATGGAAAAAGCTGTGAAAGCAGCCATGTTGTGGCACTTCTGCTCTCCCTTTGGGATGCCTTTCACAGCTCCAGTGTGCCTGGAGGTCTGGCCATCCTGATTTTAAAAATCCTAGCACAAGGCCTACCTAACCCCAACCCGACGACGAGAAAGGCAAGTCACCCAGGAAGTAGGGATGTCCCCATGGAAAAAGCGGGTTAGGCAGGCATGTTGTGGTACTTTTGTGCTCTTCTTGGGTAGTCCTTTGCAGCTGCTGTGTTCTTGGAATTTAGGGCTTTCTGGTTGAAAGAAACTGAACCCTAGGCGTAACTCAAACCTCAACGCCAGGAAGCAAAATCAGCCTATGGTTCGGGATGGTCTCATGGAAATAGCAGTGGAGGCAGCCAAGTTGTGTCACTTTTGCACTCCCCTTGGGATGCCTTTGACAGCTGCAGTGTGCCTGGAGCACAGGGCTTCCTGGTTTTAAAAGTCCTAGGCCTAAGCCTAACAGTAACCCTAGGAAGGTAAATCAGCCGGATATTAGGGTTCTTCCTATGGAAAAAGCTGTGAAAGCAGCCATGTTGTGGCACTTCTGCGCTCCCTTTGGGATGCCTTTGGCAGCTGCAGTAAGCCTGGAACTCAGGGCTTCCTGGTTAAAAAAATCCTTGCCCCAGGCTGCGCCCTAACCCTAAACCTAGGCAGATAATTCAGCCTAGGTATAGAGATGGTGCCAAGGAAAAAGCTGTGAAAGCAGCCATGTTGTGGCACTTTTGCACTCCCTTTTGGATGCCTTTCACAGCTCCAGAGTGCCTGGAGGTCTGGGCTTCCTGATTTTAAAAATCCTAGCACAAGGCCTACCTAAGCCCAAACCGATGACGAGAAAGGCAAATCCCCCAGGAATTAGAGATGTCCCCAAGGAAATAGCTGTGGAGGCAGGCATGTTGTGTTACTTTTGTGCACTTCTTGGGTAGTCCTTCGCAGATGCTGTGTTCTTGGAACTCAGGGCTTTCTGGTTGAAAGAACCCTAACCCTAGGCGTAACTCAAACCTCAACGCTAGGAAGGAAAATCAGCCTATGGTTGGGGATGGTCTCATGGAAATAGCAGTGGAGGCAGCCAAGTTGTGTCACTTTTGCGCTCCCCTTGGGATGCCTTTCACAGCTGCAGTGTGCCTGGAGCACAGGGCTTCCTGGTTTTAAAAGTCCTAGGCCTAAATCTAACAGTAACCCTAGGAAGGTAAATCAGCCGGGTATTAGGGTTCTTCCTATGGAAAAAGCTGTGAAAGCAGCCATGTTGTGGCACTTCTGCGCTCCCTTTGGGATGCCTTTGGCAACTGCAGTAAGCCTGGAACTCAGGGCTTCCTGGTTAAAAAAATCCTTGCCCCAGGCTGCACCCTAACCCTAACCCTAGGCAGATAATTCAGCCTAGGTATAGAGATGGTGCCAAGGAAAAAGCTGTGAAAGCAGCCATGTTGTGGCACTTTTGCACTCCCTTTTGGATGCCTTTCACAGCTCCAGTGTGCCTGGAGGTCTGGGCTTCCTGATTTTAAAAATCCTAGCACAAGGCCTACCTAACCCCAACCCGACGACGAGAAAGGCAAGTCACCCAGGAAGTAGGGATGTCCCCATGGAAAAAGCGGGTTAGGCAGGCATGTTGTGGTACTTTTGTGCTCTTCTTGGGTAGTCCTTTGCAGCTGCTGTGTTCTTGGAATTTAGGGCTTTCTGGTTGAAAGAAACTGAACCCTAGGCGTAACTCAAACCTCAACGCCAGGAAGCAAAATCAGCCTATGGTTCGGGATGGTCTCATGGAAATAGCAGTGGAGGCAGCCAAGTTGTGTCACTTTTGCACTCCCCTTGGGATGCCTTTGACAGCTGCAGTGTGCCTGGAGCACAGGGCTTCCTGGTTTTAAAAGTCCGAGGCCTAAGCCTAACAGTAACCCTAGGAAGGTAAATCAGCCGGATATTAGGGTTCTTCCTAAGGAAAAAGCTGTGAAAGCAGCCATGTTGTGGCACTTCTGCGCTCCCTTTGGGATGCCTTTCACAGCTGAAGTAAGCCTGGAACTCAGGGCTTTCTTGTTCAAAAAATCCTAGCCCTAGGCTGAACCCTAACCCTAACCCTAGGCAGATAAATCAGCCTAGGTATAGGGATGGTGCCAAGGAAAAAGCTGTGAAAGCAGCCATGTTGTGGCACTTTTGCACTCCCTTTTGGATGCCTTTCACAGCTCCGGTGTGCCTGGAGGTCTGGGCTTCCTGATTTTAAAAATCCTAGCACTAGGCCTACCTAACCCCAACCCGACGACGAGAAATGCAAATCAGCCAGGATGTAGGGATGTCCCCAAGGAAATAGCTGTGCAGGCAGGCATGTTGTGTTACTTTTGTGCACTTCTTGGGTAGTCTTTCGCAGATGCTGTGTTCTTGGGACTCAGGGCTTTCAGGTTAAAAGAACACTAACCATAGGCCTAACTCATACGTCAACGCTAGGAAGGAAAATCAGCCTATGGTTCGGGATGGTCTCATGGAAATAGCAGTGGAGGCAGCCAAGTTGTGTCACTTTTGCGCTCCCCTTGGGATGCCTTTGACAGCTGCAGTGTGCCTGGAGCACAGGGCTTTCTGGTTTTAAAAGTCCTAGGCCTAAGGCCAACAATAAAACTAGGAAGGTAAATCAGCCGGATATTAGGGTTCTTCCTAAGGAAAAAGCTGTGAAAGCAGCCATGTTGTGGCACTTTTGCACTCCTTTTGGATGCCTTTTACAGCTCCATTGTGCCTGGAGGTCTGGGCTTCCTGATTTTAAAAATCCTAGCACAAGGCCTACCTAACCCCAACCCGACGACAAGAAGGGGAAGTCACCCAGGAAGTAGGGATCTCCCCATGGAAAAAGCGGGTTAGGCAGGCATGTTGTGGTACTTTTGTGCTCTTCTTCGGTAGTCCTTGGCAGCTGCTGTGTTCTTGGAATTTAGGGCTTTCTGGTTGAAAGGACCCGAACCCTAGGCGTAACTCAAACCTCAACGCCAGGAAGGAAAATCAGCCTATGGTTCGGGATGGTCTCATGGAAATAGCAGTGGAGGCAGCCAAGTTGTGTCACTTTTGCACTCCCCTTGGGATGCCTTTGACAGCTGCAGTGTGCCTGGAGCACAGGGCTTCCTGGTTTTAAAAGTCCTAGGCCTAAGCCTAACAGTAACCCTAGGAAGGTAAATCAGCCGGGTATTAGGGTTCTTCCTAAGGAAAAAGCTGTGAAAGCAGCCATGTTGTTGCACTTCTGCGCTCCCTTTGGGATGCCTTTGGCAGCTGCAGTAAGCCTGGAACTCAGGGCTTCCTGGTTCAAAAAATCCGAGCCCTAGGCTGAACCCTATCCCTAACCCTAGGCAGATAAATCAGCCTAGGTATAGGGATGGTACCAAGGAAAAAGCTGTGAAAGCAGCCATGTTGTGGCACTTCTGCGCTCCCTTTGGGATGCCTTTCACAGCTCCAGTGTGCCTGGAGGTCTGGGCTTCCTGATTTTAAAAATCCTAGCACTAGCCCTACCTAACCCCAACCCGACGACGAGAAAGGCAAATCAGCCAGGAATTAGAGATGTCCCCAAAGAAATAGCTGTGCAGGCAGGCATGTTGTGTTACTTTTGTGCACTTCTTGGGTAGTCCTTCGCAGATGCTGTGTTCTTGGGACTCAGGGCTTTCAGGTTAAAAGAACACTAACCATAGGCCTAACTCATACGTCAACGCTAGGAAGGAAAATCAGCCTATGGTTCGGGATGGTCTCATGGAAATAGCAGTGGAGGCAGCCAAGTTGTGTCACTTTTGCGCTCTCCTTGGGATGCCTTTGACAGCTGCAGCGTGCCTGGAGCCCAGGGCTTTCTGGTTTTAAAAGTCCTAGGCCTAAGGCCAACAGTAAAACTAGGAAGGTAAATCAGCCGGATATTAGGGTTCTTCCTAAGGAAAAAGCTGTGAAAGCAGCCATGTTGTGGCACTTTTGCACTCCTTTTGGATGCCTTTTACAGCTCCATTGTGCCTGGAGGTCTGGGCTTCCTGATTTTAAAATACTAGCACAAGGCCTACCTAACCCCAACCCGACGACGAGAAAGGCAAATCAGATAGGAATTAGGGATGTCCCCAAGGAAATAGCTGGGGAGGCAGGCATGTTGCGGTACTTTTCTGCTCTTCTTGGGTAGTCCTTCGCAGCTACCGTGTTCTTGGAGCACAGGGCTTTCTGGTTAAAAGAACCCTAACACTAGGCGTAACTCAAACCTCAATGCTAGGAAGGAAAATCAGCCTATGGTTCGGGATGGTCTCATGGAAATACCAGTGGAGGCAGCCAAGTTGTGTCACTTTTGCGCTCCCCTTGGGATGCCTTGAACAGCTGCAGTGTGCCTGGAGCACAGGGCTTCCTGGTTTTAAAAGCCCTAGGACTAAGCCTAACACTAACCCTAGGAAGGTAAATCTGCCAAGTATTAGGGTTCTTCCTAAGGAAAAAGCTGTGAAAGCAGCCATGTTGTGGCACTTTTGCACTCCCTTTTGGATGCCTTTCACAGCTCCAGTGTGCCTGGAGGTCTGGCCATCCTGATTTTAAAAATCCTAGCACAAGGCCTTCCTAACCCCAACCTGACGACGAGAACGGCAAATCAGCCCGGAAGTAGGGATGTCCCCAAGGAAGTAGCTGTGGAGGCAGGCACGTTGTGGTACTTTTGTGCTCTTCTTGGGTAGTCCTTGGCAGCTGCTGTGTTCTTGGAACTCAGGGCTTTCTGGTTGAAAGAACCCTAAACCTAGGCCTAACCCAAACCTCAACGCTAGGAAGGAAAATCAGCCTATGTTTGGGGATGGTCTCATGGAAATAACAGTGGAGGCAGCCAAGTTGTGTCACTTTTACCCTCCCCTTGGGATGCCTTGAACAGCTGCAGTGTGCCTGGAGCACAGGGCTTCCTGGTTTTAAAGTCCTAGGCCTAAGACTAACAATAACCCTAGGAAGGAAAATCAGCCGGGTGTTAGGGTTCTTCCGAAGGAAAAAGCTGTGAAAGCTGCCATGTTGTGGCACTTCTGCGCTCCCTTTGGGATGCCTTTGGCAGCTGCAGTAAGCCTGGAACTCAGGGCTTCCTGGATCAAAAAATCCTAGCCCTAGACTGAACCCTATCCCTAACCCTAGGCAGATAAATCAGCCTAGCTATAGGGATGGTGCCAAGGAAAAAGCTGTGAAAGCAGCCATGTTGTGGCACTTTTGCACTCCCTTTTGGATGCCTTTCACAGCTCCAGTGTGCCTGGAGGTCTGGGCTTCCTGATTTTAAAAATCCTAGCACAAGTCCTACCTAACCCCAACCCGACGACGAGAAAGGCAAATCAGCCAGGAATTAGGGATGTCCCCAAAGAAATAGCTGTGGAGGCAGGCCTGTTGTGGTACTTTTGTGCTCTTCTTGGGTAGTCCTTCGCAGCTGCTGTGTTCTTGGAACTCAGGGCTTTCTGGTTAAAAGAACTCTAACCCTCGGCCTAACTCAAACCTCAACGCTAGGAAGGAAAATCAGCCTATGGTTCGGGATGGTCTTATGAGAATAGCAGTGGAGGCAGCCAAGTTGTGTCACTTTTGCAGCCCTCTTGTGATGCCTTTCACAGCTGCAGTGTGCCTGCATCTAAGGGCTTCCTAGTTTTAAAAATCCTAGCCCTAGGCCTAAGCCTAACACTAACCCTGGGAAGGTAAATCAGCCTGGTGTTAGGCTTCTTGCCAGGGAAAAAGCCGTGAAAGCAGCCATGTTGTGGCACTTTTGCACTCCCTTTTGGATGCCTTTCAATGCTCCAGTGTGCCTGGAGGTCTGGGCTTCCTGATATTTAAAATCCTAGCCTTAGGCCTATCGCCAAGCCAATGATGAGAAAGGCAAATCAGCCAGGAATTAGGGACGTCCCCAAGGAAAAAACTGTGGAGGCAGCCAAGTTGTGTCACTTTTTCACTCCCCTTGGGATGCCTTTGACAGCTGCCATCTGCCTGGAGCTCAGGGCTTCCTGGTTTATAGAACCTTGTCCCTATCTTTGTCTGGAGACAGGTACTTCAGCCTAGGCTTAGCAATGGTGCCAATAGAAACGTGTGGAGGCAGCCATTTTCTGGCAATTTTGTGCTCCCCTTGGCATGACTTTCGCAGCTGCCGTGTGCCTGGAGCTCAGAGCTTGATGGTTTAAAAAGCTCTACTCCTAGGCGTAACCCTAACCCTAACACTGGTCATTTAAATCAGCCTGGGTTTAGGAATTATCCCAAGGAAAAAGCTGTGGATACAGCCATGTTGTGGCACTTTTGCGCTCCCCTTGGGATGGCTTTCACAGCTGCAGTGTGCTTGGAGCACAGCGCTTCATGGTTTAAAAAACCACAACTTTAGCCCTAACTGGAGGCTTCTACAACAGCCTTCGTTTCGGGATGGTCCCAAGAAGAAAGCTCAGGACACAGCCAAGTATTGGCACATCTGCTTTCCCATTGGGATGCCTTTGGCAGCTGCAGTGCCCCTGGAACTCAGGGCTTCCTGTTTTAAAACATCCGATCCCTAGGCTGAACCCTAACCCTAACCCTAGGCAGATAAATCAGCCTAGCTATAGGGATGTTCCCAAGGAAAAAAGCGCTGGAGAGAGCATGTTGAGGCAATTTTTGGCTGCCCTTGGGAAGCCTTTCGCAACTGCACTGGGTCTGGAGCTCAGGGTTTACTGATTTAAAAACCCCGTCCCTTGGCGTGACCATAGCTGCAACTGGAGGCAAGTAAATCAGCCTAGGGACCATGATGGTCCCAAGGACAAAGCGCTGGAGGCAGCCATGTTGTGGCACTTTTGCGCTCCTCTTGTGTAGTCCTTCGCAGCTGCTCTGTTCTTGGAACTCAGGGTGTCCTGGTTTAAAAGCCCTAACTCTAGGCGTAACTCTAACCCTAACCCTAGGAAGGAAAATCAGCCTATGGTTCGGGATGGTCTCATGAGAATAGCAGCAGAGGCAGCCAAGTTGTGTCACTTCTGCGGCCCTCTTGGGATGCCTTTCACAGCTGCAGTGTGCCTGGAGAACAGGGCTTGGTTTTAAAAGTCCTAGGCCTAACACTTACAGTAGCCCTAGGAATGTAAATCAGCCAGGTGTTAGGGTTCTTCCTAAGGAAAAAGCTGTGAAAGCAGCCATGTTGTGGCACTTCTGCACTCCCTTTTGGATGCCTTTGGCAGCTGCAGTAAGCCAGGAACTCTGTGCTTCCTGGTTAAAAAATCCTAGTCCAAGGCTGAACCCTAACCCTAACCCTAGGCAGATAAATCAGCCTAGCTATAGGGATGTTCCAAAGGAAAAAAGCGCTGGAGGGAGCATGTTGAGGCAATTTTTGGCTGCCCTTGGGAAGCCTTTTGCAGCTGCACTGGGTCTGGAGCTCAGGGTTTACTGATTTAAAAACCCTGTCCCTTGGCGTGACCATAGCTGCAACTGGAGGCAAGTAAATCAGCCTAGGGACCATGATGGTCCCAAGGAAAAAGCGCTGGAGGCAGCCATGTTGTGGCACTTTTGCGCTCCTCTTGTGTAGTCCTTCGCAGCTGCTCTGTTCTTGGAACTCAGGGTGTCCTGGTTTAAAAGCCCTAACTCTAGGCGTAACTCTAAACCTAACCCTAGGAAGGAAAATCAGCCTATGGTTCGGGATGGTCTCATGAGAATAGCAGCAGAGGCAGCCAAGTTGTGTCACTTCTGCGGCCCTCTTGGGATGCCTTTCACAGCTGCAGTGTGCCTGGAGAACAGGGCTTGGTTTTAAAACTCCTAGGCCTAACACTTATAGTAGCCCTAGGAATGTAAATCAGCCAGGTGTTAGGGTTCTTCCTAAGGAAAAAGCTGTGAAAGCAGCCATGTTGTGGCACTTCTGCACTCCCTTTTGGATGCCTTTGGCAGCTGCAGTAAGCCAGGAACTCTGTGCTTCCTGGTTAAAAAATCCTAGTCCAAGGCTGAACCCTAACCCTAACCCTAGGCAGATAAATCAGCCTAGCTATAGGGATGTTCCAAAGGAAAAAAGCGCTGGAGGGAGCATGTTGAGGCAATTTTTGGCTGCCCTTGGGAAGCCTTTCGCAGCTGCACTGGGTCTGGAGCTCAGGGTTTACTGATTTAAAAACCCTATCCCTTGGCGTGACCATGGCTGCAACTGGAGGCAAGTAAATCAGCCTAGGGTCCATGATGGTCCTAAGGAAAAAGCGCTGGAGGCAGCCATGTTGTGGCACTTTTACGCTCCTCTTGGGTAGTCCTTCGCAGCTGCTGTGTTCTTGGATCTCAGGGCTTTCTGGTTAAAAAAACCCTAACCCTAGGCGTAACTCTAACCCTAACCCTAGGAAGGAAAATCAGCCTATGGTTCGGGATGGTCTCATGAGAATAGCAGCAGAGGCAGCCAAGTTGTGTCACTTTTGCGGCCCTCTTGGGATGCCTTTCACAGCTGCAGTGTGCCTGCAGCTAAGGGCTTCCTAGTTTTAAAAATCCTAGCCCTAGGCTTGAAGCCTAACACTAAACCTGGGAAGGTATATCAGGCGGGTGTTAGGCTTCTTGCCAAGGAAAAAGCTGTGAAAGCAGCCATGTTGTGGCACTTTTGCACTCCCTTTTGGATGCCTTTCAAAGCTCCAGTGTGCCTGGAGGTCTGGGCTTCCTGATTTTCAAATTTATAGCCCAGGGCCTAACGCCAACCCTAAGACGAGAAAGGCAAATCAGCCAGGAATTGGGGACGTCCCCAAGAAAAAAGCTGTGGAGGCAGGCATGTTGTGGAACTTTTGCGCTCTTCTTGGGTAGTCCTTCGCAGCTGCCGTGTTCTCGGAACTCAGGGCTTTCTGGTTAAAAGAACCCTAACACTAGGCCTAACACAAACCTCAACGCTAGGAAGGAAAATCAGCCTATGGTGCGGGATGGTCTCATGGAAATAGCAGTGGAGGCAGCCAAGTTGTGTCACTTTTGCGCTCCCCTTGGGATGCCTTGAACCGCTGCAGTGTGCCTGGAGCACAGGGCTTCCTGGTTTTAAAAGTCCTAGGACTAAGCCTAACACTAACCCTAGGAAGGTAAATCAGCCGAGTATTAGGGTTCTTCCTATGGAAAAAGCTGTGAAAGCAGCCATGTTGTAGCACTTCTGCGCTCCCTTTGGGATGCCTTTGGCAGCTGCAGTAAGCCTGGAACTCAGGGCTTCCTGGTTAAAAAAATCCTAGCCCTAGGCTGAATCCTAACCCTAACCCTAGGCAGATAAATCAGCCTAGGTATAGGGATGGTGCCAAGGAAAAAGCTGTGAAAGCAGCCATGTTGTGGCACTTTTGCACTCCCTTTTGGATGCCTTTCACAGCTCCAGTGTGCCTGGAGGTCTGGGCTTCCTGATTTTAAAAATCCTAGCACAAGGCCTACCTAACCCCAACCCGACGACGAGAACGGCAAATCAGCCCAGAAGTAGGGATGTCCCCAAGGAAGTAGCTGTGGAGGCAGGCATGTTGTGGTACTTTTGTACTCTTCTTGGGTAGTCCTTGGCAACTGCTGTGTTCTTGGAACTCAGGGCTTTCTGGTTAAAAGAACCCTAACCCTAGGCCTAACCCAAACCTCAACGCTAGGAAGGAAAATCAGCCTATGGTTCTGGATGGTCTCATGGAAATAGCAGTGGAGGCAGCCAAGTTGTGTCACTTTTGCGCTCCCCTTGGGATGCCTTTGACAGCTGCAGTGTGCCTGGAGCACAGGGCTTCCTGGTTTTAAAGTCCTAGGCCTAAGCCTAACAGTAACCCTAGGAAGGAAAATCAGCTGGGTATTAGGGTTCTTCCTAAGGAAAAAGCTGTGAAAGCTGCCATGTTGTGGCACTTCTGCGCTCGCTTTGGGATGCCTTTGTCAGCTGCAGTAACCCTGGAACTCAGGGCTTCCTGGTTCAAAATATCCGAGCCCCAGGCTGAACTCTAACCCTAACCCTAGGCAGATAAATCAGCCTAGGTATAGGGATGGTGCCAAGGAAAAGGCTGTGAAAGCAGCCATGTTGTGGCACTTTTGCACTCCCTCTTGGATGCCTTTCACAGCTCCAGAGTGCCTGGAGTTCTGGGCTTCCTGATTTTAAAAATCCTAGCACAAGGCCTACCTAACCCCAACCCGACGAGGAGAAAGGCAAATCACCCAGGAAGTAGGTATGTCCCCATGGAAAAAGCGGGTTAGGCAGGCATGTTGTGGTACTTTTGTGCTCTTCTTGGGTAGTCCTTCGCAGCTGCTGTGTTCTTGGAACTCAGGGCTTTCTGGTTGAAAGAACCCTAACCCTAGGCGTAACTCAAACCTCAACGCCAGGAAGGAAAATCAGCCTATGGTTGGGGATGGTCTCATGGAAATAGCTGTGGAGGCAGCCAAGTTGTGTCACTTTTGCGCTCCCCTTGGGATGCCTTTGACAGCTGCAGTGTGCCTGGAGCACAGGGCTTCCTGGTTTTAAAAGTCCTAGGCCTAAGCCTAACAGTAACCCTAGGAAGGTAAATCAGCCGGGTATTAGGGTTCTTCCTAAGGAAAAAGCTGTGAAAGCAGCCATGTTGTGGCACTTCTGCGCTCCCTTTGGGATGCCTTTGGCAGCTGCAGTAAGCCTGGAACTCAGGGCTTCCTGGTTCAAAAAATCCGAGCCCTAGGCTGAACCCTATCCCTAACCCTAGGCAGATAAATCAGCCTAGGTATAGGGATGGTACCAAGGAAAAAGCTGTGAAAGCAACCATGTTGTGGCACTTCTGCTCTCCCTTTGGGATGCCTTTCACAGCTGAAGTAAGCCTGGAACTCAAGGCTTCCTTGTTCAAACAATCCTAGCCCTAGGCTGAACCCTAACCCTAACCCTAGGCAGATAAATCAGCCTAGGTATAGGGATGGTACCAAGGAAAAAGCTGTGAAAGCAGCCATGTTGTGGCACTTTTGCACTCCCTTTTGGATGCCTTTCACAGCTCCAGTGTGCCTGGAGGTCTGGGCTTCCTGATTTTAAAAATCCTAGCACAAGGCCTACCTAATCCCAACCCGACGACGAGAAATGCAAATCAGCCAGGATGTAGGGATGTCCCCAAGGAAATAGCTGGGGAGGCAGGCATGTTGTGGTACTTTTGTGCTCTTCTTGGGTAGTCCTTCGCAGCTGCTGTGTTCTTGGAACTCAGGGCTTTCTGGTTGAAAGGACCCTAACCCTAGGTGTAACTCAAACCTCAACCCTAGGAAGGAAAATCAGCCTATGGTTGGGGATGGTCTCATGGAAATAGCAGTGGAGGCAGCCAAGTTGTGTCACTTTTGCGCTCCCCTTGGGATGCCTTTGACAGCTGCAGTGTGCCTGGAGCACAGGGCTTCCTGGTTTTAAAAGTCCTAGGCCTAAGCCTAACAGTAACCCTAGGAAGGTAAATCAGCCGGGTATTAGGGTTCTTCCTATGGAAAAAGCTGTGAAAGCAGCCATGTTGTGGCACTTCTGCGCTCCCTTTGGGATGCCTTTGGCAGCTGCAGTAAGCCTGGAACTCAGGGCTTCCTTGTTAAAAAATCCTTGCCCCAGGTTGCACCCTAACCCTAACCCTAGGCAGATAATTCAGCCTAGGTATAGAGATGGTGCCAAGGAAAAAGCCGTGAAAGCAGCCATGTTGTGGCACTTTTGCACTCCCTTTTGGATGCCTTTCACAGCTCCAGTGTGCCTGGAGGTCTGGGCATCCTGATTTTCAAATTTATAGCCCAGGGCCTAACGCCAACCCTAAGACGAGAAAGGCAAATCAGCCAGGAATTAGGGATGTGCCCAAGGAAAAAGCTGTGGAGGCAGGCATGTTGTGGTACTTTTGCGCTCTTCTTGGGTAGTCCTTCGCAGCTGCTGTGTTCTTGGAACTCAGGGCTTTCTGGTTAAAAGGACACTAACCCTAGGCGTAATTCAAACCTAAACCCTAGGAAGGAAAATCAGCCTATGGTTGGGGATGGTCTCATGGAAAGAGCAGTGGAGGCAGCAATGTTGTGTCACTTTTTCACTCCCCTTGGGATGCCTTTCACAGCTGCCATCTGCCTGGAGCTCAGGGCTTCCTGGTTTAAAAAACCATGTCCCTAGCTGAGACTGGAGGCAGGTAATTCAGCCTAGGCTTAGCAATGGTGCCAATGAAAACGTGTGGAGGCAGCCATTTTCTGGCAATTTTGTGCTCCCCTTGGGATGCCTTTCACAGCTGCCGTGTTCCTGGAGCTCAGAGCTTGCTGGTTTAAAAAGCTCGATACCTAGGCGTAACCCTAACCCTAACACTGGTCATTTAAATCAGCCTGGGTTTAGGAATTATCCCAAGGAAAAAGCGGTGGAGACAGCCATGTAGTGGCAATTTTGCGCTCCCCTTGGGATGCCTTTCACAGCTGCAGTGTGCTTGGAGCACAGGGCTTCCTGGTTTAAAAAACCACAACTTTAGCCCTAACTGGAGGCTTCTAAATCAGCCTTGGTTTCGGGATGGTCCCAAGGAGAAAGCTCTGGACACAGCCAAGTTGTGGCACATCTGCTTTCCCATTGGGATGCCTTTGGCAGCTGCAGTGCCCCTGGTTCTCAGGGCTTCCTCTTTGAAAAAATCCGATCCCTAGGCTGAACCCTAACCCTAGGCAGATAAATCAGCCTAGCTATAGGGATGTTCCCAAGGAAAAAAGCGCTGGAGAGAGCATGTTGAGGCAATTTTTGGCTGCCCTTGGGAAGCCTTTCGCAGCTGCACTGGGTCTGGAGCTCAGGGTTTACTGATTTAAAAACCCTATCCCTTGGCGTGACCATAGCTGCAACTGGAGGCAAGTAAATCAGCCTAGGGACCATGATGGTCCCAAGGACAAAGCGCTGGAGGCAGCCATGTTGTGGTACTTTTGCGCCCCTCTTGGGTAGTCCTTCCCAGCTGCTTTGATTATGGAACTCAGGGCTTTCTGGTTAAAAAAACCCTAACCCTAGGCGTAACTCTAACCCTAACCCTAGGAAGGAAAATCAGCCTATGGTTCGGGATGGTCTCATGAGAATAGCAGCAGAGGCAGCCAAGTTGTGTCACTTTTGCGGCCCTCTTGGGATGCCTTTCACAGCTGCAGTGTGCCTGCAGCTAAGGGCTTCCTAGTTTTAAAAATCCTAGCCCTAGGCTTGAAGCCTAACACTAAACCTGGGAAGGTATATCAGGCGGGTGTTAGGCTTCTTGCCAAGGAAAAAGCTGTGAAAGCAGCCATGTTGTGGCACTTTTGCACTCCCTTTTGGATGCCTTTCAAAGCTCCAGTGTGCCTGGAGGTCTGGGCTTCCTGATTTTCAAATTTATAGCCCAGGGCCTAACGCCAACCCTAAGACGAGAAAGGCAAATCAGCCAGGAATTGGGGACGTCCCCAAGAAAAAAGCTGTGGAGGCAGGCATGTTGTGGAACTTTTGCGCTCTTCTTGGGTAGTCCTTCGCAGCTGCCGTGTTCTCGGAACTCAGGGCTTTCTGGTTAAAAGAACCCTAACCCTAGGCCTAACTCAAACCTCAACGCTAGGAAGGAAAATCAGCCTATGGTTCGGGATGGTCTCATGGAAATAGCAGTGGTGGCAGCCAAGTGGTGTCACTTTTGCGCTCCCCTTGGGATGCCTTGAACAGCTGCAGTGTGCCTGGAGCACAGGGCTTCCTGGTTTTAAAAGTCCTAGGACTAAGCCTAACACTAACCCTAGGAAGGTAAATCAGCCGAGTATTAGGGTTCTTCCTATGGAAAAAGCTGTGAAAGCAGCCATGTTGTAGCACTTCTGCGCTCCCTTTGGGATGCCTTTGGCAGCTGCAGTAAGCCTGGAACTCAGGGCTTCCTGCTTAAAAAAATCCTAGCCCTAGGCTGAATCCTAACCCTAACCCTAGGCAGATAAATCAGCCTAGGTATAGGGATGGTGCCAAGGAAAAAGCTGTGAAAGCAGCCATGTTGTGGCACTTTTGCACTCCCTTTTGGATGCCTTTCACAGCTCCAGTGTGCCTGGAGGTCTGGCCATCCTGATTTTAAAAATCCTAGCACAAGGCCTACCTAACCCCAACCCGACGACGAGAACGGCAAATCAGCCCGGAAGTAGGGATGTCCCCAAGGAAGTAGCTGTGGAGGCAGGCATGTTGTGGTACTTTTGTACTCTTCTTGGGTAGTCCTTGGCAACTGCTGTGTTCTTGGAACTCAGGGCTTTCTGGTTGAAAGAACCCTAACCCTAGGCCTAACCCAAACCTCAACGCTAGGAAGGAAAATCAGCCTATGTTTGGGGATGGTCTCATGGAAATAACAGTGGAGGAAGCCAAGTTGTGTCACTTTTGCGCTCCCCTTGGGATGCCTTTGACAGCTGCAGTGTGCCTGGAGCACAGGGCTTCCTGGTTTTAAAGTCCTAGGCCTAAGCCTAACAGTAACCCTAGGAAGGAAAATCAGCCGGGTATTAGGGTTCTTCCTAAGGAAAAAGCTGTGAAAGCTGCCATGTTGTGGCACTTCTGCGCTCCCTTTGGGATGCCTTTGTCAGCTGCAGTAACCCTGCAACTCAGGGCTTCCTGGTTCAAAATATCCGAGCCCTAGGCTGAACTCTAACCCTAACCCTAGGCAGATAAATCAGCCTAGGTATAGGGATGGTGCCAAGGAAAAGGCTGTGAAAGCAGCCATGTTGTGGCACTTTTGCACTCCCTTTTGGATGCCTTTCACAGCTCCAGAGTGCCTGGAGGTCAGGGCTTCCTGATTTTAAAAATCCTAGCACAAGGCCTACCTAACCCCAACCCGACGAGGAGAAAGGCAAATCACCCAGGAAGTAGGTATGTCCCCATGGAAAAAGCGGGTTAGGCAGGCATGTTGTGGTACTTTTGTGCTCTTCTTGGGTAGTCCTTCGCAGCTGCTGTGTTCTTGGAACTCAGGGCTTTCTGGTTGAAAGAACCCTAACATTAGGCGTAACTCAAACCTCAACGCCAGGAAGGAAAATCAGCCTATGGTTGGGGATGGGCTCATGGAAATAGCAGTGGAGGCAGCCAAGTTGTGTCACTTTTGCGCTCCCCTTGGGATGCCTTTGACAGCTGCAGTGTGCCTGGAGCACAGGGCTTCCTGGTTTTAAAAGTCCTAGGCCTAAGCCTAACAGTAACCCTAGGAAGGTAAATCAGCCAGATATTAGGGTTCTTCCTAAGGAAAAAGCTGTGAAAGCAGCCATGTTGTGGCACTTCTGCGCTCCCTTTGGGATGCCTTTGGCAGCTGCAGTAAGCCTGGAACTCAGGGCTTCCTGGTTCAAAAAATCCGAGCCCTAGGCTGAACCCTATCCCTAACCCTAGGCAGGTAAATCAGCCTAGGTATAGGGATGGTACCAAGGAAAAAGCTGTGAAAGCAACCATGTTGTGGCACTTCTGCTCTCCCTTTGGGATGCCTTTCACAGCTGAAGTAAGCCTGGAACTCAGGGCTTCCTGGTTCAAAAATCCGAGCCCTAGGCTTAACCCTATCCCTAACCCTAGTTAGATAAATCAGCCAAAGTATAGGGATGGTGCCAAGGAAGAAGCTGTGAAAGCAGCCATGTTGTGGCACTTCTGCGCTCCCTTTGGGATGCCTTTCACAGCTGAAGTAAGCCTGGAACTCAGGGCTTTCTTGTTCAAAAAATCCTAGCCCTAGGCTGAACCCTAACCCTAACCCTAGGCATATAAATCAGCCTAGGTATAGGGATGGTACCAAGGAAAAAGCTGTGAAAGCAGCCATGTTGTGGCACTTTTGCACTCCCTTTTGGATGCCTTTCACAGCTCCAGTGTGCCTGGAGGTCTGGGCTTCCTGATTTTAAAAATCCTAGCACAAGGCCTACCTAATCCCAACGCGACGACGAGAAATGCAAATCAGCCAGGATGTAGGGATGTCCCCAAGGAAATAGCTGGGGAGGCAGGCATGTTGTGGTACTTTTGTGCTCTTCTTGGGTAGTCCTTCGCAGCTGCTGTGTTCTTGGAACTCAGGGCTTTCTGGTTGAAAGGACCCTAACCCTAGGCGTAACTCAAACCTCAACGCTAGGAAGGAAAATCAGCCTATGTTTGGGGATGGTCTCATGGAAATAGCAGTGAAGGCAGCCAAGTTGTGTCACATTTGCGCTCCCCTTGGGATGCCTTTGACAGATGCAGTGTGCCTGGAGCACAGGGCTTCCTGGTTTTAAAAGTCCTAGGCCTAAGCCTAACAGTAACCCTAGGAAGGTAAATCAGCCGGGTATTAGGGTTCTTCCTATGGAAAAAGCTGTGAAAGCAGCCATGTTGTGGCACTTCTGCGCTCCCTTTGGGATGCCATTGGCAGCTGCAGTAAGCCTGGAACTCAGGGCTTCCTGGTTAAAAAATCCTTGCCCCAGGCTGCACCCTAACCCTAACCCTAGGCAGATAATTCAGCCTAGGTATAGAGATGGTGCCAAGGAAAAAGCTGTGAAAGCAGCCATGTTGTGGCACTTTTGCACTCCCTTTTGGATGCCTTTCACAGCTCCAGAGTGCCTGGAGGTCTGGGCTTCCTGATTTTAAAAATCCTAGCACAAGGCCTACCTAATCCCAACCCGACGGCGAGAAAGGCAAGTCACCCAGGAAGTAGGGATGTCCCCATGGAAAAAGCGGGTTAGGCAGGCATGTTGTGGTACTTTTGTGCTCTTCTTGGGTAGTCCTTTGCAGCTGCTGTGTTCTTGGAATTTAGGGCTTTCTGGTTGAAAGAACCCTAACCCTAGGCCTAACCCAAACCTCAACGCCAGGAAGGAAAATCAGCCTATGGTGCGGGATGGTCTCATGGAAATAGCAGTGGAGGCAGCCAAGTTGTGTCACTTTTGCACTCCCCTTGGGATGCCTTTGACAGCTGCAGTGTGCCTGGAGCACAGGGCTTCCTGGTTTTAAAAGTCCTAGGCCTAAGCCTAACAGTAACCCTAGGAAGGTAAATCAGCCGGGTATTAGGGTTCTTCCTAAGGAAAAAGCTGTGAAAACAGCCATGTTGTGGCACTTCTGCGCTCCCTTTGGGATGCCTTTGGCAGCTGCAGTAACCCTGGAACTCAGGGCTTCCTGGTTCAAAAAATCCGAGCCCTAGGCTGAACCCTATCCCTAACCCTAGGCAGATAAATCAGCCTAGGTATAGGGATGGTACCAAGGAAAAAGCTGTGAAAGCAGCCATGTTGTGGCACTTCTGCGCTCCCTTTGGGATGCCTTTCACAGCTCCAGTGTGCCTGGAGGTCTGGGCTTCCTGATTTTAAAAATCCTAGCACAAGGCCTACCTAACCCCAACCCGACGAGGAGAAAGGCAAATCACCCAGGAAGTAGGTATGTCCCCATGGAAAAAGCGGGTTAGGCAGGCATGTTGTGGTACTTTTGTGCTCTTCTTGGGTAGTCCTTCGCAGCTGCTGTGTTCTTGGAACTCAGGGCTTTCTGGTTGAAAGAACCCTAACCCTAGGCGTAACTCAAACCTCAACTCCAGGAAGGAAAATCAGCCTATGGTTGGGGATGGTCTCATGGAAATAGCAGTGGAGGCAGCCAAGTTGTGTCACTTTTGCGCTCCCCTTGGGATGCCTTTGACAGCTGCAGTGTGCCTGGAGCACAGGGCTTCCTGGTTTTAAAAGTCCTAGGCCTAAACCTAACAGTAACCCTAGGAAGGTAAATCAGCCGGGTATTAGGGTTCTTCCTATGGAAAAAGCTGTGAAAGCAGCCATGTTGTGGCACTTCTGCGCTCTCTTTGGGATGCCTTTGGCAGCTGCACTAAGCCTGGAACTCAGGGCTTCCTGGTTAAAACAATCCTTCCCCAGGCTGCACCCTAACCCTAACCCTAGGCAGATAATTCAGCCTAGGTATAGAGATGGTGCCAAGGAAAAAGCTGTGAAAGCAGCCATGTTGTGGCACTTTTGCACTCCCTTTTGGATGCCTTTCACAGCTCCAGAGTGCCTGGAGGTCTGGGCTTCCTGATTTTAAAAATCCTAGCACAAGGCCTACCTAACCCCAACCCGACGACGAGAAAGGCAAGTCACCCAGGAAGTAGGGATGTCCCCAAGGAAGTAGCTGTGGAGGCAGGCATGTTGTGGTACTTTTGTGCTCTTCTTGGGTAGTCCTTGGCAGCTGCTGTGTTCTTGGAACTCAGGGCTTTCTGGTTGAAAGAACCCTAACCCTAGGCCTAACCCAAACCTCAACGCTAGGAAGGAAAATCAGCCTATGGTTGGGGATGGTCTCATGGAAATAGCAGTGGAGGCAGCCAAGTTGTGTCACTTTTGCGCTCCCCTTGGGATGCCTTGAACAGCTGCAGTGTGCCTGGAGCACAGGGCTTCCTGGTTTTAAAAGTCCTAGGACTAAGCCTAACACTAACCCTAGGAAGGTAAATCTGCCAAGTATTAGGGTTCTTCCTAAGGAAAATGCTGTGAAAGCAGCCATGTTGTGGCACTTCTGCGCTCCCTTTGGGATGCCTTTGTCAGCTGCAGTAACCTTGGAACTCAGGGCTTCCTGGTTCAAAATATCCGAGCCCTAGGCTGAACTCTAACCCTAACCCTAGGCAGATAAATCAGCCAATCTATAGGGATGGTGCCAAGGAAAAAGCTGTGAAAGCAGCCATGTTGTGGCACTTTTGCACTCTCTTTTGGATGCCTTTCACAGCTCCAGTGTGCCTGGAGGTCTAGGCTTCCTGATTTTAAAAATCCTAGCACTAGGCCTACCTAATCCCAACCCGACGACGAGAAATGCAAATCAGCCAGGAATTAGGGATGTCCCCAAGGAAATAGCTGTGGAGGCAGGCATGTTGTGTCACTTTTGCAGCCCTCTTGGGATGCCTTTCACAGCTGCAGTGTGCCTGCAGCTAAGGGCTTCCTAGTTTTAAAAATCCTAGCCCTAGGCCTAAGCCTAACACTAACCCTGGGAAGGTAAATCAGCCTGGTGTTAGGCTTCTTGCCAGGGTAAAAGCCGTGAAAGCAGCATTGTTGTGGCACTTTTGCACTCCCTTTTGGATGCTTTTCAAAGCTCCAGTGTGCCTGGAGGTCTGGGCTTCCTGATTTTAAAAATCCTAGCCTTAGGCCTAACGGCAAGCCTAAGATGAGAAAGGCAAATCAGCCAGGAATTAGGGACGTCCCCAAGGAAAAAGCTGTGGAGGCAGCCAAGTTGTGTCACTTTTTCACTCCCCTTGGGATGCCTTTCACAGCTGCCATCTGCCTGGAGCTCAGGGCTTCCTGGTTTATAGAACCTTGTCCCTATCTTTGTCTAGAGACAGGTAATTCAGCCTAGGCTTAGCAATGGTGCCAATAGAAACGTGTGGAGGCAGCCATTTTCTGGCAATTTTGTGCTCCCCTTGGCATGACTTTCGCAGCTGCCGTGTGCCTGGAGCTCAGAGCTTGATGGTTTAAAAAGCTCGACACCTAGGCGTAACCCTAACTCTAACACTGGTCATTTAAATCAGCCTGGGTTTAGGAATTATCCCAAGGAAAAAGCGGTGGAGACAGCCATGTAGTGGCACTTTTGCGCTCCCCTTGGGATGGCTTTCACAGCTGCAGTGTGCTTGGAGCACAGCGCTTCATGGTTTAAAAAACCACAACTTTAGCCCTAACTGGAGACTTCTAAATCAGCCTTCGTTTTGGGATGGTCCCAAGGAGAAAGCTCTGGACACTGCCAAGTTGTGGCACATCTGCTTTCCCCTTGGGATGCCTTTGGCAGCTGCAGTGCCCCTGGAACTCAGGGCTTCCTGTTTGAAAAAATCCGATCCCTAGGCTGAACCCTAACCCTAACCCTAGGCAGATAAACCAGTCAAGCTATAGTGATGTTCCCAAGGAAAAAAGCGCTGGAGAGAGCATGTTGAGGCAATTTTTGGCTGCCCTTGGGAAGCCTTTCGCAGCTGCACTGGGTCTGGAGCTCAGGGTTTACTGATTTAAAAACCCTGTCCCTTGGCGTGACCATAGCTGCAACTGGAGGCAAGTAAATCAGCCTAGGGACCATGATGGTCCCAAGGACAAAGCGCTGGAGGCAGCCACGTTTTGGCACTTTTGCGCTCCTCTTGTGTAGTCCTTCGCAGCTGCTCTGTTCTTGGAACTCAGGGTGTCCTGGTTTAAAAGCCCTAACCCTAGGCGTAACTCTAACCCCAACCCTAGGAAGGAAAATCAGCCTATGGTTCGGGATGGTCTCATAAGAATAGCAGCAGAGGCAGCCAAGTTGTGTCACTTCTGCGGCCCTCTTGGGATGCCTTTCACAGCTGCCGTGTGCCTGGAGAACAGGGCTTGGTTTTAAAAGATCTAGGCCTAAGCCTAACAGTAGCCCTAGGAAGGTAAATCGGCCGGGTATTAGGCTTCTTGCCAAGGAAAAAGCCGTGAAAGCAGCCATGTTGTGGCACTTCTGCACTCCCTTTTGGATGCCTTTGGCAGCTGTAGTAAGCCAGGAACTCTGTGCTTCCTGGTTAAAAAAAATCCTAGTCCACGGCAGAAACCTAACCCTAACCCTAGGCAGATAAATCAGCCTAGCTATAGGGATGTTCCCAAGGAAAAAAGCGCTGGAGGGAGCATTTTGAGGCAATTTTTGGCTGCCCTTGGGAAGCCTTTCGCAGCTGCACTGGGTCTGGAGCTCAGGGTTTACTCATTTAAAAACCCTATCCCTTGGCGTGACCATAGCTGCAACTGGAGGCAAGTAAATCAGCCTAGGGTCCATGATGGTCCCAAGGAAAAAGCGCTGGAGGCAGCCATGTTGTGGCACTTTTGCACTCCTCTTGGGTAGTCCTTCGCAGCTGCTGTGTTCTTGGAACTCAGGGCTTTCTGGTTAATAAAACCCTAACCCTAGGCGTAACTCTAACCCTAACCCTAGGAAGGAAAATCAGCCTATGGTTCGGGATGGTCTCATGAGAATAGCAGCAGAGGCAGCAAAGTTGTGTCACTTTTGCGGCCCTCTTGGGATGCCTTTAACAGCTGCAGTGTGCCTGCAGCTAAGGGCTTCCTAGTTTTAAAAATCCTAGCCCTAGGCCTAAAGCCTAACACTAAACCGGGGAAGGTAAATCAGCCTGGTGTTAGGCTTCTTGCCAAGGAAAAAGCCGTGAAAGCAGCCATGTTGTGGCACTTTTGCACTCCCTTTTGGATGCCTTTCACAGCTCCAGTGTGCCTGGAGGTCTGGGCATCCTGATTTTCAAATTTATAGCCCAGGGCCTAACGCCAACCCTAAGACGAGAAAGGCAAATCAGCCAGGAATTAGGGATGTGCCCAAGGAAAAAGCTGTGGAGGCAGGCATGTTGTGGTACTTTTGCGCTCTTCTTGGGTAGTCCTTCGCAGCTGCTGTGTTCTTGGAACTCAGGGCTTTCTGGTTAAAAGGACACTAACCCTAGGCGTAATTCAAACCTAAACCCTAGGAAGGAAAATCAGCCTATGGTTCCGGATGGTCTCATGGAAAGAGCAGTGGAGGCAGCAATGTTGTGTCACTTTTTCACTCCCCTTGGGATGCCTTTCACAGCTGCCATCTGCCTGGAGCTCAGGGCTTCCTGGTTTAAAAAACCATGTCCCTAGCTGAGACTGGAGGCAGGTAATTCAGCCTAGGCTTAGCAATGGTGCCAATGAAAACGTGTGGAGGCAGCCATTTTCTGGCAATTTTGTGCTCCCCTTGGGATGCCTTTCACAGCTGCCGTGTTCCTGGAGCTCAGAGCTTGCTGGTTTAAAAAGCTCGATACCTAGGCGTAACCCTAACCCTAACACTGGTCATTTAAATCAGCCTGGGTTTAGGAATTATCCCAAGGAAAAAGCCGTTGAGACAGCCATGTAGTGGCACTTTTGCGCTCCCCTTGGGATGCCTTTCACAGCTGCAGTGTGCTTGGAGCACAGGGCTTCCTGGTTTAAAAAACCACAACTTTAGCCCTAACTGGAGACTTCTAAATCAGCCTTCGTTTCGGGATGGTCCCAAGGAGAAAGCTCTGGACACTGCCAAGTTGTGGCACATCTGCTTTCCCCTTGGGATGCCTTTGGCAGCTGCAGTGCCCCTGGAACTCAGGGCTTCCTGTTTGAAAAAATCCGATCCCTAGGCTGAACCCTAACCCTAGGCAGATAAATCAGCCTAGGTATAGGGATGTTCCCAAGGAAAAAAGCGCTGGAGAGAGCATGTTGAGGCAATTTTTGGCTGCCCTTGGGAAGCCTTTCGCAGCTGCACTGGGTCTGGAGCTCAGGGTTTACTGATTTAAAAACCCTATCCCTTGGCGTGACCATAGCTGCAACTGGAGGCAAGTAAATCAGCCTAGGGACCATGATTGTCCCAAGGAAAAAGCGCTGGAGGCAGCCATGTTGTGGTACTTTTGCGCCCCTCTTGGGTAGTCCTTCCCAGCTGCTTTGATTATGGAACTCAGGGCTTTCTGGTTAAAAAAACCCTAACCCTAGGCGTAACTCTAACCCTAACCCTAGGAAGGAAAATCAGCCTATGGTTCGGGATGTTCTCATGAGAATAGCAGCAGTGGAAGCCAAGTTGTGTCACTTTTACGCTCCCCTTGGGATGCCTTTAACAGCTGCAGTGTGCCTGCAGCTAAAGTCTTCCTAGTTTTAAAAATCCTAGCCCTAGGCCTAAAGCCTAACACTAACCCTGGGAAGGTAAATCAGCCTGGTGTTAGGCTTCTTGCCAAGGAAAAAGCTGTGAAAGCAGCCATGTTGTGGCACTTTTGCATTCCCTTTTGGATGCCTTTCACAGCTCCAGTGTGCCTGGAGGTCTGGGCTTCCTGATTTTAAAAATCCTGGCCCTAGGCCTAATGCCAACACTAAGATGAGAAAGGCACATCAGCCAGGAATTAGGGATGTCCCCAAGGAAACAGCTGTGGAGGCAGCCAACTTGTGTGACTTGTGCGCTCCCCTTGAGATGCCTTTCACAGCTGCAGTGTGCTTGGGGCACAGCGCTTCCTGGTTTAAAAAAACACAACTTTAGCCCTAACTGGAGGCTTCTAAATCAGCCTTGGTTTCGGGATGGTCCCAAGGAGAAAGCTCTGGACACAGCCAAGTTGTGGCACATCTGCTTTCCCCTTGGGATGCCTTTGGCAGCTGCAGTGCCCCTGGTACTCAGGGCTTCCTGTTTTAAAAAATCCGATCCCTAGGCTGAACCCTAACCCTAACCCTAGGCAGATAAACCAGTCAAGCAATAGGGATGTTCCCAAGGAAAAAAGCACTGGAGGGAGCATGTTGAGGCAATTTTTGGCAGCCCTTGGGAAGCCTTTCGCAGCTGCACTGGGTCTGGAGCTCAGGGTTTACTCATTTAAAAACCCTATCCCTTGGCGTGACCATAGCTGCAACTGGAGGCAAGTAAATCAGCCTAGGGACCATGATGGTCCCAAGGAAAAAGCGCGGGAGGCAGCCATGTTGTGGCACTTTTGCGCTCCTCTTGTGTAGTCCTTCGCAGCTGCTGTGTTCTTGGAACTCAGGGTGTCCTGGTTTAAAAGCCCTAACCCTTGGCGAAACTCTAAACCTAACCCTAGGAAGGAAAATCAGCCTATGGTTCGGGATGGTCTCATGAGAATAGCAGCAGAGGCAGCAAAGTTGTGTCACTTTTGCGGCCCTCTTGGGATGCCTTTAACAACTGCAGTCTGCCTGCAGCTAAGGGCTTCCTAGTTTTAAAAATCCTAGCCCTAGGCCTAAAGCCTAACACTAAACCGGGGAAGGTAAATCAGCCTGGTGTTAGGCTTCTTGCCAAGGAAAAAGTCGTGAAAGCAGCCATGTTGTGGCACTTTTGCACTCCCTTTTGGATGCCTTTCACAGCTCCAGTGTGCCTGGAGGTCTGGGCATCCTGATTTTCAAATTTATAGCCCAGGGCCTAACGCCAACCATAAGACGAGAAAGGCAAATCAGCCAGGAATTAGGGATGTCCCCAAGGAAAAAGCTGTGGAGGCAGGCATGTTGTGGTACTTTTGCGCTCTTCTTGGGTAGTCCTTCGCAGCTGCTGTCTTCTTGGAACTCAGGGTGTCCTGGTTTAAAAGCCTTAGCCCTAGGCGTAACTCTAACCCTAACCCTAGGAAGGAAAATCAGCCTATGTTTCGGGATGGTCTCATGAGAATAGCAGCAGAGGCAGCCAAGTTGTGTCACTTTTAAACTCCCCTTGGGATGCTTTTCACAGCTGCCGTGTGCCAGGAGCACAGGGCTTCCTGCTTTTAAAAACCATGTCCCTAGCTTAGACTGGAGGCAGGTAATGCAGCTTAGGCTTAGCAGTGGTGCCAATGAAAACGTGTGGAGGCAGCCATTTTCTTCTACTTTTGTGCTCCCCTTGGGATGCCTTTCACAGCTGCCGTGCGCCTGGAGCTCGGAGCTTGCTGGTTTAAAAAGCTCGATACCTAGGCGTAACCCTAACCCTAACACTGGTCATTTAAATCAGCCTGGGTTTAGGAATTATCCCAAGGAAAAAGCGGTGGAGACAGCCATGTAGTGGCACTTTTGCGCTCCCCTTGGGATGCCTTTCACAGCTGCAGTGTGCTTGGAGCACAGGGCTTCCTGGTTTAAAAAACCACAACTTTAGCCCTAACTGGAGGCTTCTAAATCAGCCTTCGTTTCGGGATGGTCCCAAGGAGAAAGCTCTGGACACAGCCAAGTTGTGGCACATTTGCTTTCCCCTTGGGATGCCTTTGGCAGCTGCAGTGCCCCTGGAACTCAGGGCTTCCTGTTTGAAAAAATCCGATCCCTAGGCTGAACCCTAACCCTAACCCTAGGCAGATAAATCAGCCTAGCTATAGGGATGTTCCCAAGGAAAAAAGCGCTGGAGGGAGCATGTTGCAGCAATTTTTGCCTGCCCTTGGTAAGACTTTCACAGCTGCACTGGGTCTGGAGCTCAGGGTTTACTCATTTAAAAACCCTATCCCTTGGCGTGACCATAGCTGCAACTGGAGGCAAGTAAATCAGCCTAGGGACCATGATGGTCCCAAGGACAAAGCGCTTGAGGCAGCCATGTTGTGGCACTTTTGCGCCCCTCTTGGGTCGTCCTTCGCAGCCTCTTTGTTTATGGAACTCAGGGTGTCCTGGTTTAAAAGCCCTAACCCTAGGCGTAACTCTAACCCTAACCCTAGGAAGGAAAATCAGCCTATGGTTCGGGATGTTCTCATGAGAATAGCAGCAGTGGAAGCCAAGTTGTGTCACTTTTACGCTCCCCTTGGGATGCCTTTCACAGCTGCAGTGTGCCTGCAGCTAAGGGTTTCCTAGTTTTAAAAATCCTAGCCTTAGGCCTAAAGCCTAACTCTAACCCTGGGAAGGTAAATCAGCCTGGTGTTAGGCTTCTTGCCAGGGAAAAAGCCGTGAAAGCAGCCATGTTGTGGCACTTTTGCACTCCCTTTTGGATGCCTTTCACAGCTCCAGTGTGCCTGGAGCACAGGGCTTCCTGATTTTAAAAATCCTAGCCTTAGGCCTAACGCCAACCCTAAGATGAGAAAGGCACATCAGCCAGGAATTAGGGATGTCCCCAAGGAAAAAGCTGTGGAGGCAGGCATGTTTTGGGGGGGCATCCCTGGGCACCCCATTCCTCTGGACACCCATCCCATGCTCCCTGCACCACCTCAGACTCCAAATTCTGGCCCCACTCTATCCCCACCATGTCCCACCATCACCCCCATGTCCCACAGGGTCCCCACCCTGCCCCCATCCTGTCCCCATTCTGCCCCTACCAATGGCCACCTACACGTGGGACAGACGTGACCTTGCTTCCTTGCCCTTCATCCGAAGAGCCACCAGCCAGGGGAGCGGTGGCCACAGCAGCGAGTGACAGCCAGTGCACATGGCTGGGGACACCGGGATGGCCGGGAATGTGGCGCTGCCCCTGTGGGGTGAGTGCCCCAGGCACAGGCCTGACACCTTGGGGATGGGCCCTGGTGAGGCAGAGACTGGTGGGGAGGGGGCACGGGGGAGCTGCTGGGTCCCCTGAGGTCACAAAAGGCTGCAGAGCCAGAGGAAGAGGTGACGAGGGCCTTGGGATCAGGAGAAGCGGGACAGTAATGGGGGGATAGGGATTTGGGGACTATCATGGGGCTTGTGGGGGTGACCACTGCAACCACTGCTGAGTCTCCATTTCCGTACGTCCAATGTGTCCCAATGTCCTAACTGAGCAAGGGCTAGTCGGTGTGTCTCTGTCCCCAAGGCGTACATGCCACAATATGACAGTTTATGGACAGCCCCCACACCCAGTCCCTCCCTGCCAATGTCCCTGTGATGCCACCCTCACTGAGCCCTGTCCCTTCTCCCTTCCAGCCCAGACCCTCGGCCTCGCTGGTGAGTCCTCGCAGGTGCCATTGCCCCACCCCGCTGTTCCCAGCCCCACACTGCCCCTGGCAGGCTGGTGTCCCCTGTCACCCACAGGTGCCCAGACCACCCAGCTCCTGGTGGAGCCCTCCTGGAGGCCTGCGGTGCTGTGGGACCGGGTGACACTGACCTGCAAGGGCTCGGGCACTGCCCAGGCCACCACCTGGTACAAGGACGGGCAGCGCTGGGGGCAGCAGGGACCGGACCACTTCACTGTCACCAAGAGCTGCACCTCCTGTGTGACCAGAGCCTGTCCCCAGCACACGGGGACATCCCAGAGCATCTCAGAGCAGATGGACCCCTGTTCTGGATTCAGGGAACCCTGTTGGACTGGATGTGTTCCAATTCGAGGGTCCTTGAGAAAATTGAATGCCACAGGTGTCCTAAGACTCCCATGTTCCACAGCCCAACTGGTGCTGCAGGTGCCGGCGCAGGAGCTGCTGGAGGTGGACACGGTGACACTGTGCTGCCGGCGCTGGGAGAACATGTCAGTCACCGGGGTGCGATTCTACCATGGGGACAAGGAGGTGGGGAGGTCCCTCAATGGGACCGAGCTGTCCCTGTCCCCTCTGCAGCTGAACCACAGTGGCCGCTACAGCTGCGGGGGCCAGGTGGACTCTGAGGTGGCACCGTGGGCGCACTCGGCTTCAGTGACAGTGACAGTGCACAGTGAGCACCCCACAGTCGCCACCCTGACACCCTCACAGCCCCTCCCCAGGGACTTGGGCTCACAAATCTCCCTCCCCACTCCTTCCCAGAGCTCTTCTCGGTGCCGGTGCTGGAGGGTCCCCCTTATCTTACTGTGGGATCCCCCCTGACTCTCAGCTGCCTCAGCACCCCCAGCCCCCTGCAGCCCCAAGCCTCCCTCCTGCACGGGACGGGCAGGTGGTGGGGGGCCCGCAGGGGTCCCCACAGCTGCTGGTGCCCGCCGTGGGGGTCTTCCACTTGGGGAATTACAGCTGCCAGGTGCAATCTGAGGGTGGGGCTGTGCGGAAGAGCAGCGCCCAGCTCTGCATCACGGTGCGCAGTGAGTGTGGGGATGGGCACAGCGAGCCTCCACAGCCTCCTCGGGGGCCCCTGCCCTGTCTGGGGATCCCCATAACTACCCGGGTTCCCCATCCTTTCCTGGGTACCTCACCAGATCTCCCAGCCCTATGTGGGTACCCCCATCTTTCCTGTAATCTTTTTCCACATCCCCTCATTCCTGCTGGGGCCACCCTCTGTGTCCCCCCATTCCTCACTGGGATCCCTTCATCTCTCCCTGATTCAACCTCAGCCCTCTCTGATCTCCCTCCATGGTCCTCAAGTCTGACCATTCCCTCTCTGGTTTTACATACTCTTCCTGGTGTCTCCCCATCTTCCTCTCCAGGTTACTCATCCTTGAGCCCTCCATCATTCCTTGGGGTCCTGTTCCAAGCCCCCCTCCTATCTTTGTGCCTCCTTTTCTTCACTATGGTCCCACTTGTGCTCTCCCATCCCTCCCCCCCATAGGTCTCTCACTGTTCCCTGGTGTCTCCCCATCCAAGAGGTCCCACCCTTGGTGGTGTCCCTGTCAGTGCAGCCCTCTGGGGGACAGGTGGCATGCAGGGAGTGACTGGTGCTGAGCTGTGCGGTGGCTGTGGGTCCCCTGTCCTTCTCCTGGCACCGGGAGGGCTCAGGAGCACTGCTGGGAACCGGCCCCCGCCTGGAGCTGTGCCATGCTGGGGACAATGACAGCGGCCAGTCCCGGTGCCGGGTCAGCAACAGGGACAGCGTGGCTGAGAGTGACCCCCTGAATGTCACCGTACTGGGCACGCAGGACCCTCAGGATGGGCGTGACCCCTCCCATGGTACCCCATCTCACCTCTCCCGGTGCCAGCCCTGTCTGTGTCCCCACAGTGCCCGTGGACAATGCCACCATCACCCCTGGTCCCCTGTCACACCAGGTGCGTGCAGGTGACAACGTGACCCTGCGCTGCTCAGTGCAGGTGGGCTCAGCCCCTGTCACCTTCATCTGGCTGCACAATGGGCAGGAGGTGGCCCGGGGTCCCCTCCTGGAGCTCGGGGACATGAATGTGGGACATTCGGGCACCTACCAGTGCGTGGCCACCAACCAGCTGGGACAGGACGGGCACCGTGTGTTCCGGGCACTCAGCCCTGAGCTGGCCCTGGAGGTGACACCTGGCTCACCCTGGGTCACAGGTGGGGTCACATGGGGTCACCAGGGTGCTCAGTACCCCCAGGGTTCAGGGTCATTTCAGTGTGTCCCCTCTGTCCCCAGATGTGGCTGTGAATGTCGGGAGGACCCTCCTGTTCCTGCTCCTGGCTGTCATTGGGGGCTGTCACTGGTGGCACCACTGGGGTCGGTGACAATGGGGGGTAGGGGTCCTGGAGTTAGGTGAAGCCCCCAGCATGGGGGCAGAGTTCAGGAATCGGGTGGGAATGAGGGCTGCAGTGGGGATTTGGGGGTCCTGTGGTTGGTTGGAGCTGCTGAGGTCCCAGGAAGGTTCAGGGGTCCTGGTGTCCCCACTGTCACCCCCTCTCCCTTCCCTTGCAGCCACCAGGAAGCCCCAGCACATGTGAGTGGGGGCCTCTGTCTGGGACTCTGCTTTCCCTCTTCCCAGAAACCACCCAGATCCACCTCCTTATCACCCCCAGGACCCCCCTGGTGGTGGGAGCTGTGTGGACCCCCATTTTGTGGGCACTGAGTGGGCAGAGGGTGAGTACAGGGGGGGACAGGGACACATCACCCATGGGTATCACTCCCACACAGGTCCTCACAACTGGTGTCACTCTCACGGCCCCCACGGGTGTCCTTCGGTCCTGCCCCACCTCGGGATCCACAAGTGACCAACGCGGAGCTGTCGGGATCCGACAAGGGATATTGGGACCCCCGTGACTACGAGAGCGTGCTGTGACACATTTGGGGTCCCTGCCTCAGGGCACTCCCCGTGTGCACCCCCGACCCCCAGATCTTATGTTTCTGTGCCTGGGGGGGTGGCAATGAGTGGGGGGGTTGGATGTGGGGCTGCCCAGAGCTCCCCATTCCAGTGCTCCCAGTGCTCCCTGTACCCCCAGGGGCTCCCCTTTACCTGCACCCCCCACCAGTGCCAGGGGGCACAGGAGCCTTGTCCCTCTTATTGGACCCAAACCGCAGCTTTTGATGAAACTGGGGGGTTTTTGTTTGTTAATCTCTGCGTAGTCAGCTTGGCAACGAACAAGGAGGATCCCACTCAGGTTGTTGATCAGATCCTTGTGGGAATCGCAGGATTTTTGGGGCTCCCTCAGTCCCGTGGGAGTCACCCCACAGCACCGCCGCAAACAGCACCCCCTGCCGGTTTCCAGGGAAACCGCACCCCCTGTTTTCAAGGCAACACACACCCCGTTCTCATAGCAACAGCATCCCATCTCTATGGCAACCGTCCCCCGTTCTCATGTCAGCAGCCCCCTTTCCCCACGCCCCTAAGCCCCTCAATCCCATGGCAACAACTCCCTTCTGTTCCCATGGCAACAGCCTTTCCCAATTCCCACACCCACAGCCCCCTCATTACCATGGCAACAGCCTGAAGCCCTAAAGCAGATAGCCTTCCAGAAATAATGGGTTAAAACATGGAATGAGAGGCATGTAAAGAAGGGCCTAGCACTAGAACACACGGAGAAAGCACAGCACTAGGAAAACAGAGCAACAAGTTAGATAAGAGGTAGAGCATCATGACAGGGGAAGAGATAGGTATAGGAGAAACTAATGGGCTAAGCAGGTGTAGAGCCAGCAATGTTGAAACGACCCTAAGGGTTTTGCCAAGCCACGGGATCTAAGCCAAATACACCGGGAATTGACCAAATTAGGAAAGGAGTTCAAAAGTTTAAAGAGGAAGACTCATCGGAAAGACCCCGTCTAGGATGAAGGCAACAGGAACGACCACCTGAAGATTCCCCAAAAGAGATGTCTCCACCTACGCTCCGCCCACGCTCCGCCTACACCACGCCCCATATGAATATGCATGATTATGTATCTGATCTGATGTAATCCTATACCCAAAATTGTATATAAGGCTTGCTTTTGCTATGTGAACTTAGAAATCCATTTTGTGATTTCTCCGATGCGTCGTTAATAAAAATACCTCCTGCTTAATTGACTTAAGCTGAGTCTGATTAGGCAGTCACTCTGCCTGTTTGGGGCAAAATTCGGCATCATTTCTGGCGAGCCAGCCAGGAGATATGGCACCAGACAGGAGATCCAAGCCTTAAGGGTCCTCTCCCGAGCCGGGTCCGGGGCCGGGGTCTTCTGGGCGCCCCTGACGGCTTTTCGTCGGGAGAAGCTCCTTCCCTGGACCAGTGCTCTCGGATGGACGCTGGCTGCATCTCCTGCTCAATTAAAGAGGTATTTTAATTGCCTATTCGCTTTAAGAGGTATTTAAATTGTTTGTTGGTTTTGGGATAAAGCGCTTTGTTTGGAAAACGAGGGTCAGACGTGACCGCTCGCAGGGTAAGCCGGAGGGACGCCTCGGTAAAAATCCCTGATTATACGGGTTAAAGTCCCGTAAATACGGGTTAAAGTCCCGTAAACGCAGGTTAAAGTCCCGTAAATACGGGTTAAAGTCCTGTAGACGCAGGTTAAAGTCCTGCTACTGGGTTAGAGTCCCAGCTACTGGGTTAGAGTCCCAGCATTCTGATTCTACGGGTTAAAGTCCCGTAGACGCAGGTTAAAGTCCTGCTACTGGGTTAGAGTCCCAGCTACTGGGTTAGAGTCCCAGCATTCTGATTCTACGGGTTAAAGTCCCGTAGACGCAGGTTAAAGTCCTGCTACTGGGTTAGAGTCCCAGCTACTGGGTTAGAGTCCCAGCATTTGGTTTTGTGAACGTAAAAAAAAAAAAAAAAAAAAAAAAAAAAAGAAGAAAAAGGGGACGCTTTTATTAAAAAAAAAAAAAAAAAAAAAAAAAAAAAAAAAAAAAAAAAGCAAGGAAAAGAGAAAACGCAGGTTAAAGTCCTGCTGGAAGGAGTATTTGTTTATCTTGGTATCTTTGGTTTGTTTTGCTGTATGGGAGATTGCCTACTGTTCTTTGAGAACGGGAGAAAGATGTGTTAATTGGTGGTTTTATGTGTTTGTTTTATGTGTCCATTGTAAAATCTTATAGGGGACGCTTTTATTACTTTCTATGTAAACAGATTGGAAATGTATGTGCATGAACTTGAGAACCCGGTATTTCACGGTCTATCGGCGACCTCTTGTGACCAAACCCGGTAAAACAGTCTGTTCTGACATAAGACCATAAGGTAGGAACCTTTCACTGTACGGGTGTGTGTGTGGAGTGAGTGAGACGCAGCATCGCTGCGAAACGAGAGCGGAGTCCCGATCCGCATTTCCTGGACGAAGCGAATGGAAATTGTGTGAATGAAGTGTTAAGGTATATTGGCATATAGTACTTGTGGAAAAGAGCACGAATACAGAGAATAGCCATGGGAAGCCAACAGAGTAAAGATATAAATATGAAAACCCCCTTAGGATGTATCCTAAAACACTGGAAGGACCTGGGAGGGATTCCAGGGGGAAACATAAGTAAAAAGACACTTCTTAAGTATTGTACACAATGGTGGCCCCTGTACCGTCTGGATGACGGAGAAAAATGGCCACCGGAGGGAACAACTAATTATAATACCATTTTACAACTTATGCTCTTCCTCCGGCGGCTCAATAAATGGGATGAGGTAATATACGCAGACATGTTTTTCACCCTAAGGAATAAACCTGAGTGGCAAAAGGAATGTGGAATTAATGTAGCCCCTCAGGACCCCCTAGTATTGGCTTTGGAAAGAGATAAGAAGGGTCCGAAGTCAAAGGACCGTTGCTGTGATGCATGCAGTATTGGACAGCAGTGTCTCAAGTTAACAAGGAGAGATAGTGGAAAAGAGAGCGAAATAAGCTTGTGGGAATACCATCCATTCGCTCCAGGGCGGGAAGGACCCCTTCCCAGACCAAAAGAGGAACAGGGGGATCCTAGCCCACTAAAGGAATTGGAGCAGTGGTGGAAATCTAAGTTTGGATGCAGCCCTCAGAAGCTAGACAACGGCTGGGAGGAGGGTAGCCCATCAAAATCGGGGATTAGCGAGGGAAAGGGCAGCCCTCAGGGACCAGATAGCCCACAGGGGTCGGGGAGCTATGCTGACAGCCCACCCAGACTGGAACTCGAAAGGGAAGAAGGCAGTCCGTCGGGAGTAGAGAGCCGGGGGGAGACACGCAGCCCGCCCGAGCTCAGTCCATATGGGGATAGTAACACATCCAGAAATGGGGGTGACTGTAGAATGGAAGCTAGCACACCAAGGACTGGTGCTTGCAGAATGGAAACCAGCACACCAAAGGCTAGGGACAAGAGCGACTCATTGGGGGGCGACGTCTCTAAATTAAAATATAGTAAGGAGAGTGGTAATGTGACATGCGAAAAGGAGACAGAGAACAACTCGCAGAGACTGAGTATAGTAATACAGATAGAGGATAAAAGAGATGGGAAAGCAGCAGAGGACGAGAGGGGTAGTAGCCTGGGGCAGGATAGGAGTCGACAGATATTAGGGGGACAACAGACCCAGGACGGGAATCGGACGGACTGTGTAATAGAGATAGGAGGTGAAAATGAGGAACTGGACATAGAGGCACAGGAAGAGGACCCCGGGGCAAGGACCAGTCACTCGTATTATACCAGATCTGTGGCACGGGGGGAAGCAAAACGAAGAGAGGAGGGGAACCATACGATAGCTCCTCTCCGACAAATTATGCCAATGGTAGGGGAAAAGACTAGAGTAAAGGTGCCATTCTCAACAAGTGATTTGAACAATTGGAGGGATGAAGCAAAAAATTTTAGGAGAAATCCGGAGGGAGTAGCAAAGAGATTTGAACTAATGGCGAAGAATTTAGATATTGATTGGGAGGATATAGAAGTGATGCTGTCGGAGCTGACAGATACAGAAAGGGAGCTTGTGTTGGAAACAGGGAGACAACATGCTCGAGTGTTACCAGGGAGAATAGAAGATAATTTTCCCAGCAGTAAACCAGAATGGGACCCAGGTAACGCGGACCATTATCAACGGTTAGTGCAGTATAGGAAACTGATAGCGATGGGCTTGCGTAATGCAATCCCTAAGGCTATCAACTGGTCAGTGCTATATAACATCAGGCAGGGAAAAGATGAGACCCCATCGGAGTTTTTGGACAGACTCAGGGCGGCAATGAGACAATACACACCCCTAGACCCGGCAACAGAAGAAGGGAAACAGCACTTGCTAGGGTTAATGATGGGACAGAGTAACCCAGACATCAGGAAGAAGTTACAAAAGCTTGAGCATCCAGCAAACAAAAACCTAGAGATACTGCTAAACGAGGCATGGAAGGTATACAATAATAGAGAAGCAGAAGAGAAGAAAAAGGAAGACAGGAGGATAGCTCGAGTGGTGGCTGTAGCAGTGGCAGCTCAAAAGACAGGTTACCCGGAACCTGGAACTCGAGGAAGGGGTAGAGGCAACCCAATGGGAAGGGGAGGAAGACTCCAGCCCCACCCCACTAGGGTAGGGCCAAATCAATGTGCGCACTGCCTACAGATGGGGCACTGGAGGCGAGAATGTCCCCAACTGAGGGTTATGGCCACTACCACCACCACACATCAGGATAGTGAATGACGGGGACCGGTGGGCCGTACCCTAGCAGACCCACTGGTTAAAATGGAGCTAGGGGAAGGTAAAAAGGAATTGAGCTTTTTAATTGATACGGGAGCAACTTTTTCGGTTTTAAATCAGGAATTGGTACCTAAAAGTGATGAATTTGTACAAGTTGTGGGAGCAACAGGCCAACCAGAAAAAGCTTACTTTTTGAAACCCATTAAATACAAAATTGGGAAACAAATGGGAATTCATCAGTTCCTGTATTTACCAAATTCGCCAAAGCCCTTATTGGGAAGAGACCTATTGGAAAACCTGGGAGCCATAATAAAGTTCAACAAAGACAAATTGGAATTTCAAGTAAACAATGAACAACTGATTACAGCCCTAAGCCTAACAATCAGTTGTGTGGAACCCAAACCTGAGAACCACAACTTCGAGCGAATCCTGAGCAAGACTTATCCATTAGTATGGGCTACGGATATACCTGGAAAATCAAAACGAGCGACACCGATTGTTGTCGAACTTAAGGTCGGGGCAAGACCGGTGGTAAGAAAACAATACCCTCTGAGGATAGAAGACAGAAAGGGAATTGAGCCCATAATCAAAAGGTTTTTAGAACTGGGGTTATTGGTAGAATGTGAATCGGATTTTAATACACCGATCTTGCCAGTAAAGAAACCTAATGGAACGTATAGGCTCGTTCAGGATCTGAGGGCAGTAAACGAAATAACCAAGACATTACACCCGGTGGTTGCTAATCCATATACGCTTTTAACTAGGCTAAAGGATAGCCTGGCCTGGTTCACCATATTAGATTTGAAAGACGCATTCTTCTGCCTTCCCTTAGCCCCCGAGAGTCAAAGGATTTTTGCCTTTGAGTGGGAATCAGTAGATAGGGGGAGGAAGACCCAACTTACCTGGACACGGTTGCCCCAAGGCTGGTCTAACTCGCCCACGATCTTTGGGAATCAGTTAGCCAAAGAATTAGAACAATGGGAAGGGCCGCCGGGAGATGGCGCTCTCCTGCAGTATGTAGACGACCTCCTAATAGCGACAGTGACGGAGGAAGAATGCATTGAATGGACTATTTCCTTGTTGAATTTCCTGGGTTTAAGTGGATATCGAGTCTCTCAACAGAAAGCACAACTGGTGCAAAAGGAAGTGGTGTACCTGGGATACGAAATCTCCAGAGGACAGCGATCCCTGGGAGCAGCCAGGAAAGAGGCCATCTGCCAGATGCCCAAACCAGAGACGGTGAGAGATCTGCGCGCCTTTCTGGGGATGACAGGTTGGTGTCGGCTATGGATCTACCAGTATGGGATACTCGCTAAACCATTGTATGATTTGCTAAAGGAAACCAAGAATGTCCTAGTTTGGACTCCCGAGGCGGAAGGGGCCTTTAAGAGGCTGAAGCGGGAGCTGATGAGAGCACCAGCCTTAGGTCTCCCAGATGTGTCAAAACCATTCTGGCTATTTTCCCATGAGCGGCAAGGGATGGCCCTAGGAGTACTAGCACAGCAGCTGGGACCACACAAGAGAGCTGTGGCCTACTTCTCCAAGCGATTGGATGAAGTAAGTAAAGGATGGCCAGGCTGTCTGAGGGCAGTGGCCGCAGTGATAATTAACATAGAAGAGGCCAGGAAGCTTACGCTGGGCCAAAAGGTGACTGTGTTAGTATCCCACACTGTGTCAGCTGTGCTGGAACAGAAAGGCAACCATTGGTTGTCGCCTTCCAGATTCTTAAAGTATCAGGCCATCCTGGCTGAATCAGATGATGTAACCATTCAGGTAACTAATATTGTGAACCCAGCTTCATTCTTAGAAGGAAGAGCTCCAGCAGAACCCATCGAACATGACTGCCTGGAAACAATTGAAGCCGTCTACTCCAGTCGCCCAGATCTCAAAGAAGAGCCGTTCGAAGACGCGGACAACTGGTTTTCGGATGGCAGCAGCTTCGTGAAGCAAGGAGTAAGAATGGCTGGCTATGCAGTCACCACTACAGAGAGGGTAATTGAGTCAAACCCCCTGCCTGCAGGGACTTCAGCTCAAAAGGCAGAGCTGATAGCTCTGACCCGAGCCCTGGAATTAGCAGAGAACATGCAAATTAATATATGGACAGACTCTAAATATGCCTTTTCTGTCGTACATGCTCATGGAGCCATCTGGAAAGAAAGAGGACTGTTGACTACACAAGGAAAAACAGTCAAACATGCAGAAGAGGTTCTGCGACTGCTGGAGGCGGTCCAACTCCCAACACAGGTGGCCATAATGCATTGCAAGGGGCATTTGAAAGGCAATACTATTCCAGAAATAGGGAACAGGAAGGCAGATGCAGAAGCTAAATTAGCGGCCACAAGAAATAGGGAAGCGGAAATAGCGGCCCTAATACCAGGGGAGCTGGATATCAATATCCAGCCAGATTACCAAGAATCAGATCATAGGTGGATTCAAAGGAATAAGGGCAAAATACTAGAAAATGGTTGGGGTCAATTAGAAACAGGACAGTTAGTGATACCAGGAAACGTGATGTGGCAGTTTGTGAAGGCAGAACATGAGAAGGCCCATTGGGGCCTAGATTCGCTTTATCAATATTTGCAGACCAGAATAGCAGGACCAAAATTATTTACTACTATAAAACACGTTACGTCCCAGTGTGAACGGTGTCTGAAGAACAACCCGAATACAGGAACCAAAGTACACCAAGGAGCCATAAACCGAGGTAAATTCCCAGGTGAGGTATGGCAAATTGATTTTTCTGAACTCCCAAGAAAAGGGGGGTTTCGGTACTTGTTGGTATTAACTGACACATTTTCTGGGTGGCCTGAAGCATTCCCCTGTAGGACAAATAAGGAAAGAGAGGTAACTAGAGTACTGTTGAATGAAATTATTCCACGGTTTGGGGTACCGAAGAGCATTTCTTCGGATAGAGGTACACATTTCTGTGCAAAAGTAGTGAGAGCAATAAGCAAAGCATTACAAATCAAATGGCAATTGCACACGCCCTACCGTCCACAGGCCAGTGGGCAAGTGGAAAAGATGAATCATCTTATCAAACAGCAAATTGCTAAAATATGCCAAGAGACTAATTTGCAGTGGTATCAAGCTTTGCCTATTGCTCTGCTGAGACTGAGAGTCAAGCCAAGATCGAAGGAAAAGTTAAGTCCTTTTGAAATTCTGTATGGTAGACCTTATGCTATGCAAGTTGTAAATGGGGATGTCATAGACCAGATTGGTAATCAATACATTTACGATTATGTAATTGTGGTGGGGAAACAGTTTGATAAGAATGCTTCTGTGATGATCGAGCACCAACCTAAACAACCTGATTGTAAATTGCATCCGTTTAACCCCGGTGATTGGGTGTATGTTAAGAATCTTTTAGGAAAACCCCTACAAGAAAAGTGGGAGGGACCTTTCCAAGTGCTGCTGACTACCTTCACCGCGGTTCGGATCAAGGAACGACCTACGTGGATCCACTATTCACGGGTCAAGAGAGCTCCAGAAAACAAACAAGAAGAGCTTAAACCTGCCCTAGATGTACAGACTTCTGAGTCAGCTGACTCTGCAGGATCACGTGAGAATCCAACATAAACTAACATTGACTTTGCCAAAACCTTTATCTCTCATAGCAGAATTTAATGCCGAAGCTAGAGCTGCATTGCGTAGCACGCCAATACAGTGGATAGGGTGGGTTGAAACATACAGTCAACAAGGACCTGACCCACAGGACCCTATTCACGATCAGCCGTGTTTTGGGTGTGGGGAAAGAAATTGTGTGGGACTAATTGGATTTCTTTGTGGAGGTTGTGATAGAAAATTTTGGAACGTACAAAGTTGTTTACTGGACCTCCAATGTTATGAGTGTAGCTGCAAAGAAGCAAGAGAAAATGACGACTATTTGGCCTTAGAGAAATTCGCCAACAGACCCATTTTAGAGGCTAGGGAATTGTTTAAAGCTCCCGAACAAATTGTATTAGGGTGGTGCCATTGGAAAGTACACCGCTGGTTACAATATTGTTTGAAACTTAGTCGTTCTAAGGTTTTATCGACCCGCTGCTATTCTTCTCTCCCACGACATCCACTAACAAGTGACCAAATTGGACCCTTTAAAAAACAAAGAGATTTAGACACTGAACTAGAAAAGGTTATTTTACGGGTAGAGCAAATTCACATCAAGCAATGAGAGCGCCAAAAGAAACAAAATTGACAGCCAGACATCATGACCCCGACTCCACCTCAAACCTTTACAACTTTGATCATTGGACTCTCGATAAGTATAGCTCTTCCCCAAGACCCTTCCCCAATAGACCCATGGTCTCAGGCACACCAGTGTATCCATCCAGAATTGGGAATGAGGAAACTCTATTTCGAGGTTTATGCCTTACGTAACAACCAGCCATTTCCAAGTGAAACATGGGAGCGGCTCTCCATGGTAGCGAACAAGGGAGACCAGATTCAGGTTGGGTGTCGAGAGCTTGACCCGGTAGAAGGACCGGTAGAAGGAAAAACGAGGCGACTAGTATTAACCATTCAACCCTCGAACCCAGACTCTGAAAATGACATAATCACCTATAGTCCAGTGAAGATGGGCAAGCCCACTATTTGGACTCAGCATAAGGGCCCAATTACATGTCAGTGGGCCGATTTCAGGGGAGATCCACCCGGGTCCCAACCCCGGACCTCGGTAATTTATAGAGAGGATTCGCTTGGGGAACTACGTCCCCAAAACATAACCTATAACCCTCACCCCCTTCTCCATCTTCCGGGAGAAATTGTAGCATCTAGTGGCCCGAAGGAAGGGAAAGCACAGTGTGAGATGGCATTCAGATTAGATCAGGCAATGATGTTCACGTGTGAAAGAGAATCGAAGACACTGAAACAGGGTTCTTTCTTCCCTAAGCGTAATGGTGCATATGAGGTGGGCGTGATCCCATCAGATCCAGATGTAAACTCGACCCAAGAAACCATCCTACCAGTGGAATGTAAAGCAGTACATAACCTAACCTTTATAGGGCCTCAGGTGATAAGAAAATCTAACGAACTAAAATTGTTGTTAGACCCCACTTATTCCCTGAAAAAGGTGCAAATGAACATTCACACCGATATTACTTATTTGCAAAAGGATTGCCGACCATTTATACAGCAAAGCCTTAAGGGATGGAATGCATGGTTAGCGACAAGGTCTCATCACAGAAGAACAAAAAGAGATCTAAGTGGGTGGATTGGCACCGGATTTGGCATAGTAAACACAATAGATCAGGAGGTATTAGTAAACAAATTAAGTACCGTCACATCAAGCTTAGGAAAGCTTAAGATGCCCCTCAGTTCATCCATGCTTACATTAGCTGAAACACAATCACTAGTGGTGAAATTACTAACCATGGTAGCAAACCATACTGCAGAGGATTTTGTAAAGCTCGCTGACTACACAGGGGAACTTAGCAGAGACATTGCACTCGCTATCCAATGCTCTCAGACGCAACAATGGGTGCAATCAGTAGCGGCAGGAATAATGAGAGAAGGAACGTCAGGTATATTACCTCAAGAAATAAGGGAAACGATATTAAAGGACAATCATACTACACAATTTGAGAGGGACCATCAGGCTTGGTGGCAATTAGTGAACTTTACTTATGAGCCTCAACAGGAACACATTGAAGCTTATGTCCTCACCATTAGTGCGGCAGAGGAAAGAGCCATCTTTCCCATCCTCACTCTAGGGACAATACACCAAGATGCCATTGTCAGACCAATAAACCATAACGTCTGGGCCAGTTATGATTACACCAAAAATAGGTGGCAATCGGTTAGCACAGAAGCATGTATCCCTAGAGGACAATTAGGCTATGTTTGCGAAAATGCTGTGGTAGAAGCCGAAGATTTATGCTTAGATGCTGAAAATAGTGTATGTACCTTAGAAATGCTTCCGCATGATAGAACACAATCACAAGTTTACTATATAGGAAATGGGTGTGCTTGCGTAAGGACGGCTTGTGACAACGTCACTATAGATAATTGCCAAGAAGAGACTAACAATACTAACTTTTGTGTATGCAACTTTGCCAAGATCGTAGGTTGTGATTTTCATTACACTGTCCCAATAACTACCCAACAGCTAATTAACGCAAATTTCAACCTATATCAAGAAATACCGAAATTACAAATAGGGATGGACGTCAAGATTCTCAAAGCAATGCTTGCACACCCTGAAGTGAAGAAATTGGTGCAAAAGGTGAATCAAACAACTAAACGAATGGTATGGCAGATAGAACACAATTCAGAAAGAATAAAGAATGTCCTGACTGAAGTAGAACAAGTAGGCCAGCATCACTGGTGGGACATCTTTACAGGATATTCCCCAACAGCTACACAGGTCTTCCATTACCTGGTGCACCCAATGCTAATAGTAATTGTAGCTTTGTTATTACTAACTCTTACAAACATTTGTTTGTGGTGGAGACTAAGGAGCATAATGAAAAGGACCCAAATGATTTGGGCAATGGTACGAGCCTATCAGCGTCCTGTGGGACCAGAACTTGACGAAAGAATTCGTAAGTTACAAGAAAAAGGGGGGAAATGAAGCCCTAAAGCAGATAGCCTTCCAGAAATAATGGGTTAAAACATGGAATGAGAGGCATGTAAAGAAGGGCCTAGCACTAGAACACACGGAGAAAGCACAGCACTAGGAAAACAGAGCAACAAGTTAGATAAGAGGTAGAGCATCATGACAGGGGAAGAGATAGGTATAGGAGAAACTAATGGGCTAAGCAGGTGTAGAGCCAGCAATGTTGAAACGACCCTAAGGGTTTTGCCAAGCCACGGGATCTAAGCCAAATACACCGGGAATTGACCAAATTAGGAAAGGAGTTCAAAAGTTTAAAGAGGAAGACTCATCGGAAAGACCCCGTCTAGGATGAAGGCAACAGGAACGACCACCTGAAGATTCCCCAAAAGAGATGTCTCCACCTACGCTCCGCCCACGCTCCGCCTACACCACGCCCCATATGAATATGCATGATTATGTATCTGATCTGATGTAATCCTATACCCAAAATTGTATATAAGGCTTGCTTTTGCTATGTGAACTTAGAAATCCATTTTGTGATTTCTCCGACGCGTTGTTAATAAAAATACCTCCTGCTTAATTGACTTAAGCTGAGTCTGATTAGGCAGTCACTCTGCCTGTTTGGGGCAAAATTCGGCATCAAGCCAGCCCCCTCCCATTCCCATGCCTACACCCCCCCATTCCCACGGAAACAGCCCTCCAGGCCAATGGCACCTGTAGCCCCCATTCCCATGCCCACCTCTCCCCGTTCCCATGGTAACAGCCTCTCGGTTTCCATGACAACCCCCCCTTCCCATGACAACAGCCCTGTTCCCATGGCAACCTCTTGTTCCCAAGCCTACAGCGCATGTGCCGCACTGTCCCCGCCTCTCTATGTCTCTGACTACATTTTCCACCATCCTCTGCGGCCCGCAGCGCGCTGACAGCACTGGGCAGCTCCGCGGACTCGATTTCCCATCGTACTCTGCAGTGCAAGCAGGAGGGGCGGGTCCCTACGGCGGCCGTCGTGGGCCAAGTGTCGTGACATGGGCCGTGCGCGGACACCAAGGTGGCAGACGAGGAGGACTAAGCGTGGCCGGAGGTGCAGAATGGGGCTGGGGAGGGACTCCCGGGCGGGCCCCGCGTCGTCCATGAAACAGATAAAACCTCTTGTTCGTTACACAATAGGCAACCATGTGATTGAGAAATACATGGTCAGCCGTATAATTATGATTAAGAGATACATGGTCAACCATGTGATTAAGAAATACTTAACCGCATAACCTAAAAATAATATATATCAAGTTACTATTGTTTGCTATAATTCAACCATGTATTGCGTAAATACTAACCATGCGAAAGGCTAAGGTTTTAGGAACTAAGAAGAGCTAACCAAGCAATAGGAACCAGTCAAACATTCCCCATATAAGGAAGGCAAGAGCTCCGAGGTCAAGAGCACAGGCCTGAGGAAGACTTCAAGCCTTCATCCAGCGACCACCAGAGGGTAGAAGACGACCCCCTAGCAACAATTGGAGCATGCGCCAAGGGAAGAACACGCCTACGGAAATGGACTAGTATAAAAAGGGGGACTTGTGAGATACTGGCGCGGCAGTTGGTGGAGCAGGGACTCCTCTGTCGCCCAGCGCTGAATCTTTTGCTCATGATGTATGCAATGAATTAATAAATTCAAATTGGAAATCTCACTCCTTTTGAGTCCATTTATAACAGTCCGCATCGTCAAGTCCTGGTCGGGTTACGGCTTTAACGTTCACGGGCAAGTGAGTGAAGGCGGGTAGTAGCTCAGCATCAACGGCGAGCTGTACGTGCCGCTGCAGCGCATCAGCGCCGTGCTGAGCGGAGGAGCCGCCGACCGCGCCAGGGTGCGCAAGGGGGACCTGGCATCCTGGAGGTGTGAGCATGGGGGGGCCGCCCAGCCACAGCCTCCCGGCAGCCGGGCCCGGGAACGCGCCCCACACACAGGGGCAGTCCCGCGGGTGCAGGAATGGGGGTCCTGAGGGGGCCATGAGGGGGCTGGGGGCCATGAGGGGGCTCTGGGGCCATGAGGGGGCTCTGAGGGGCCCGGGCTGAGGGGACACCAAGCCCTTGGTGCGGTGTTGGGGTGCTGAGGGTCTTTGCAGGGCCTTGGGTGAGAGGGTCATGAGGGGGATTGGGACCCCCGGCCATTGGGAGGTTTTGGGGGTCATGAGGGGGTTGAGGATCATGTGATGAGGAGGGACTGAGACCCCCAGCCCTTGCTGGGGGTTTGGGGGGATCCTGAGGGGGCTGAGCACCCTTTGGTGAGGTTTGGGGGTGTTGGGAGCTCTGAGGGTCTCCTGGTGAGGGTGTGACTGGGGAGGAGGGGGAGCCCCTGACCCTTGGTGGGGATTTGGGTGTCCTGAGGGGGATGAGGGTTCCCTGGTGAGGATGTCGTGAGAAGGGGTTGAGACCCCTGGCCCTTGAAGGAGATCTGGGAGTCCTGAGGAGGCACCAAGTGGGCAGAAGATCCCTTGGTGAGGTTTAGGGGGTCCAAAAGGGGGGTCTTGAGGGGGCTGAGGGTGCCTTGCTGAGGGTATCATGAGACCTCAGCCTTTGAGGGGAATTTGGGGTGTTCTTATGGGGGTGCTGAGCCCAGACTGAGCCCCACAACCCTCGCTGGGGGTTTTGGGTGGGGGTCTTACAAGAGAACCCTTGGATTTCATTGTGGGGACCCTCCTGAGGAGGTTGGGAGGGAATTTTTAGGGATAAACCCCTTGGATTTCAATGTAGAGACTCCTAGAAAGGGCAGAGGGCGTTTTTAGGGATAAATCCCTCAGATTTCAGTGTCAGGACCATCCTGGGGAGGGCAAAGGGGCATTTTTAGGGATAAACCCCTTGGATTCCAACCTGTAGACGCTTCCTTCCCATTCCTGGCTCTTGTGTTTTCCAGCTGCTGCTTTTTCACACTCAAAATTGTAACTTTGCCCCAGAAAACACCTTCCCATGGGAATATTCCTGCTGTGTGGAAACTCATCTTCCTTTCCCCCTAAAAAGTCCTTAAACTTTGTGGCTGAAATCCCTCAAACCCCAGCATGGGGTTCGGTTTTCAGGGATCCCTCCAGATCCTCCCACTGTCGCACTTCACTCTGGGTCCTTGAAGTCCAATTACTGATTAATTCCAGGGATTTCCGAGCTGCAAGAATGTTTTGCTGCCAGCCTGGAAGTCCAAGGGGTGTGAGGAGCTGTCAGGACCTGCCCGTGGCCGGTGAATCCCGCAGAAATCCCAGCTGGGATTTGGCTCTGTCCCAGCTGACCCAAATTCCTGATTCTTTGATTTTTCCATTCAGGAGAAGTGCTAGGAGCAGGAGAAATTCTGTACCTGGATGTGCCAATTGGGGGAGCAGCATTCCCAGGCTGAGGGGGGAGGGTTTTGTGGGCACTGGGATGAAATTTTCCCTCATTTTTGAGTGTTTTGGGGAACATTTAAAAAGCTGAGTTTGGCATGAGAGACAGGTATGGAGCTTGGTGCTGGAATTTTGGGGTTCAGTGGCCTGTCCCAGGTGAGGACTGGGGGATGGTGTATGAAATAATTAAGCCCTGGGGTTAATGATGGTTAATGAGGGTTTGCTTGTGGTCTCCCAATCCTGGTATCCCTATGGGAGGTGGAAGGATTGGGAATTTCCTCTTGGTTTATCCAATTATTTCCTGGGAGCAGTGGCTTTAATTTGTCCCTTTGTCCTGTAGGGCTGTCAGGTTGGCTCTTGCTCTATTCCAGTATTGATGTATCCCAATATTCAATATTCCAATATTTATGTATCCCAACATTTCAATATTCCAGTATTCCCGTATCCCAATATTTCCATAATCCAGTGTTCCTGCATTCCAGTTTTTCAATTTCCCAACTACCGTTTTCCAATATTTCAATATTCCAGTATTCCAATTTTCCAATAGCCTTGCATCCCAGTATTTCAATATTCCTATATTTCAGTATTCCTGTGTACCAAAAATTCAAGATTCCAATATTTCAGTATTCCTGTGTTCCAATATTTCAATATTCCTATATTTCAATATTACAGTTTTTGATATTCCAATATTTCTCTATTTCAATATCCCAGTATTCCAACACTGCTGTATTCCTATTTCCCTATATTCCAATACACCAATATTCCTATAACTCAATGTCCCCATATTCCAATATCCCTGTTTTTCAATATTCCAAGATTACCCAGTTCCCATAGCCTGGCACTCCCATCTTTTTCTGCAGAAACCACCCCAAAATTCCCGAGTCCCATCCCTGTTCTGGCAGCATGAAAGCCCCCTCATTTTCCTCAGCTCTGTGAAAATCCCAACTCCTGGAATTCCTGGAGGAGGAAACAATAACCCAGGAGTCCCAAAATAGCTCTGATTTCCCTTCCTTTCACAGGAGCAGCAGGATTGGGGTGGGAAATCCGCTCTCCCGACCATCCCGGTTCCTCCAGAGGAAACTCCCCAAAATCCAGGCCCTGGAGCTCCGGGAGGAGCTGCCTGGGTGGATTTGGGATGTTCAGAGTGTTGATTCCAGGCAGGATTTCCTTCCCACCTTGTAGAATTCCCAGCAGACAGGCCCCGAGGAAGGGAATTTTTGCGGAGGAAGAGCCTGAGCGAGGAGGTTGTTCTGCTCCTGAGGGATTCCTGCTGGGATTTATGGGGGATATTTGGGATGTGGACACTCACCCGTGGTTCTGGCACTCCACAGCTCATCCCTATCCTGGAAAACCCAGGAGATCACCCATCCAAGTGTGTTTTCCATGAAAAGCCCACTCTTCCCCATCCTTACCCAAAACCAATGGATGCTCCACATCCTTTTTCCATCCTTCCCTCCCAGATCCAGCATCCAGCTCCTCCCTGTGCCTTCCCAGGCTCTGGAATGCTCTGGAATCTGCAGGGACAGACAATGGGAGCTAATTGAGCTCTTGAGTAACGCCCGGAATGTCGATCATCACCAATCCACCAGGAAGAGAAGCTCTGGAGCTGTTTGAGGACAGGATGGAGGAAAAAGGGATTTATCCCTAACACTGAGTGGGAAAAGGGCCGGACTTAGGTGGGGTGGGCAGGGCTGGGGCATCCTGGATCCCACCAGACTCATTCCTGCTGCAGGGAAACCTCTGGAACAGGTGCAGCACTGGGAAGGTGTCAGGTTTTGATGGAATGAACTCCAGAATCAGCATCTTCCCAACATTCATGCGTGAGGCCAAAGGCTTTTCCCTCAGGAGGTTGGACTGTCCCTCTCTCCGTGGGCTCAATTTCCATTTTATGGGATGGGAGAAGCCGGCTCTGCCTTGGAAAGGTCTGGAATGGTCTCTGCACTGCAGTGGGAGCTGCTGGCTCGGCACATTGCCAGTGTTCTGCTCACCAAAGGCACTGCTGGGAATTCACCCCAGGAACAGGCAGTGGGAATTTCCTTGTCCAGAGGCTTTGAGGGGTCTTTAACCTCAGAAAATTTAAGAAATGGATTGGAAGTGGGAGCTAAAATCCCTTTGATCACCAGCTGATTTCCCATTCTTTTCTTTCCCCTTTTCCCCTTCTCCACCCCTTTTCCCCCTCTTTTCGCTCCCCTCTCTTTCCCTTCCCTCTGGAATTTCTCGGATCCTTCATGCACCCCATCCATTCCCAGGGGTCTCCATCTCCAGGATGCTCCTTGCCCAGTTCCTCACAGTGAATTCCCCTGACAGACCCCAAGTCAGAGAATTTTCCCAAATCCTGGTGGAAAATGACTCAATCCCTGTCAGAACAGGAACCCCGGAATGTTTTTCGTGTCATGGGGCCCTTGCTTATCCATGTTGGCCTGATGGGAATTCTGCTTCATCCTCATGCTTTGCCAGCAGCTCTGCTCTTCTCAATGGAAGATTGCCAGATTCCAGGATCTCCCAGCCTTTGCCAACAGCTCCATTTTTCCCAATAGAAGAATTCCAGATCCTGGCCCAGCTGTTGGATGAGATGTTTTCCACACTGCCTCCATTATATCCAGGGAATGTTGCACTGGGCTGGGGAGTTTCTTCCCAGCTCCCTGGAAAAAGGGTGGGAGAGGAATTCCATGAGAAATCCAACCTCCAGCTTCCTCCCATTGAATCCAAAGCTTTTCACATGGTAATTTCACATGGAATGAAGGAAAAAGAGGCTCTTCCATCCTGTAGTGGGAAATGCAACAACCTCCTTCTCCGGGTGAAACCCCTTCCACATTCCCAAAAAAAGGGATTTATCAGAGGAAGTTGCTCCTGGAATGCTGCTGAGAATGGCTCTCCTCAATTTCCCATCCAGCTCTAAAGCTGCCAGAATCAAAGCCATGGGGTCGGGGGGGACCCTCAGGTCCTGGCTGCCACCTGGGGCTGGGCAGAGCAGGGCTGGGCAATGGACATCCCTGTGCAGTGGGGCTGGGCCATGGCTGGGCCCCACCCTTGGATGGCCACTCCAACATCAGCCACTCCACAATACACACCACTGTCCCAACAACATCACAATATTTAATCAACAATATATAATAATATTGTAATATCAATTACAATAATATATATAATAATATAATAATAATGTATATCAATTACATTGATATACATTATATATATAATATATATATATATATTATATATAATAATAATGTAATATCAATTCGTATAATATCCAGCGAAAGTCAACTTCCATTAACTTATTTCTCACCATATATACCAGTGAAGAACTGTTATTCCTGTTCCCACATCTTTGCCTAAAAGCCCTGTAATTTCAAAGTTATAATAGTTCAGGGAGAAAGGGGTTGTATTTTCCATTGCAAGGGAGGTTCCCATCTTGTTCAGCTTCCTTGACAGAGTTGAACAAAGAAACATCATTTCTGCCAGTTTAACCAAAGAGCTGCATTTTTGTCCCAGGAGCAGGGAACCAGGTCCTGCGCCCCCTTGGAACTGGGATGGGCACCAGTAAGCCACTTTAGTGGGTGCACTGGGAGGGGGATGGCAGGGCCACTAAGCACATGGGGGTTAAGAGGGACAAATCTGATTTTGATTTATATCACAACATATGCTACACATGAAGTGAAAAATGACTCTGTGGGTTGTCCATGTGCTTGGAGCCCTGTCCCTGGTGAGGCTTCACACAACAGAGAATCAGGGGAGAGAAACCTTCAGTGATCGGGCTGTAAGTGTGTGCTGGGGGAAGCAATGAGAGAAGTAAAGAATGATGCAAACAATTCCTATCTCATTTACTGCTCCTGTGTTGTTCACAAGTGGAATGCATTGTGGAAGATTGTTTACCTGAAGGGCATTGGTGATTGGATTCTGGTGTGAGTGTTTTGATTCACTGACCAGTTGAATCCAGGTGTGTGTGTGTGGGGACTGTCGGCTGACAGTCATGAGATTGTGTGCTGTGGAGTGCAGTTGAGTGCTTGGCAGATTCAGTTTAGATGTAATGCACTATAATATAGAATAATACAGTATAATAGTGTAATTAATTAGCCTTCGGAAAAGATGGAGTCAGATGCATCATTCCTCCTGGACGTCGGGCAAAAATATCACTGATACTCCCCGCCCTGAACTTCTCCTCTGGATGGTCCTTCTTCTATGTCTGCACCTGTTTCTCTCTGCTTTGCTGCTTCCCCGAGGCAGCTCATTCCTGCACATCCTGGATGTTCCTTCATTGTTCCCCGATGGAGCGGATGCTGCCTGCACCCACCCGCCGCCTCTGCTGCGTTTCCTGTGCTGCCCACACCACCGAGCCTGCTGCACCTGCCCACCGCAGCCCGAGCCCACGGCAGCCAGCCCAGAGCCATCAGTGCTGCAGCACCAGCCCGCAGCCAGCCCGCAGCAGCCAGCCTGCAGCCATCGCTCGCCCATGCCAGAGACACGCAGGTGCCGTCCTTGGAAATCACACCCAGCCACTCACAAAAGCCATGTGGGCTCGCCCTGGCTTGCAGCACACACACTCCATCTGCCCAGCTGATGCCCACAGAGCGCCCAGGCTCCTTGTGGTAATGCTGTCCCTATCTTCTGTTTCTCTCTCTATCCTTTTCCCTTTCTACTCCCTTCTATCCCCCTTTGGTACGAACGCTTATCCTCCTTTATCAATAAACAGTTCTCAGATATAATATTGCCACTTTTGTGCTTCATTTTCATCTGAGAAACCTTTCAGCAAGAATCCTCCCCGACTCCTCCTTTTGTAGCGGTATGGGACAGGGGTAGTGGGAATGGGGAAGCCCTGGGTGTACTGCAAGCACTGTGAGGAGAGAATGGGGCAGTCTCTGAGGGTACTTGGGCACTTGGATGGGGCTGGGGAGCCCCTGCAGGTACCAGCTAAGAGATGGGGGAGCCCTTGGGAGTAGCGGGAGAGGAAATGGGGAGCACAGAGTGCTCTGCGTAGCCTTCCCCTGACTCATGACCAACCTCCATTGGAAGGGTGGGCAACCACAGGAGCCATGGAAGGAGCACCCCCAGTGTCACCCAGTGCCTCCCACTTCCCAGAGCATCAAAATTTTTGGTGTAGATTGTCATAGATGTCCGGAGTTCCCATGGTTGCCTTTGCAGCTACATGTATGTCGCCTGAGGACCATCCATCGAGGGTGCCAGGGGGTATGGTGGGGCCCTGTGGGAATAAAGGACTGTGTGGAAGGGGATGGAAGGTGCGTGGGGTTTGGGAAAAAAGGGGGAGTGTGGTTTGAGCCACCCACTCCCCTTTCCTGGTGCTTCCTGGCAGCTGAAAAGGAAAGAGGGAAGGGGTGATTGAGGAGTTCCCAGGGCCCTGACCCCTCTCAGGAATCCTGTACCACCACAGGACCCTCAATTCTCCTCAGGACCTCCAAGCATCCCTGAAGCCCCCAAGAATCAATGAACCTTCCCAGTGGCCCCAAACAAATCACCCTAAAGAACCCAAAGCCCAGAAGGGACAGAGACAATCTTAAACATTCTCAGGGCCCCTGAAAGAACCCCTAACATCCCTGCAGGTCCCTCCAGCACCTCCTCAAACCCTACAGCACCCCCAGACAAAGGCATAGTTGTGGGTCTGTGGGTCATTTCCTATGGTTCCCTAATTCTGGGGCCCTCTACAGCTCCCTAGGATCCCTGTCCCCACATTGTCACCCACCCACACTGTGCCACCAGTGCCAGGCCACAATGACACACACGAGCAGGAGTAGGAAGAAAAGGGCCCAACCGACTCCTGCGGCCACTGCAAGAAACAGAGGGGGACACATCAGCGTCACCCATCAACCCAGGGGTCCTGCAACCCCGAATGACCCTGTGTGACTCTACCTTTGTCCCTGTGTCCCCACAGTGTCACCTTCAGGACCAGCTCAGGGCTGAGTGCCCGGAACACATGATGCCCGTCCTGTCCAAGCTGGTTGGTGGCCACACACTGGTAAGTGCCCGAATGTCCCACATCGACAGCTCCAAGCTCCAGGAGGGGACCTTGGGCCACGTCCTGCCGGTTGTGCAGCCAGGTGAAGGTGACAGGGGCTGAGCCCACCTGCACCGAGCAGCGCATGGTCACAGGGACACCTGCACGCACCTGGTGTGACAGAGGACTGTGGGGGTGATGGTGGCATTGGCCACGGGCACTATGGGGACACAGACAGGGCTGAGGGCACAAGGAGGGGCTAGAATCTGGTGGGGGGGGGTTAGGGAAAAGGAGAATGAGTGTGATGGGGGATGTTGGGGATGGGGTCACACCACGCAGGCGTGAGGGGACACAAGGCAGAGACAGGGGGACCCAAGAAAGGTGTCTGGGGGACATGCAGGTCCTCAGATAGGGCATCCAAGCAGGCTGTGGGGGCTCCCCGTGCCCATCCCCGCTCTCACTACGCACCGTGATGTGGAGCCAGGCTCTGCTCTTCCGCATGGCCCCCCCCTCAGTGCGCACCTGGCAGCTGTAATTCCCCAAGTGGGAGACCCCCACGGCGGGCACCAGCAGCTGCAGGTATCCCTGTGGGCCTCCCACCACTTGCCCATCCAGGTATTACACATGCAGGAGGGGGGCTCGGGGTTCCAGTGGGCTGGGAGTGCTGAGGCAGCTGAGAGTCAGGGGAGACCCCTGTTTGGGTTCAGGGGGACCCTCCAGCACCAGCACTCGGACATGCTCAGGGGAGGAGTTGGGGGACTGTGGGAATGGTGACCCCGAGTCCCTGGCAAGGGGCTGTCGGGGTGGCAGCTGTGAGGTGCTCACCATGCACTGTCACGGTCACCGGCACTGAGTCCTCCCATCCCTGTGATACCCCATAGTTCACCCAGACCTTGCAGCGGTAGCGGCCGCTGTGGTCCAGCTGCAGAGGGGACAGGGACAGCTCGGTCCCATTGTAGAGCCCCCCCAGGTCCGTCTCCTCATGATAGAAGAGCACCAAAGTGACCGAATTCTCCTACTTGTACCGGCAGCGCAGTTTCAGCATTTCCCCCTCCAGCAGTGCCTGCGCTGGCACCTGCAGCACCAGCTGGTCTTTGGAAAAGAGGGGTGCCGTCACATCACAGGGGTCTAGAGGGTCCTGATGTCACCGGGACCCTCATATTGGGTCACAGCCAGCACACCAGGTTTCCCCAATTTCAACACAAGAGTCCCACCTCACTGGGATGCTCTGGGATGTCCCTGTGTGTAGGGCATGGGCTCTGGTCACACCACAGAGTGACCCATGGAGTGGAGCCCACCACGGTCCTCGGGGTTCCCGTGGGTGTCAGGCTGGGGACACAAATCACCCTCACCATCTGAGACGTTCATGGGGAGGCTGAGCCCAGTGCCGGGTCTTTCACACATGTAGGTGCCTCTCTCAGTGACAGTGAAGTTGTTGTCTCCCTCCTTCTCCCAGCGCTGCCCATCCTTGTACCAGGTGGTGGCACCGGCAGTCCCTGAGCCCTGGCAGGTCAGTGTCACCCGGTCCCACAGCACCGCCGGCCTCCAGCGGGTCTCCACCAGGAGCTGGGTGGTCTGGACACCTGTGGGTGACAGGGGACACCAGCCTGCCAGGGCCAGTGTGGGGCTGGGGACAGCGGGGTGGGGTCATGGCATCCTCCGAGGACTCACCAGCAAGGCTGAGGGTCTGGGCTGGAAGGGAGAAGGGACAGGGCTGGGTGAGGGTCATGGGGACACTGTGGGCATTCCATGTTTGCACTGGCCACTTCCATCGGTCCCAAAGCACCTGTCCCCTCGCCATAAACCCATGGCCCTTTGCCCATGATCCCATTCCGATGGCACCTGTCCTCCCGGCCCATCCCCATGCTACGTGACCCTTGTCCCTGTCCCTGCATCCCTGTTCCCCTGTCCCTGTCCCCACAGTCCCCAAGCCTAAAGGCTCCTTCTGCCACATACTTGTCCTCATATCTCTATCCCCTCTGTTCCTGTCCCAACATCCCAGTTCCCCTGTTTCTGTCCCTAAAGCCACCCTAATTCTCTGGTCACACAGAGCTCCATGCCCTGCTCTGCCTCTGCTGCCATTGGGGACCTCACGGGATCTCACAGTCCCCCCGTGCCCCCTCCCCACCAGTATCTGCCTCACCATGGCCCATCGCCAGGGTGTCAGGCCCGTGCCCGGGGCACTCACCCCACAGGAGCAGCGCCACCTTCCCGCCCATCCCAGTGTCCCCAGCCATGTGCACTGGCTGTCACTCGCTGCTGTGGCCACCGCTCCCCTGGCTGGCGGCTCTTCGGATGAAGGGGAAGGAAGCGAGGTCACGTCCGTCCCCACATGTAGGTCGCCCTTGGTGGGGGCAGGGTGGGAACAGGATGGGGAAAGGGTGGGGACCTTGTGGGACATGGGGGTGATGGTGGGACATGGTGGGGACATTGTGTTGCCAGAATTTGGAGGCTGAGGTGGTGTAGGGGGCCAGGGATGGGTGTCCAGGGGAATGGGGTGCCCAGGGATGGGGTCCCAGGTAATAGGGGTCCCAAGGGTTGGGTGGACTCAGACTTGGGCATGAGGGTCCCAAAACAACATGGCCTCCAGGGACTTCTGGTTCTGAGATGGGGGCCATGGCATGGGGGTGCTAGTGGAAAGGGGGGCCCTGTGAGAATGGGGGCCTTGAGGAAATCAAGGTCCCCAAGGGAAGGGGTGTCCCAGGAAGTGGAATTACTGGGATGTGGGTTCATTGGGGTTGGAGATCCTGGGGAACTGCAGTCTAGGGATGGGGGTCCCAGGGAACGGGGGACTGAAGGAAATTGGGTCCCATGGTTGGGGTCCCAGAGGAATGGGGGTGTCAGGGATGGGGAGTGCATGGGGGGGCACAGGGGTCAGAGCTTCTTCCCTGGGTGTCTCAGATTTTGGGATGATGCGAGGGCCCACAAAATCACCCCTGGAGTGTTAGTTTCCTGGCCAGGCATAGCACGGTGGTCCTGGGTACCTCTGCCTCTCTGTCCTCCCCTGCCCTGGAATTTTTCCTCTCTTTTTTCTATTTTTCCTTATTCTCCTCAGTTTTTGCCACATTCCCTCATCCCTGGTTCCTGGCTCAGCAATCCTGCGGTGCACCTGAGCAGGGAAGGGGTTGGGAGATGCAGGGGAGGGCGGAAAAATGGGAACAGGGGGTGCAGGGAAGGGTGAGGAGGATTTGAGGAACGGAGGTGTTGGGCTGTGCTCCCTCAACACTTTGACTTTCTTTGTCCTGGATGAGAGGGAAGAGGCCATTTGTGCTGAGAGTCAGATGGGAAAGGGGGTGTTCAGTCTCTGTTTCTGGGGGGTAACATCCAGGGGGGTCCTGTCCTCTAAGGTCTCTGTTCCAGAGTTCAGCTGGGGGAAACCAGTCCAGGGAGTGACACATCTTGGTATAGGGGGTCCTGTCCCAGGGGTGGCACATCCTGGGGACCCCTGTCAATGCAAGGGTGGGGCCCAGCCATGGCCCAGCCCCACTGCACAGGGATGGCCATTGCCCAGCCCTGCTCTGCCCAGCCCCAGGTGGCAGCCAGCACCTGAGGGTCCACCTGCCCCCTTGGCTTTGATTCTGGCAGCTTTAGAGCTGCTGCAGAGGTGAGAATTCTGTGAGGGAAAAAGGCCTGGCTGTGGTTTGCTCTGCTCTGCAAGAAGCACAAACCAAAATGGGAGCCCAAGCAGTAGCTCTGTGAGGGCCTTTGATGGTTTTCAGAGCAGGGCTGGCTGGAAACCCCCAGGGCAGGGGCACCTGCGATGTAACCAGTCCAGAAATGCAGCAATTGATCTTTTTGTCCCTGTCCCCAAAGGACTGAGAGAGCCCCAGAACTACTGGAAATCCCACAACAATGTGCTCAACAACCTGACCTGGGCCCTCCTTCTTGAACAAAACCTGCAGAGAGAATGTTTGTGATCTGGATGTTCACAGCAGAAGAGAGGGAGAAGTGTGGAAATATTGAGCAGGGGCTGCACACGAGGGACTGGGGAACAGGGGTGTCACAGCAGGAGCAGGGAGTGCCCAGGCAAGGGAATTCAGGGCAGGCTGGAGTGGATTTACCAGGGAATCAAAGCCTGGGCATTCCACCACGGGCATTTCCACAGATTCCTGTGCACTGTCCCAAGGATGGACAGAGCTTCTCCCCTTCCTCCATGGGAAGTCAATCAAGTTTCAGGGTGGGAATGAGCAAAATGGGGAGAGCTCCTAAAAATGGCACAAGAAAAAGCTTCCTTCAGGGCTGGGTTGCTGCCCAGCAGGCAGGGAACAATCCCATGGAGCTGTTGGAAACTCAGGGAGATTCCCCACTCTGTGTTATCCACAAGCAGATGCTGCTGTGGGATGCACCAAGGGGCTGATAAAGGGAACCAAAAAATCTCATTTCATTGTGATTTGCTTGTGTTTTTATTGTGAGGGACTTGTTGGGAAAGCAATGGATTCTACAAACCAGAGCATTTTGTACTTTGCCAGTTTGTATTTCATTGGGAAAATAATTGGTGTGGGAAAGAGTTTTGCTTTTATTCTATGGATGTGTAATTTTGACTGAACCATTTGGGCATCAATTGTTGCCTGGGATGGCTGAGCCAGGAAACTGGGGGAGCTGACCCAGGGGTGTGTGGGGCAGGGGCACAGAGACTCCCAGGACAGCCCTGGGGTGCCTCAGGGTGGGGACTTTTCTAGGCTCTGTGTAACCCCAAAATCTGAGGCACCCCATGAAAGAGTTGTGACCCCTGTGCCCACCCAGACACTGTCCATCCCTGAAATGCCCCCATTGCCCTGGGACCCCCATTGCCTTGGTCTCTCCTCCCTGGGGACCCCCATCCCAGGACTGCCAGGGCCCAGCACAACCATTGCCTTGATCCCATCCCATGGGCTGCATCTTCCCCCAGAACCCCTATTCCCGTGGGTCCCCTTTTTCCCGCTGCAATCCCAACCCTGCAACCCACATGCCATTATCCCAAACCCCTGGGGACCATGTACCCACAGCACCCCCATCCCTGAATCCCCCCAGGCATGGAGACCTCAAATCCCCTGGACCATCCCTCGCCATGTCCCCAGACTATGCAGCCTTGTCCCCAGCCTGTGCCCAGCTTGTGGCCACCCTGCCCCCACCTAGCTGTGGGGACGGATGTGACCTCGCTTTCTTCCCCTTCATCCGAAGAGCCGCCAGCCAGGGGAGTGGTGGCCACAGCAGCGAGTGACAGCCAGTGCACATGGCTGGGGACACCGGGATGGCCGGGAAGGTGGCGCTGCTCCTGTGGGGTGAGTGCCTCGGGCAGCGGCCTGACACCCCAGGAAGGGGAGGGGTCACAGGGGGGCTGTGGAGTCCCCTGAGGTCCCCAGTGCCAGCAGAGCCAGTCCATGTTATCCACAGTGGACCTTGGTGGGACTGGGGATGTAGGGTGGCTTTGGGGACAGGCAGAGGGGGCAGGAATTTGGGGATAGGAATGTGGGGACAGGAATGTGGGGACTGGAACCTTTGGGCTCAGGGAGCTCTGGGCATAGGGACAAGGGAACGGGGATGCAGGGACAGAAGGGGACAAGAATGGTGAGGATGTGGCCATGGGGATGGGATCATGAGCTGGTGGGGGAGACCTGTCCTAGCATGGGCTGTGTCCCTGGTGTCGTCCTTGTGCTTCGGGTGTCCACAGTGTCCCCATGTTCTGCCTCAGCCCATGGTGGCCTCAGTGTCTCTGTTCCCAAGGCATCTGTGCAATATGGATGTGGTGCACGGGTGGCTGCGACACAGACATATCCCCTGGAGTCTTAAAATCTTTTGGGGACTACCCAGACACACTTTCCCACAAGAACTGCTGTCTCCACGGGGACAACACTTTGGGGAGAGCCCCCACGCCCCAAGCCCCCATGCTGTTGTCTCTGCAGTGCCACCCCCATCAAGCCCTGTCCCTTCTCCGTTCCAGCCCAGACCCTCGGCCTCGCTGGTGAGTCCTTTGGGGATGCCATGAACCCATCCCGCTGTACCCAGCCCCACGCTGGCCCTGGCAAGGATTGGGGTGAAGCCCCCACAGAGTTCAGGGTCCAGATGGCGGCACCAACAGCTCCTGACTTGGGTGAAGCTGAATCCCCAGAGATCTCACCTGGAGATCCTGGGGGATTTGGGGAGGTCCTGCAGGGTCGTGCAGGGATATTGAGGGTTCTGTCAGGGGTTTGGAGGAGTTTGGGGGCTCAGTGGATTCAGTGGGTGATTCAAGGCTCATTAGGAGCTTCAGGGATGCACCAGGCTCCTGGGGGCAGTCAGAGATCTCAAGGGTATTCAGGGGCCCTGAGAACTCCATAGTCACCCCTCCCCCCTTTCCTTTGCAGCCCTCAGGAAACAGCAGGAAAGGTGAGTGGGGGGTCCAGGCTTGAACCCCCATTTTATGTTCATTACAACCCCCCACACCCCCACAGACACCCCCTTATCCTTGCAGGGGTCCCCCAGGGCCCTCGGCCCCTCCAGAGGCAGGGGAGGTGCTGCACAGCCAGGTCGTGCGAAACAAGAAGGCAGGTGGTGAGTACAGGTGGGGGGACAGGGACATGTCACCCTAGGGGTGTCACCTCCCATCCAGCTTCCCCCACCCGGTGTCTCTTGCAGTGCCCCACTGTGCCACAACCCCTCAGGTGACCAATGCAGAGCTGCCAGGACCCCATGGGCAACAGCAGGACTCCAGTGACATCTATGAGAACATGCTGTGACACTGGGGGCACTGGGGGCACTGGAGATCCCTGCCTGAGGGTACCTTCCACTGTGTGTCTGCACCCCAGCTCCCATGGATGCCCACCGTGCCATGGGGGATGGCCACGAGTGTGGGGTCTCATGTGGGGCTGCCCAGAGCTCCCCGTTCCAGTGCTCCCAGTGCTCCCAGTACCCCCAGGATCTCCCCATTCCCTCCCCCAGTACCATGGGGCACAGCATCACTGTCCCTCTTATGGGACCCAAAACACAGCTTTTTCGTTAAACCAGGAAAACTGGTTTTTGTTTGTTCAGCTCTGCCCTGTTTGGCTCAGGAAGGAGGGACCCGGTCATGTTGTTGCGCAGATCTTCGTGGGATTTTTGGGGCTCCGTCTTGGTTTGAAAGACAGGTGTCTGTTCAAGAAGGAAGGAACTTCTCTGGAAATGGAAAATATAAACCCCTTCCCTCTGAATTATTAAAATTTTAGAATTAAGGGGCTCTCAGGTAAAGATATGGGAGTAGGAATAACAGCAGGAAGATGCAAAAATAAAAATAAAATTTGTTATAGATGAATAATGAGATGATTGGCCCTAACAATTAAGGAATGAATACTGTGTGCATATTAGGAGATGATTTCTTGATGTATAGGTATGTTACTGTAGTTTATTGTTTAGATGTCCTCTGTTCTCCTCACAGTCCCCTTTCCCCATCCTCTGTATTGTCGCCACCGGACAGCCTGGGTTATTTAGCACAGGTAAAAGGAAGGCGTGTACGTGTGCCCCTCCTACAGGGCAGCTGAGAATGAAAAAGCGAGTTGCTACTGGAGGGCACAGCATGACAACACCTGACCAACCAATCAAGTTGCAGGAAAGCAATCTCCACCAATAAACGGCAACGAAGAGTTGACTGACAGACTTTGGGAGGCGCCAGGGTTGGCTGATGCAACCCCCAGAGGTATAAAAGGTGAAGCACCCGTCCCAACGATGAGCTGTGTGGTAAGCAGCCATGAGGGAGGCTCCCAGGCCTGTTTTTCCATATTGTTATGTTTGCCCAATTGTCCCATCATCAAAAAACCAAACAATATTAGAGGTAGCAGCAATTTGAATTGAAAAGTTTAGAAAATATATAAAATTGGATACACTTGAAATATTAAGAATATAATTAGTCAAAACTAGGGGATAATTTGGTTCCAATAATAGCGCATAAGCAAAAGATAACTGCGAGGTACGGAGTGCAGGGCTCTTGGACTCTTGCCACCTCACGTACGAGCTTGCCAAGTGAAGATTCCCCCCTTCTATGCCATGTGTCGATGTCATCTTCTCCCATTTTCGATTCATCACACTTCTACCTCTGCCCTCATCACCACCTTTACCGTGCATGCGCCACCACTTGTTTTGGGGGTCACACAAGTCTTTGGGGGTCGTCACTGATGAAGGCATCTCTTCTTCATCTCTGTCCTTTAATTCACCTTTGGGTTACACATGCACATCAAGCCAGTACAATGAAAGCCAAAACTAACATATTACTCCATTTAAGCATCAAAGTTATAAATCTCTTACAGCGGGCATTTTCCTGGGACCCAACCAGATTGTCCCTTCTTTTTGTTAATTTTTAGTAACTGTTATCTCTTGCATTTTCCTCCTGTCCTTCAACATCTGCAGAGACGGGGGTGGAACCCCTCCTATCTCTTTCTTTTTTGGCATTACAACTTTTAAATGTTTTATTATTTGCAATTATTAATTGCTGTATCAATATTGATTGTGGTTTCAATTTTACAGCACGAATCATACCAATTTTCCACACATGCAATCCTTTGGTTTTCATTGCTTGTTAAGACTATAAAAAAAATATTGTTGCTGGGTGATTCAGAGTCAGCCCATGTGTGTTAAGTGTAGTCTACAGGGGATAAAGAGAAGGAAAAGAGATGTACTAATACATCCTGATAAGTTGGGAAATTTAGATAGCATGAAGGATGAACAACTCAAGAAGTAAAGATGGTATTAAAAAGAGTCCACTAGAATGTAATTTAGCAGATGAGAAAGATTTGGCAGGAATCCCAGAGGGTAATTTTTCAAGGGAAGGTAATCTGATGAAATACTCTTACCCAATAGTAGGCTTGGTATTAATTAGGAAGTGGTGAGAAGTCACCCCCTAATGGAACTTTACGATACACTGTTACAGTTGATGTTATTTTTAAGACAAGAAGAAAAATGAGATCCAGTGATATATGCAGACATCTTTTTTACCCTGAAGAATGAATCTGAGTGTCAGAAAGAATGTGGCTTTGATTTGGCCCCACAGGACTTTTAGTCCTAACTTTGGAAAGAGATAAGAGGCAGAAAAGAAAGAGATGTCGTTCAGCATTCAGCATAGGGCAGAGATGTTTGAAATTGGCTCCAATGCACCAGGAAGATTGTGTTCTAGGTGTCCAAGGCTTACAGCCGAGTTAGCCCAGGCCAGGTCGGGTACACACCCCCTGAGGCAAACACTCTTGCCCCTGAATGAAAGCCAACTGGCAGTGAGGATGAGATGAATAATCCAGGTGAGGGGATAATTTCAGAGACCCCCAGTGACAAGCAACCCAAGGAATAAAACCAAGAAAGCTTTGCCTTTAGTCACGTTTAGTTAAGGCAAGTCTTGAGTTCCCCAGAAGAAGCCATGTGGGTGAACATCTTCTTTTGTACTAGTGACCTGAAGAGTTGGTGGGAAAAAGTTAAAATGGATAGAGAAAACCCTAGAAAAGTAGCAAAAAGATTGGAGTTCATAGTCAAGAGTCAAGAGCCAGAATGAGATGATACTGATTTCATGTTGACAGAGCTCACCAAACCAGCAAAAGAGTTGGTGATCAAGGTAGCCAGAGCATGTGTGCAGGGACAAATTGCTAGTGGAGCCTTACAAGGTGCAGTGGACCAGCTGTGTCCTATTGTAAGCTGTTGGGACCAGCGGGAGAAATGCAGCACGCAATATGAGTGATCAGCAAATCTCAAACTTTATTGATAGGTACACATCTTTATATCACTGGTAATGAATCTCATACATATTGCAAAAGCGAGCTCACTATTGGTTAGTTACTTATCAGGCAACTATGCCTACTTCTGCCTTCTTGTGGATATTTTTTTGAAACTTTTCTTCGTATTTCTGCCAAAGGTGCTCTCCCCTATCCTACTGTTGCACCAAGGGCACCATATCCTTGCCTGTTATTGTACACTGACTACTGGCTTCTATGCTTGTCCCTTTCAAGCTTAACCAGCGGCATTATGTCGATGTGACCTTTCTCAGCTAACCAACTGTCCACAAAGCTCTCCACACTTCCCCCGTTTTTCTGTTGAATAAGCATAGTCTGATTAAATGCAGCAGATCTCATCCTTTGCACCATGTTCTGTAAGCACATGCAAAAACACGGCAAAATTAACAGTACTAACAGAGCTATAATGCCCACTATAATGCCAACTTTAACAACAGAACGTAACCATGATCCCAGGCCTAACAATGAGAGCCATCCATCAATACCGAAACCTGATTCTACCTGTAAGTTTCCAGTTAACCTTTGCAATTCAGCGAGCTGGGCATGGATGAACTGCGAATGGTCAGAAAGATTCATGCAACACATGCCTTCAAATTCTTCACCGCCATGGCCTTGTGCAAGTAAAAGAAAGTCAATCGCAGCTCTATTTTGAAGCGTTGCATGACGAATAGAATTAACATCAAGCAAAAGGCTAGCAAGTGCCAAAGAGGTGGCATTGGTTTGCTTTGCAAGCCAGCATCCCAACTTATTAGGGTACCATGGACACCTGCGGCTGCCACCCCTGGAGTCAGAAAGGATGCTGCAATTATGGCCCCTGGGAACCAAAATTTTACATCGTCCCTACAGTCAGCAGTAAATGCATGGATCATTCTCTTATGTCGACGATGGCGGCGGCTCATGTTTAATATCATGGATGTATTGGGAGTAAGCAGAGACAGCCGTCCAATTGTACATGGCCCAATGTACGTGCAGCATCGATGGCACACCAGGCCAAGCACGGTCCCCACAGATTAAGAAGTAACCACCTGGCAGTTGAATAGGGTCATTTGATGAGATTGACACTTTCCCTGTGGTATAATTGCACCAAGCTGTTGCATTATGATACACAGCCATGCTGGAAGTTACAATAGTGGAATGGTTTTTTGCTGAAAGCTGGCTTCTATGGTAAAAATTAATACATGCATCTGCCATCACTGAACCTAACAGCTCTTTTCTTGGGGTTCCTGTGGTGCTATGGGGAAGTGAGAAACCCATTGGTCCCAATTATCTACACTTGTCTTAGGACTGTCAGTTTTGCAGGTGGGTACGCCTGAGGGACATGGCCAGGAATCTGCTGGTAGCCCTACCAAGCAAGTTGTAAATGGATTACCAGGAGAAGATAATGACAGGCAAATAGCCTCCTGGTTAGTTAGGTTTGCCAGGGTGACCCAAATGTTAGTCTTAGGCTGAGGTGGGGCCCATGCATGATGAGTTTTCACTTCTCCGGCAGCACCTGCACTGTCTGCTAAGAGGGTGAGGATTAGCAAGGTAACAGCATAAATGTGCCACATCACCCTGGTCTCCCCAGGTGCTGCTTTGAACCACCCAGACATTTGGGAGATAAACATGTTTCCCACAAGTCATTAAGAATGTCTCTTCTTTCCTTTCCCCTTCTTTCTCCTTGATCTGCCCAGATTTAACAGCTTTAGGTCTCTCAGACAATTGTCCCACGCTTGGTTGGGATCTTGATCTGCAGAAATTGGACCTATTATACTTGTCTGTGAAAGGGGAATACCCTTACCACACTTAGTCTGTAAAATATGCGACTTGGACTGTCCCAAAGCACTTTTAACTAAATGCTGCATTTCCCACCTAAATCATGCAATAATTTTCTGTTCTGGTGACTCATACAACTGTAACCCTTGGCAGACAGGTAATCCTGTAAAGGTCCAGAGTTCTGCTTGCCAGGAGCCCAACAGCCAATAAAATTCACAGCTCCTGCCCCACAAGTCAGGTAATTGAGTCTGATGCACCCACTTAGTTTGCTGACAACCCCCGCAAAAAAAAAATACCCATGCAGCACACTGTCTATTTTGACAATCAGTACAAGCTAGGTACCTAGGCCCTCTAAATTCAAATGCAGAAAGCGCTCGAAGCAGGCTTAGTATATAATCTAAGGATTTGCACCGATCAGTCGCTTGGTAGATAGCCAAACTGCACTGTCCTTTCAGCTTGAGAAGTATTGGTCGAAGGATGATCAAGAGCTTTGTCTCTACTCACTGACGGTCTTCTGTGCTCAGCTGATGGAGTTCTGGTGGTTCCATCTAACACAGCTGCTCAGGTCCATTTAGCAGGTACCCATAAGGATCCTGTAGGGGTAGAGACACAAAGATATCCTCGGCCCCAATATAACACCTTAGCAGGACCTTGCCATTGTCCTGTTTTGGGATCTCTGTATTTTACCCTTACATCTTGCTTTACACTTTCTTTCTCCTGTACATAGTGGCGAATTACAGCAGGAACCTTGCTTTCCCCAAAACACACACAAGTGATTTAAAACAAATAAACACCTTAATGGGCTTTCTTGCGGCTCTCTAATATCCTTGTATTTACCTAGATATCTTTTCAAGGTACCATTAGCTCTTTCTACGATTGCTTGCCCTGTCGGGGAATTAGGGATGCCTGTCACATGTTCTATTCCCCACATTTGCATTGTTGGAAAAGAAATGAAATTTAGCAAACTATTTAATTATAGTGAGTTGTGTGTGAACTGGTTTGTTAAAAAGTAGTTTTGTAGCCGTTGAAAAGTGTGTTGAGTTTTGTGTGTAACCTAGCAGGTAGTCTTAGGGATTTAATAAATAATTAAACTAGTGCAGGAAAGTAAGAATGCTAACCTGTCTGGAGGCAGCATACAATGCTCTTAGAATAAGATAAGCAGAGGATTAATGATCTTGTTTGTGAACCAAGGAATGTATCATAAGGGGTCTGTGACCAGGCAAGGGGAACGGGGAACTGTTTCTTAGAGACTAGGCAAGGGGAACAGGAAACTGTTTCTTGGAGACTTTGTTGTGAATCGCATGTATAAGAGGGAAGCACCCATACGTGAATTTGGGGGGCTCGGACTTTAGGGACGTGAGTCCCCCAAGCTCCCCGGGCCCTTAATAAAGCACCCACAAAACTTATCCGAGTTTTGTGTCATTTATCAATCGGGCAACAGTTTTCTGGCAACCGCGGCAGGACTCCAAGGGCTGCTGGGGCGGTTCGCGTCCCGATCCACTCCAAGCCGGCACCGAGCACTTCTCGGGGAGTAATCGGTCGTGCCCGACACCCCGCGCCTGTTGGACAATTGCCAAGGTAAGCCCGAAGGTGCTTTATATTGGAAAAAGGTGATAATTGGATTTGGATTTGGTGGTTGGTAAAAAAGCCTAGGCTCCGGCCATAAGACGTCTAAGGACGCAGGACCGGAACTCGCCTCCTGTTTGTTTTAGGGAAGGACGGTGAGAAGGTATATTGGTTTAAGGTATATTGGTTTATTTGGATTAATAGTGGAATTAAAGGTTGTAATATGATGTCTTTTAAAACTTTTAAAACCTTAGTGCAAGCCAATGGTAAAATACCTGGAAATACACCATTAGGTTGTATATTGAAACGGTGGAAAAGTGAGGGGTATTATCAAGAATTGGATAAAAGCAAAATGATAGATTATTGTAATCATTGGTGGCCTGAATATGAGATTGGGGAAGCGGGATGGCCGGTGAATGGTACACTGGAATTGGGGATAATGGAATCTTTGATGCAATTTTTAAGGTGAAATGAGAAATGGGATTAAATACCATATTTGGATTTGTTTTTCGTTTTATATCGGAAAGAGGAATGGCAAAAGGAATGCGGTATTTTTGTTTTAGAAGTGAATGATGAAAGGGAGTGTGTGGGATGTAAAGAAAGAAAGGAGCGTAATTTGTATCCTTCAGTCGAGGAAGATTTGTCTTATTGTATAGCACCTCCGAGGGTTCCGGTTGCTCCTAATGTGCCCCCTGCTCCCTCTGCGGATATAGCTATAAAAATGGGATCTAGTGAGAGTGATAGTGATGGTGGTGATGGTGAAAAGAATGAGAGTGTTAAAAGAACTCCATTAGCAGGGCGGACTCGCAAGGGAAGGAAGGGGCAGAAGGGGCCACACTTAATTGCACCGTTAAGGGAAGCTGTGGGACCACAGGGAGAAAGGATACTTATAAAGGTGCCTTTCTCCCCCGGGGATTTGGTAATATGGAAGCAATCAGCGGGGAGTTATTGGGAGGATCCTGAAAGGGTGGCAAGAGTGGTTAAAATGGTAATAAAGACTCAGAATCCGGACTGGAATGATTTACAGGTATTATTAGATACTATAATGGATTCCATGGAAAAGGAAATGGTTATTAGAGCCACTAGAGAAAAGGCTGGAGGTAGCGTGGAAGGTATACAACAACAGGGAAAAAGAAACTGCAAAAAGACAACAAGCTAGTATTCTGGTTGTAATGCAACAGACAGGGGCAGGAGGAAGACCCATTAGGGGTCGAGGTCGGGGAGGAGCTAATCGCGGACAGAGGGGGTTGCCAAGAGGTCGGGGAGGATTTGGGTTTGCACCTAACATGGGGAGGTTGGATCCAAACCAGTGTGCGTTTTGCCGACAATTGGGACACTGGAAAAATGAATGCCCTGTTAGAGGAGGTATGGGCATGGGAAACATGGGATTAAGGACAGGTCCAATGGGGAATGCCCCTGTGGGAGGATTCACGGGAGGACCAGCAGAAGTCGCTCAAGCACCACTTTTGGGAAACTATCAGAATCAAAGCTGACTAGAAAAGGATTTAAGGGTAGTTTTAGAAATAGATGGAAAGGATCAAGTATTTATGGTAGACACTGGAGCTACTTATTCTGTACTCAATAGACGATTGGGACCTTTGAGTGACACAACGGTACAGGTGGTGGGGGCAACAGGGAAGCTAGAGGAGCAACCATTTTTACAACCTTTAAATCTTAGGTTTGGGGGGAAGGAATTAGATCACCAATTTTTGTATATGCCAAACTGCCCCACACCCCTTCTTGGCAGAGACCTGTTGTCCCGACTTAATGTGAAAATAATATTTGAAGGGGGAAGGGTGAAATTGGAAATACCTGAGGAACAAATAGCAGGCATTTTTGTAATCAAGGAAGTGGATGCCTCTCCTATTCCAGAAGAAATTGAGCAGGCTGTAGTACCCTGGGTATGGGAGTCAGGGGTCCCCGGAAAATCTAAAGCTGCGCAGCCAGTAAAGGTGGAACTAAAGGAAGGGGCCCGACCAGTGAGGATAAAGCAATACCCCTTGAAGCTTGAGGCAAGGAGGGGAGTAGCCTCATTAATTAAACAATTTTTGGCTCAAGGAATATTACAGGAATGTGAATCGGAGTATAATACTCCAATTTTTCCAGTAAAGAAACCTAATGGTAAGTACCGTTTGGTACAGGACTTAAGGGCTATTAATGAAATAGTGAAAAACATACATCCAGTTGTTGCTAATCCTTATACCTTGTTAACATCTGTATCAGAGGAGTTTAAATGGTTCTCAGCGATTGACCTTAAAGATGCCTTCTTCTGCATCCCACTGGCAGTAGAGAGTAGGAAATATTTTGCCTTCGAGTGGGAGAGTCCTGATTTTGGGAGAAAGAAGCAGCTTATGTGGACGAGACTCCCACAGGGATTTAAATGCTCCCCTACTATTTTTGGAAACCAACGGGCCAAGGAGCTGGAGGAATGGAAGATAACCCAGGTAACAATATCCCCATCCTTGTATGTAGTCCTGCAGTACGTGGATGACATTTTTCTGGCTACTAAGGAAAGAGAAATGTGTGTGGAATTAACAATTAAATTACTCAACATGCTTGGCCAAGCAGGGTATCGGGTTTCTAAGGAAAAAGCTCAATTGGTCAAAAATAGCGTTATTTACCTCGGTTGTGAGATCACACAAGGGCAGAGACGTTTGGGAGTAAACCGAATAGAGGCAATATATGCTATTCCTTTGCCTCGTAACCGTCAGGAATTGAGATCTTTTCTAGGAATGGTGGGATGGTGTCGACTGTGGATCATGAATTTCGGTCTCCTAGCCAAGCCACTGTATGAGGCCTTGAAGCAGCATCAGTTAGAGTGGACGACACAGCAAAAGAAAGCCTTCCAGGAATTGAAGCAGGCACTAAAGGAGGCCCCAGCCCTAGGACTCCCTGACGTGACCAAGGAATTCCAGTTGTACGTGAATGAGAGGCAAAAACTGGCATTGGGGGTCCTCACCCAGAAGGTGGGATCCTGGAAGAGGCCAGTGGGATACTTCTCTAAACAACTGGATTCGGTAAGTTCCGGGTGGCCCTCATGTTTACGAGCCGTGGCGGCAACAATAATTCTTATTCAAGAGGCCCGGAAATTGACTTTGGGGGCAAAAATGAAAGTGTTTGTTCCCCATATGGTCATGGCCGTTTTGGAGCAAAAGGGGGGTCACTGACTATCATCTAGTCGAATGTTGCAATACCAGGCCATCCTGAGAGAACAGGATGATATTGAAATAAGGACTACTAATCATGTTAATCCAGCAGAGTTTTTACGCAGTGACCAGGAGGCTGGGGGACGGGTGCATGATTGCGTAGAGGTAATTGAACAAGTATATGCCAGCAGACCCGACCTAAAGGATGAACCATTGGAAGAACCTGAATGGGAACTATACACTGATGGATCTAGTTTTGTCGAGAATGGGACTCGCTATGCCGGGTATGCAGTGGTAACATTGGATCAGGTAATAGAGGCAAAGGCTTTGTTACCTGGAACTTCGGCCCAGAAGGCAGAGGTGATTGGACTCACCAGAGCCCTGTATTTGAGCAAGGACAAAAGGGTTAATATCTGGACAGATTCTAAATATGCCTTTGGTGTGGTTCATGTACATGGGGCGTTATGGAAGGAAAGGGGGCTTTTGAATTCACAGGGAACCAACATCAAGCACCGGGAAGAAGTGCTACAGCTACTGGATGTGGTACACAGTCCCAAAGCAGTTGCAGTAATGCATGTTAGAGGACATCAGACTGCGGAAGGAGACGTTTACAGAGGAAATCGATTTGCTGATGTTACAGCACGGCAAGTGGCACGGGAAGTATGGACTCAAATGGCATTGGTACCGGTGAGAACAAATCCGGCTACCCCATACCTGAATTAGGAGCCCAAATATTCAATAGAAGATGGAAAACTAATAAACTTGCTAGGGGCACAGAAGAATCAACTTGGGTGCTACGTTACACCAATGAGACAAATAGTGGTACCTACTCGCATAATGAAATTTATTTTGGAATCAGAACATAATAAATGTCATTGAGGGGCAGAAGTATTGGTAAAATTTTTGAAGAATGAGATAATCTCTAATCAGATGTTAACAATGGCAAAAAGAGTTAATGAAATGTGCCCAGTATGTTTGAAAAATAATCCAGTAGTTAGGAGACAAATACAAATGGGAAAGTTGCAAGTTGGGCCACAACCAGGAGATTACTGGCAAGTTGATTTTTCTGAACTGCCTAGGGCACAGGGATACAGATACTTGTTAGTGTACATATGTACGTTCTCAGGGTGGCCGGAAGCTTTTCCATGTAGAACTAATCAGGCTAAGGAGGTGGTAAAAACCTTGTTAAAAGAAATAATACCAAGATTTGGAGTACCTTTAGGATTGTCATCAGATAGGGGTCCACATTTTATAGCTGGGATAGTGCAGGAATTAGCACGAATGTTAGATATAACCTGGAATTTGCATACCCCCTGGAGACCTCAGTCTAGTGGGCAGGTGGAAAGGATGAATCAAACCCTGAAAGGACAAATCAAAAAGATTTGCCAGGAAGCTAAACTGCACTGGCCTCAAGCTTTGCCTTTGGCCCTACTCAGGATTCGAATTAAACCAAGGGAAAAGGTAGGCGTAAGTCCATATGAGATATTATATGGCAAACCATATCATGAAACTGTATTAAAAGGGGAGGTACATGTGAGTGGGGACCAGGCGATTGCAGAGTATGTTATGTCACTTAAGATCTTGAATTCTTTAAGAAATACGTTACAGTGGAATAGACCGCTCACGCTGGAGAATTCTGTCCACGACATCCAGCCTGGGGACCAGGTGTATGTCAAGAGGTGGATCACGGATCCGCTACGGGAATCATGGAGCGGACCCCACCAGGTGATGATGATGACCTACACGGCGGTGAAGGTCCAGGGGACGGATGCTTGGATCCATTACACCAGGGTAAAGAAGGCACCGTTCCAATGGGAAACCCAGATAGTGTCTCCAACCCGGATGATCTTCCGCACAAAGCCGCCTTCTTAATTATATTACTGCTAGTAATCATGAGACTAGTACCAGTTCAAGGGTCTACTCTAGTACAGGTTGAAGAAACAAAGGTTACCGTCATGGAAGGGATGGATGTTCAATTAACTTGTGTTATCTTTGACAGCCAGAGAGTTGAGGCCGGTGAAGTTATTGCAATATGGCAACGGGGGGCTGAAAGAAGCCGAGGCAAGATAGGAGTCGGTTGGGATCAGGATAAACAACAAGGAAACACAGTACTGAATCTTACCAAGGTAACCACAAACGATACGGGAGAATATACATATTTGGTCAAAATACGGGATAGTTTTGATTACAAAAGAGTGAGTATGAGAGCTTTGCCATGGACAGGGGATCGTGCTGAAAACATAAAGGTTAATCCAGTATCAATGGCAGTGGACATGTGGGATGGGCCACCTCTCAGAATAAATTGTTCCTTCCTAGTAAGATCAAGATATCAAAGGAACCTTTGGGTCAAATGGTGGAAGCAAAATAGGGAACTGACCTGGGACAGAATAGAGGACGGGACCAGTTGGTGGGAGAAGGAAGGCAAAGGTTGTGGGTGGTCAAGTGTCACTAATCCTAGAATAGGAAATGCATGGTGGAGGCATGACAGAATGATGTTATCCTTACAGGGACATGGTAGAAGGAGTAGACGGGAGGTTAATGATACAATAGAACAAAATACTGAGCAGGAAAACTTAGTGGTAGGATTAATCAGAGATTTTGGGATCATGCAGAATGTGACTAAAATAACAGCTTGCCTGCCATTACCACAGGCTGCAGGTGAACCAATTCCCTGGGGAATAATACCGGTAACCAAAATGCCTGAAATATTCAAGAATGTTTCATGGTCCTGCCAGACAGTTCCCAAACCAGTAGAGGTATGGAAGGATTTGTGTATGACCATTCAGGCTATGACTAGAGAGGAATGTGAAAAGAAATCCAATCATTATGGTTGGATTCAAAATACCAGGAGGTGTTTAATTGCAACCCCAATAAATGAGCCATGCAATACAGTACGAATAAGAACGAAATCCCAACAAAATGAGATGAGTTGTCAGAATGTCACACAGAATTTTGACACCTGGAATAGTTGGAAGACATTATGGGGACCTAGTGTTTTGGAACACTATAATTACCTTGGGGAAGTACAATGGTGCATCCAATGGTCAGGAGTAAAGAATCAGTCACATTATAGGGCCTTTATCACGTCTACATCTTCCCGAGAGTTCAGACCACAGAAAGAGGATTGGAATTGTACTGAAGTTTTTACATGTGATACACCGTAAGACCGAACTGGATTGGTCCCGGTGAAAATGGCATTAAAGTGGGGATGCAAGTGTAGGGGATACGATCACACGGTTAGCAGAGAGTCCATGGATGGACCTATAGATTGCAGATATACTACTGTGCATAGCCCTGGAAATTTAGTCTGTGTGTTGGGACATGGACAGTGGACCACACATTTACCTCTAGATGGATCAGTAACACAAATCACCCTAGGGGTTCCCACATTGTGTCCATACTGGAAACAGAATAGATTGATCCAAAGGAAAGGACTCAGAAAGAGGGAAGAATCCCTAGAGGAGCAGTGGCATGAACCTGGCTCAGGAGTGCAATTTGGATGGATATTAGAGTCATTATTCCCTCCGGTAGCGACATATCGAAACAGGGAAATGCTCCACAATTTGTTAGGACAGACAGAAAGGTTGGCAGCAGCTACTAAGAAGGGATTTAAAGATCTAAATTTGCAATTGCAAGCTACATCAAGAATGACCCTACAAAACAGAATGGCATTGGATTTGCTACTGTTAAAGGAACATGGAGTTTGTGGTTACCTGAGTAGGAGAATAGATCATTGCTGTGTACACATTCCAAATGTTACACTTGAAGTTGAGAAAGATATTTCTCAACTGGCAGAAGTGGAAACAAAAACCAAGGAAATTGAAAAGGAAGCACAGCATAATTGGATAGGAGCAGTATTTGATTCTTTCGGGCTTCACCTGTCTGGCTGGATTACGTCTGCTATACAGTATGTACTAATGTTTTTAGTATTTTTAGTGACTATATGGATTGTATATAGATGCCTCTTAGGTGTGATCGAAAAGGAAAAGAGGCGATCTCTCTGGTTGCTGAAGGCGATGACCCACGGGTGGCAGAATGAAGAACACTCCCCACCTCGTTATGAAGATGTTACTGTCAATACTGTTGATTGAGCATCCTTGCAGCAGGACTGAAGGATGCTCAAAATGGGGGAAAAGTTGGAAAAGAAATGAAATTTAGCAAACTATTTAATTATAGTGAGTTGTGTGTGAACTGGTTTGTTAAAAAGTAGTTTTGTAGCCGTTGAAAAGTGTGTTGAGTTTTGTGTGTAACCTAGCAGGTAGTCTTAGGGATTTAATAAATAATTAAACTAGTGCAGGAAAGTAAGAATGCTAACCTGTCTGGAGGCAGCATACAATGCTCTTAGAATAAGATAGGCAGAGGATTAATGATCTTGTTTGTGAACCAAGGAATGTATCATAAGGGGTCTGTGACCAGGCAAGGGGAACGGGGAACTGTTTCTTAGAGACTAGGCAAGGGGAACAGGAAACTGTTTCTTGGAGACTTTGTTGTGAATCGCATGTATAAGAGGGAAGCATCCATACGTGAATTTGGGGGGCTCGGACTTTAGGGACGTGAGTCCCCCAAGCTCCCCGGGCCCTTAATAAAGCACCCACAAAACTTATCCGAGTTTTGTGTCATTTATCAATCGGGCAACAGCATAAACTGCTTTGTTCTTTTGCTGCAGTAGGCAGGCCCATTATCTGTCTTAATACACCGTGGCACTCCCATTACAGCAAAGCAGCTGCTGAGATGCCTCTCCTCTTGTCCAGCTTTCTCACCAGTCTGTGCTGTGGCCCATATAAAATGACTACAGGTGTCTGTAGTAACATGCACATACTTCATCCTATCAAACTCAGCAACATGTGTGACATCCATTTGCCAGGTCTCATTTGTACTCGACCCTCTTGTGTTAACTCCCAGACCTAACCTGCAGCCCCCATTATGATGACTACATATGGGACAGGTTTTGACTATTGCCCATGTCTCGTTCATAGATATCTGAAATTCTCTATGGAGACCTTTGGCATTTTGGTGAAACATGGAATGTGACTCTCTGGCCATAGTCTGTCTGGGAATTGGAGTTATTTGTGTGATTGAGACTAGCTTATCTGCTCATACATTACCCTCTCCTAGACCAATATCCCATTTGTGACTTCTGATATGGATAACAGAAAAGGGATGTTTTCTCAGCTTAATCGCCCTCTGTAATTGAATAAACAGCTCATGTAACCTCCTGTTTTGAACATCTTTTATAGAGGCATCCTCTATTTGCTCACACACTCCGGCAACATACAAAGAATCTGTCACTATGTTGAGGGGCCCCAAAAAATGCATCATGGCCCATAGAACAGCCAATAGCTCCATTGTTTGTAAAGTATCCAACTCGGAAGCCTGGAGAATCTGATGGTGCCATTGTCCCTTTTCCTGCCAGGTCACTGCAGCAGTTCTTGATTTTCTTCCTGCATCCGTGTAGGCTGTTATAGCATCTGACAGGGGCTTCTGTGATCTTTTTGGGCATTGAATCCAACCCCACTGCCCTACCCAGTTCAATGGTATATTGGGAATATCACCAGTGGCAATCACGCTTCCAGCTCCCAGCAGCACCTCTTGTAATTCCATACTGTTTATCAGGTACCATGTCAACGTATCTTTCTTCATTGGTATCCATATCTGATCAGGCTCCTTTCCCGTAATCTGTAATGCCCGTTCACAACCCTTCTTTAGCAGGTCAGCCAAAATTTTGATTTTTTGAAGAAGGGTTTTATGCTGTTGAAGTGGACGACATACCCATTCTAAGGCTCACACCTCCCCCGTTTTTCTGTTTTTCTGAATAAGTGAACCCAGTAAAAGTTTAGTTCCACACCAAACTGTCAGCTGTATGGGGAGGTTAAGATCTTGTCTCCGGACACTGCCCTGTGTCACACAGTCCAATATCTGCTGAAGTGTCTTAACTTACTAAGAGGTTATATGGACAGGTTGTGCTGGGTCAGTCCCTTTTAGTAAAGGTCGAAGTTCATCTAACAACTCATTTGGGATGCCCACAATAGGGCACAGCCATTGCAGATCACCAAGTAACTTTTGAGCATCATGCAATGTATGTATTTTCATATTCAATTGCAATTTCTGGGGGGTAACAACCTGATCAGTAAGTGTCCATCCCAAATATTTCCAGGGTGCAGATAACTGGATTTTTTCAGGAGCTACAACCAAGCCATGTAGTTCCAGGGCCTTATGTATTTCTTGAATTTGTTGACCTGCGAAAGGTTGCGGCTGCGCAAATAAAAGATCGTCCATGTAATGATAAGTGGTCGTTTTGGCCCAGGCCTGTTGCAAAGGTTGTAAAGCATTGTCAACATACAGTTGACACAAGGGGGCGCTGTTGTGCATTCCCTGTGGAAGAGTAAGCCATTCAAATCTCTTGTCTGCTTCTTCTTCCCTATTTAAAGCTGATAAGGTAAATGCAAACCTCCGAGTGTCTCGAGGGTGAAGAGCAATAGTAAAAAAGCAGACCTTAAGATCCACAATTAACAGTGGCCAGTCCTGTGGCAACATGACTGGGTTAGGCAAACCTGTTTGTAAGGCGCCCATAGGCTCCATTTGTTCATTTACAGCCTGTAAATGTTGTAGTAAACAATACTTTCCTGACTTCTTTTTAATAACAAAAATAGGGGTATTCCTGGGGCTTACTGACAACTGTAAATGACCCTGCTCATATTGTTCTTGTACTAGTACATGTGCTTGTTCCAGACTTTCCCTTTTTAATGGCCATTGCTTAACCCACACTGGTGTGTCTGTGTTCCAAATGAGTGGGATTGGGAAAGCCCACGCAATGGCCATTAGCCCAAAGGGTACTCATTTGTCAGCACTACCCCCATTTGAGCCAAAATGTCCCGATCAATGAGGCACTGCACAGTAGGGGGCAAAGGCATGAATGAGATAACACTCCGTAAAATTTTTCCGTTGATAATTTCTGATAACATGGGCGATTTTCTTCCAAGCGTTAAGCCTCCAACCCCAGTAACTGCTACTGTGGTTGGCTGTAACCGCCAGTTGTGGGGCTAGCAATCCGGGCTGACAATGCTGGAGTCTGCGCCAGTATCTAATAAACCTTCCAAGGTTTGCCTGTCACCGTGATACTCTATCAATACAGCACATTTTGGCCGATTGTTTAAATTCATTGTTAACAGAGTAAGTCCTCCAGTGGAGCCAAAGCCCTGTTCCCCTCTGGACTGTGATATATGAGGGGGTAATGTTTTAGTCATTTGTTCCATTGGAACTAATTGAGCTATCCTCTGTCCTTTTTTGATTCGTATTGGTGGAAAAGGAGTATGTACCATAACAAAATTTCCCCTGTAAAATCAGCGTCTATTACCCCAGTTAAAACAAATAATCCCATCATGGTGGCTGATGATCGTCCCAGAAGCAAAGGTCCCATAGGCTGTCCATCAATGATGATTGGTCCCTTTATTCCAGTCGGGACCTTTTCCAGTTGGGTGGTCATCAATGTTACCGCTACTGAGGCTGCCACGTCCAGCCCGAGGCTCCCGACGGTGGCTGGTTGAAGGGGGGCTGGGCTGAGGTGTTGACAGCTGCTACTTGTGTCTGGGTGTGGTGGCTGTTCACGCTGGGCCTCCCGGTTCCTGAGCGGCGTTGGCAGGCTTCGGTATTGTGGGTATCCGAGCGATGACTGTGACACATATGCTAGCTGCTTGGCAGGCTCGCCTGGTATGTCCCATGCCTCCACACCGGTAACATTTAAATTGGCCAATAGATGGACATCGTGCACTACTTGTTGCTGCTACTTGTAGAGGCGCAAGGGTGGCAAGGACTTGACTCTGTGATGCTGCTGCCTGCTCCTTCAGTCCTGTCCCTAGCTCTTTAATAGCTTCTACTAACATCGCCTGAGTCCCTACGGGCACATTTGCCATGCGTTCTAAAGCTTCTTCTATAGTCCAATTAGCTCCTAGGCTATTTAACACACTTTTCGTAGCCTGGTTGCTATTTTGAAGCAAATACTGCTTTAATAGGGCCCCTTTCATAAAATCTGCCACTCCAGATCGCTCGATAGCAGCGGCCACCTTATCTACAGAAGATCCAAATGATTCACCCCTTCCTTGCTTTATACCCATGTATGAGGGAACCCTGCCTGGTTCTTTTATCCTGTCTATAGCTAGCCTCACCAGTCGCATAGCCTCTCGGCATTTATCAGGACCGATTAACGCTTGTGCTTCTGTTTGAGCAAAAGCCCCTATGCCCAATAATTCATCTAACGTTATCCCCTGTATAGGGTCACCTGGTTGCTGTACCACTGCTATGCATTCCTGGCAGAGTGCTTGCCAATGTGCATTAAACAGAAGCTGCTGTTGTTGAGTAAAAATAAGAGTCGCTATTCCTCTACAATCGGCTGGCAATAACACCTGGGTCCCCCAAATATAGCCAAGCATTTGCTTTGTGGGCTCAGGGGTCACCCCAAACTGACTAGCTGCTGTCCGTAACTGTGACAACATTTTCCAATCTAGGGCAGTAATTGCTGCCTGTAATCCACCCCCATCCAGAGGAGTATACACCACGGGGCAAGCCACTTCCATAGCTGCTGCCATAGCCTCACTATCCCCCGAATCCATGATCTCTTTTGCTACCGCTGCCCATGCCTTCCTCCGCTCTTGTGCAATGGCCCCCGCTAGGTCCCTCTCTGCCCCAGGGATCGGCTCATTGCTAGGAGAGGGAGTGGAGGGTCTGGCCAGGGCACAGGCGGTGCGGATGGTGCTGTTATGGGGGGTGAGTTGCTGCTTGAAGCAGGAGCCGATGTTGGTGGCAAGATAACTGTGGATGTGGCAGGGGGTAATGGGCAAATCTGACAATTCCCCATAACTTTTATTCTTACCATGAGCCGCAGTAGCTTGCTGTTCAGCCTTCTTTTCTACCTGATATTGTACTAACTTATTATGCACCACTCGCCATAACTTTCCTAACTTCTTTGCAGTTTTATCATCACCTAAAACCACCTCCCACAGTTTATCTCCAAACTTTTGCTACTCACTTAATTTATGGACTGTATGAGGATTTTGAAAAAATCCCTGTGCATACCCGTAAATTAATAACCCATGAAGCTCTTTCTGCAAATCTATGCCCTTAACCTGTTGCTTTTTTAAAAAGCAAGTAAATAAATCATATGCTGCTTGCCTTTCCATTTTAAACATCAGCGCTGTTGCAGCCCCACAAGGTCGAGGCAGCACGTATCGGCTGGGCTTTCCTTTGAAGTCACTCAGGGAGTGGCACCTCCCCCGTTTTCAGCGGTGCTTTTTCAGCGTCCTTGCTGCGACAGGACCCGAACTCCTTCACCGATCCCCCGTGGTCGCCGTTACCGATATCACGTCGTTGGGGTCACCATGTTGTTGCGGGAGAAATGCAGCACGCAATATGAGTGATCAGCAAATCTCAAACTTTATTGATAGGTACACATCTTTATGTTGGTGTTAATGAGGCTCATACATATTGCAAAGGTGAGCTCACTATTGGTTAGTTACTTATCAGCCAAGTACGCCTTCTTCTGCATTCTTGTGGATATTTTATTGAAACTTTTCTTCATATTTCTGCCAAAGATGTTCTCCCCTATCCTGCTGTTGCACCAAGGGAACAATGTCCTTGCCTGTCATTGGACATTGACTACTGACTCCTCTAGGGCATGGAGACTACTCCTGACCAGCACTGGACATTAGATTCAAGTACAGGAATCTGACAGAATGTATTTCTAACCTGCTGCCTATTAAAATCACCTCAGAAGAGAAAAGATGGATTGTAATTTTGAGATAATTCCTACATCAACCCACTGAAATTTGCATGTGGCAGAGAAGCATTTTAGTGGAGTGCAGACCCCCTGCCTTCCTGCTAGCTCAATAAAAGGGCTTTTACAAGGCAATGCATTTGTCTGCTGATTTCTTTGAATTAGGGAGACCCCTCAGGACTGCTGAATCCTGAGGGAACACTGCTGGCCATCCCCTGTGTGTATCTGCAAAAGCTTCAAATCAGCCGCCCCAGCTTCCGGGGCCTCTCTTGGCCAGCATCCTGATGTAGATGCAGGGCTGCTGCCAGGCACTTCTGGGACCCAGTGGGTCAGGACCAGCTGTCTCGTGTCCACGGAGCAGCCCTGACACAGCCAGGCCATCCCGAAAGCAGACAAATGCTCATGGGTCAGCAGAGAGGAGCAAGGAGCACTGGGCTGCTCTCAGGGTATCTCAGCATGGTGCTCCAGTGGGAGGAGCAGGCTGGCCACCCACATTCAGGGCATCCCCTGCATCAAAAGGATGGGCATTTTGTCCTTTTCATCCCTCCAGCCCATAACCAGGCCTGACATCTCCTCTTCTGGGGTGGAGTTTTTCCAGTTACAGTCAAATTCCCACCAGTTAAACCATAAAGTTTCCTTCATTGTCTTCTCTTCATGATCTTGTTGACGTGCACAACAGTGGACCAAATATGGCAGGGCCTTAGACACGACTTTGGTCCTGACACACAGGCTCCTTGTCCCTCTGCTGGCCTTTAGTGTGCTCAACAAGATTGTGGAACTGCACAGTGCTGTGGAGCTGCACCTTCAGCACAGGGACCTTTCCAGCCTGACCTGCCCTCGTTCCTCTGGGTCTGTGGGAGAGAATGGCAGCAGGGGCCAGTGTGTCCCAGGGCCCCAGATGTGCTTCAGCTCCACAGGGATGCAGGCAAAGTGAAGAAGCCAAACTGTTTATTAATGGAAGGTGAAGCAAAGGGAGGAGTGGGGAGGGAAGAAAGGGGACGGGCAGGGTCTGAGGGCTGGGGGGAGGCACGGAGTTGTCAACAGGCAGGGAGAAGGCAGGAGCTATTGGAGCTTCCCATAGGCTCAGCTGTGCCAATCATCAGCTGTGCCCGAAGCTCCAGCTGGTCTCTTCTGTCTCTTCTGGCCTCTCAAGTTGATCTCCTCTTCCATGGTGTTTTTAGGACTTTAAGGAGCAATGGTTCTTCTGAGCCACCAGATAAACGTAGTTCTGCAGATCTCTCAATGATTCTCTGCTGAATGACTATGTTCATTTGGGGAGGGCTGTCATCTCTTCTCAGGCCTTGAAGGGCTGGAAGAGAGATGAGCAGAGGCACAGTCAGAGCCTGGATCTGCACGTAGCCAAGGAGGCCTTCCTGCCATGGCCATACCCCCCACATCTTGCCATGGACAGGAGGCAGCAGGAGACAATGGGATCAGCCAGAAGGTGCTGGCCACAAATGTCCCCCACACAGGTCCTGTCCCTGAGATCTCTCTGTGCTTGTCCACACAGGGAAAGAAGCCTGTCGCAGCCAGGGCAGGACTTGCACTTCCCCCAGTGGCAGCCCCCGCTGTCAGCCCGCTGCCCGCACTCACCCTCATTGAGGAGCTGGAGCTCTTCCTTCCAGCCCATCGTGACCATCCCGGCCATGCCTGTGAACACAGAGCCTGTCACGGCCCCAGCGGCACAGCTCCCTGCCAGCGGCGCTGCCGGCGCTGTGGCCACACGGGCTGCTGGCCAGGCAGGGCTCAGCCCGGGCCCTTGCCGCACGCTGCCGCCCCAGGGCACGGCTGCCAGAGGGCGGCAGCAGCAGCGCCCAGGCCAGGCGGGGCTCCACGGCGCCGGGCCGGGCAGGCGCTGCCGGGGCAGCAGGCGGGGCCGGGGCCGAGCTGCGGCGGGCCGGGGAGGAGCCCGGGCTCGGGACTCACCCATGATCCTGACGGCCGCCGCTCGCAGGGGCTCCTGTGGGCTATCCAGGTAGAGCAGTGCCCGTCACAGGTGCTCGGCCTCTCGGCTCCTGTCCTCTGCCAGCTGGAGAGAGCAACAGGAGGGAAGGGTTGGCACGGGCTCAGCTCCTGGGCTGGGCGCTGCCTGCGCCCATCGCCGGCCTGGCCTGCCCGCACAGCCCTGAGGCGCGGCCAGCAGCCGCTGGCCAAGGGCTCCCGAAGGGAGGGGGCAGAGTGCCGGCTGCTGCCCGGGGAGCCGCGGTGCCGGCCCGCAGCCCCGCCGGGCCGGGGCTCCATGGGCACCCGACTCAGGCCCACGGGAGCCTGGAGAAGAGCCCGCGTGGCCTCTGGGTGCCAGCAGCGGGCACAACTGCCAGCCCCGCACACTGAGCACCGCCGTCAGGGACCTTCTCCAGGCTGAGCCTGGGGCTTCCAGGCCCTCCTTACCAGGACCTCGGTGAACTCTGACAGCTGCCCCTTCTTCACCAGCTGCTTGAGCTTCCTCCTCTTCAGGAACCTTGCCACACGAAGCAGCGTTTCCCAAGAGGCCTGGAGGGCAGCAGAGACCCAGAGATGGCCCCACAGGCCAAGGCACAGGACCCACATCCCTGTGCCAAGTCCTGCAGGAGGCTGCAGTCCATGAGGTGCCAGGGCAGGAGGCAGCCGAGCCCCCTCCCCAAGATCCACCAGCATCACACAAAACCTCACCTTTGCCACACACTGGTTCTCATCATGGCAGTGGAAGAAGAGTGGAAGGAGGCTTTGGCTCAAAATCTTTGCAAGGGGCTTTTTTCCCTCATCCACTACCAAGTCCATCACCCTGAAGAAGAGCTGAAGGGAGAGCACTTGCACATAGCTGTTGTCCTGGAGGAATGGAAGAGGATGAGGCCTTTAGAACAATTACTCCAGGCTCACCTAGGCAAAGTTTCTGGGCAGCAGCCAGTGCCTGCAACTGGGGACACAGAGCCTTACATGGTCAAAGAGCAGCAGCAGTGCCTCAGCCAGTTTTGGGGCAGTGGTGCTGGATACCAGGATGTCTGCCTGGAGCACATTTGTGAACACATGGATGGACATGCTGACCACCTCTCCATCGGCATCACCCAGCAGCTCCAGAAGGCTCGGAGACAGACTGCACATTCTGCTGGCCTGTGTGGAACACAAGGCTGTGCTGCAAAGCCATGGAGGGCTGCACCGCCAACACCGCCCTGGCACTGCAAGCCCACCCTGCTGCTGCAGGGCCCACAAAGACCTGATGCCAAGCACTGGGGGAGGTGAGGCAGGAGAGCTGAGAGCAGCTGCCTCAGCTCCTGAAGCCCTGCACGCCCAAGGGGCTGCTTTCCTCAGCGCAGCTTCAGCCACAGCCCCCTTCTCACCATCGCGGGATCCTTGCTGAGCACCACGAGGCCTCTGAGTGCCAGGCGACGCCGCTCCCTGCACTCCATCTGCAGGCAACTTGACATGATCTTCACAAGAGTGCGAGCACATTCCCTCAAGTCCAGGCACTCAAGGACCTGAAAGGCACAGGGCAGTGACAGGGGAGCCATCCAGCAGGAGCCCAGAAGCGCACAGGGCCGGGCCCAGGCAGCAGCACAGGGCGTGGGCACCGTCCCAGGCAGCTGTGGCTGTGAGAGGGCACAGAGCTGGGAGGCAGCTCAGCGAGGCAGCGCTGGCCGCTAGGCTCACCTCCACAAGGAATGCCAGCAAGGGCAGATCCCACCTTGGCTTTTCACTGCTGAGCAGCAGGAGAAGGCAATATGCGACATGGGAACACAGGGGGGTCAAGTCATAACGCATCTCCCTGGCAGGGGGGAAAAAGGAGACCCTGAGGTGGGGGGCAAACCTCTCCCAGGACTGACTCAGAGAGGTCTGGTCTTTCCCCAGCATCCCTGGAGTGGATGTGAGTGCTCTGGGAAGTGGCCCCTTCTGGGCACTCTCCTCTCCCAGCCTTTTTCAGGCTCCTTGGCCGTCCCTCAGTGACGAGGCTCCGTGGCCCATGACCACAGGGACTGTGTGGAGCACAGGGCACAATGCCGGGGGCAGTGGGGAGAAGGGGGTCTCACCTGGCCAGCAGACCCATGGCATAGTGCTGGGTGTCAGCACACAGCAGCGTGTCCCAGCCACACTTGCGCTCCATAGACATCACCACGTGGTCACACTGCAGCATGTAGAGCAGAACCTTCATGGCCTGCACTGCAAACCTGTGTGCAGAGTAAAGGCCTGGTCACACTGGGAGCGCTGGCACTGGCCACAAGGGCATGGAAAGGACAGGAGGACTGGGACCTGTTAAGCTTGATGGGAAGGCGGTGTTCCTCCTGGCATGCTCTCCAGAAGGTATCAACTTCCTCTGGTGGCATCTGCTGTGTAGTGATGACAATATGGAAGAGCAGTGCCACAAACAGTTGCTCAGAATAAGGGATCATGGCCTTTTTGCACTCAGGCACCTGGACAGGCACCCAGAGCACCAGAGCTGCCTGCAAAAGAAGCAGCCCGAGACAGCGCTCAGTGCCAAGGCATCCATGGGGCAGGGCCCAAGGGCAGATGCAGGAGGGGCAGCAGGCTTGGTGCCCCCTGAGCCTGCCCCTAGACCAGGTTTCAGCCCAGTGACTCCAGCACCGAGAGGACTGAGAGCTACTGGAGAGGCAACCTGGGGGTGAGCATGGGCCCAGAAACTCACAGCCAGGGCAAAAACGTCCCTGTCGTCCCCATCAGAGGTGCATGCGCTGTGCAGTGGCCAATCCTCCATTACACGGACCAGTGTTGGACGCACTCTCTCCATTGTTAGTTGTGACAAGCCAATGGTTCTCCATATGATTGCAGCAGCTCTGTGGGATCAGAGCTCTGTGTCAGGGGCATCTCAGTCACAGTACCTTGCCCTGTGCAGCTGAGGGAGTGCAGGTGAAAGAGCCCCGGTGCCCTGAGGGGCAGGGGGGGAGCATTGGCAGCAGACTTGGGAAACAGAAGGGCCCGAGGGTCCTGGACCTCTGTGCCTGTCTGGCAGAGCCCATAGCACAGGCTGTGCAGGGCCATGGGCCCTAAAGGCTGGTGAGCCCTGAGCTCTCCAGGCACGTGGGCCCCGTACCTGTCACATGTTGGGGCACAGCGCAGGAGGGTCAGCACCACGTCAGCAGGCTGTGCTTCAGCCAGCCTCACAATGTCCCTTTGCAGCCTGGCATCCACAGTGCCCTGGGACAGTAGAGTCTGGTGGATGTTTCTTACGATGGCTGGCACCTGGAGGAGGCATGGGGTAGATTTTGAGTGCTGTCCTTGGGAGCAACTTCCTCAGCTTCCCCCAAGAAGTGCTTCCCTTCCCGCCACACTGTGCTGGCCTCAAAGGCTGAGGGGGCCCAGTGACCATGCCTTGAGGGGACACACAATCCTGGCAATCCTCCAGGCCTGGCCCCAGGCTGCTTACCTGCTGCTGAGAAGGAACAGCACTCTCCTCGAAAAAATCCTTAGTGGGAGCATGAATCCCAGTGAGAGTGGGCCTGGTGCCAGTATTTGAGATGCCCTCAGTCTCTGCAGTGTTGGTGTTTATGACAGCCACATCCTCAGTCACTGCCTTGTCCGCCTTTGCCCTGTCCTCATTCATTGCAGCCTCAGAGTTTTGTGAGCGCTCAGCTGAATCTGGGCTGACATCAGGCTCTGCCTGGAGCTCGGTCAGCCCCGAGTCAGGCTGGGCTGTGCCCTCAGCTGCTGTGGTGCCGCACTTTCTACGTCGTCGGATGCACAGGAATTTCCGGAACACCTGCAGGAGAATAAAGAGCAGGGAAGCCAGGGATGCTCCGTGGCATGCTCCAAACGTGGTGCTGGGCTGAGCAGGGACAGCAGGCCCAGCCCAGGTGGGGGTGGCTGCAGGTACCTTCAGGGTTTGGCGCAAGCAGCCACGGCTGGACTTCTGCTCTTGTGTCTTGTCCAGGGCTGCATCTGGCAAAGAGCGAGCACAGCCAGAGCTGAGGGGCTGCGGGAGAGCCTGGAGAAGACAGCCCAGCCCTGCGCTTGCAGGCAGGGAGAGCCCCAGCATGACCCAGGGGATAGAGCACGGCCATTGTGGGGTGTCTGTCCTTCCCCTGTTTCATCCTGTCCATGGGCATTTCCCCAGGGGATGGGATGGCATGGGATGGGATGGGGCCAAGCTGGCTGTACCCATCAGCCCTGTGGCCCAGCTCTGCTACTCACCATCCTGCAGTGTCTGGATCTGCTCTGGATCTTCAGGCTGTTGTGCTGCGGCAGCTCCAGGGCTTCTCTTTTTTTTCCCCCTGAACACTTTCAACATGCCGGGGAATCTGGCTGCCATGTCAGAGTCTGTTCTTGAGGGCGCCTTAAAAAGAGATGCCTCAGGATATCATCAAGTCAACAATTGCAGTTGTGCCCTCAAGGCACCTGCAACAGGGAAGCCTCAAGGAAGGCTGCAGGACAGGAAGCCCTGCACTCTGGTCTTGAGGGCTCCTGCCACAATGACAGGAGGCTCCTCCTAAGTGATTCAGGTGGCCAAATCCCACAGTCGATGGCACTGGCCGCAGGAATGGCAGATGCCTCGGAAAAGCTCCGAGTCACAGAGTCCCGTAGTCTGGCCTCGAGCTCAGCTGCAGGAATAACACTGTGGAAAAGCTCCGGGAGAGACAGAAACGAGTGTGCTGTGTGGGGGCTCCTCACAGCACTGCTCTGTCCTGTTCTGTCCCGTTGGCTGTTCTGAGCACCTGGGCAAGCTTCTATTTCCCACGTATCACAAAGGTCCCTTGGACACCGGGTTCCATTCCATGCAACGGTGACTGTGCTGCAGCTTGCCACCCAGGGCCGTTGCACAACTGCCACCTGCCCTGGGGCCGCCCCCAGCCCAGCCAAAGTGGCCCAGGCTGGAAGGAATCCCTGGGCCCAGGTGTCTAAGGCAGCCCCACAGGATCTCTTGGAACTGCTCGAAACATCAGCAAATGCTGCCCTGCTCTGTGGGCTCAGGGCATTTAAGAATCCTCACTTCAGGAAATCTTTACTTCCCATTGCTCAACTCAAGTAGTTCCAAAATTTGCAAACTTCTCCAATTAATAGCCATGGCCAAAGAATGGGAATGGTTTGGAAGTTTGTTCCCATCTCAAAGCAGCAACTCATTTGCCTTAACATCATCCCCTGGAAGTCACTTTACAAAACATAACACTACATAGAGCCAAAAAGAAGGCCATTCTTTGATTTGCAAGTGGATTTTGAAGAAGGGATTATAATCTCCTAATTCTCTTAAGGACTAAACACTGTCAAGGAATGAAAGACCACTCAGTGTTACAAGAGTAACCAGAACAAATGAGTAGATGGCAAAAGGGCTAATCCTCCCCCAGTACAGATATCTAAGTGGCCAATAAAGTACAACTCTCCCTTCTTGTTCCCTGCAGGAGAAACAGCACCAGTAAAAAAAATCGTCACAGATATTCTTTCTGCCCTCCATAACCAAAGCTGTGCTAAAGCACAGATGCTGCCTTCAAACTGACTCAAATTCCAGGCCAGACCTCTCACCTTCCAGACAACTCTTTCCCCAACACACCCCCCAACAACCACCCCTAAAGGCCCCCACAGAAGCCCTCAACTCCCCACCAGGAGCCCCAGCTGTGCCCGTCCCTCCGCAGAGCTTTCCCAGCCTCCAGCAGAGCTCCTGGTTCCCTGCACGTGCCGTGGGATGGCACTCAGGAGGATCTGCTCCAAGGCCTTCTCTGGCTTGGAGCAAAGCCAGGCTGCCAGGCCTGTAGTTCCTGGATCATCCTTGCCAGCGAGCCTTCCTGTGCACGGCTGCTCCATGGGCACATCTGCGCTCAGCTGGGACTTCTCCACTCAACCAGGGCTGCCGGGAAAGGATCCAGAGCAGCCTGACAAGCTCTTTCTCCAGCTCTCTCTTCACTCTTGGGGGAGGTAGAACATCCCACAGGAAGGCAACTGGTGCCACAAGGAGTGGGTGGCATCAGGCAGCTCAGGACTGATGAGATGCCCCTCAGGACTGCTGTATCCTGAGGGAACACTGCTGGCCATGCCCTGTGTGTACCTGTAAAAGCTTCAAATGAGCTGCCTCAGCTTCCAGGGCCTCTCTTGGCCAGCACCCTGATGTGGATGCAGGGCCGCTGCCAGGCACTGCTGGGACCCAGCAGGACAGGACTGGCTGTCTCGTGTCCACGGAGCAGCCCTGACACAGTCAGGGCCATCCCGAAAGCCGACAAATGCTCACAGGTCAGCAGAGAGGAACAAGGAGCACTGGGCTGCTCTCAGGGTGTCTCAGCTGGGCTCACTCCCCCACACGTCCCCATTTTAAGGCTGGTTGATGCCCAGCTGCCAGAAATGCCTGCCTTGTTCTCTCCAAGAGGCACAGGGAGACCCTATGAGCAGGACATTTTGGGAGGCCTTTTCTGAGGGTAGGGACACACCAAGATCAGCCAAGACTCTCCACACTGCCTATCCCACACATCCCAGCTCTGTGATGGCCCTGGGCCACAGCAGCTCCCACCAAGCAGGAGGCAAATGCATATTGCCAGGAGTTGAAACACAGCAGAGGGGAAAGATGTGAAAGGGGTGTGTGTAAAGGCCTTTTAATTCACAGCTCTCACAGAGAGCTTTGGGGCTCATGGCTGGACAGAGATGCTCCTGCTCACACCTCTGTCCAAAGAGGGTAACACATCCTGCTGCAGGTGCTTGGGTTGATTTCCACAGGTCCAGGCAGATGCCAAACCTGCTCTTCATTGCCTTCTCCCTGCCCCTCTGCCAAGTGCAATGGGCCTCAAGGACTGAAAGGAGCACAGAGAGCCAAAGGGGGACACTCGCACCTGCCTCACTGGGAGCTCTGTGGGAAGCACTTTCCATGAGAAGCAAGCCCCTTTCCTCCAAAGGTGTTTCCCCAAATGCGCAGCTTTCCTGGGGAACACCAACACACCCTTAAGAAACGCTGGCAAGGCTGAATGACTTCAGGTCCTTTCAGGACAGGCACTCCAGCTCTAGCTCCTATTCCCTCAAGTGAGTTTCCAGGGGCAGGTTCAGACGTGCAGCCCCAGGCCCTCTACAAACACAAGCTGCCTGATGCCTCTTCACCTGCCTCAGCTCCTGCTCACAGCACCAAAACCAGGCTTTTCCTGGCCAGGGACCAGAGCCCTGTTCCTGCAGGACGCTCTTGCCAGCACCTTTAAGGACTCTGTGCTGTGCACACAGCGCTTTTCATGCCCGCTCCCAACAGGCTTTGGAACACAGAGCACAACTTGGCTGGCTCTGCCACATGCACAAACACAGGCGGAGGAAGAAGCAGCAGGGGCTGTTTTGCAGCCATGCCCCAGAGAGACTGGAAGGGTGCCCTCCCTCTGCTCTCCCTTGCTTGGCTTTCTGCCTGGGTCTGAGCCTGGGGCTGCCATTCCTCACTTGTGGGGAGCAGAAGCACAGCCGGGATCCCGGCACTGCCTGACAGCGCTCTGGGCACTGGCTGTCGCAGTGAGGGTGGCTGTGACAAACCTTTGGGTCCCCTGACTTCAGGGTGAACGTGGTGCAAAATAGGAGAGAAGGAGGGGGAACCATGGAGTGCCCAACAAGGAAATGACTTTTAATGGGAAATAAAAATGGGAACTATGCTCAGGAACAGAACACAACATAGGGAGAAGCTCCAAGGGCCAGAAACAAGTAAGAGGTAACAGTATATAGTCTTGGAGGTGGAACATTCTTGAAACCATACTTTATATGGAACACATGTAACCAAGAGGGGAGAGGAACTTGGACTAATTAACATAACTACTCCAAAGCTCTTGGGAGGCGATCTGAGACTTGCCCTGATTTAGATGAATGGTTCCCAGACCTTGAAGATCAGGCTTGGTTTGTTTGGTGTGAAGTCCAGCTGACCCTATGTCTTAGTTGGGTTGACTCCCACATGTTACTCTTTTCTTGTAAAGCTAGAAATAAAGGTGAGGGAATCTTCTAGAATTCCAAAACCACTGCATTTCTTGCAGGGTTAGGAGAAAAAATGCAGCTCTATGGTCTCATTTTTCAATGGAACACTTCTGAAAAAGATCCTTTGTTAATCACACAGTGGGATTTTCTTCCTTATAGGTCTCCAAAAATCAATTTTTACAACCATGGAGATGACAGCTGAAATAATAATTACAGCCAGAATGAGATTGCTAACTATGGCAGGCCAAGATTTTGTAATTATTTATTTACCTGTGAAAAGGGTTGATTGTGCTTTGCAAAATTGAGACTTGCAAATTGCATCACTAAATTATTCAGGTGTTTGTTCTATTCATTACCCAGGCCCCTAATTGTTGCAAGCTAAATTAAGTTTTAGAGAAAAACCCATGCTAAGTGAAGAGCCTTTAAGTGCTATAACTCTCCTCACTGATGGAGCAGGGAAAACACAGAAATCAGTAATAGTATGGCAAAATCAAACAACCAAAACATGGGAGTCAGATGTCCCTACAATAGAGGGCTCTCCTCAGATTGTTGAACTGGCTGCAGTAGTTTAGAGCGTTTCAGCTCTTTTCAGAACTTTTGAATTTAATTACAGATTTATCTTATGTTGCTAGTATTGTTAAAAGAATAGAAGGATCCGTTTTAAAGGATGTTACAAATGATATTGTTGGCTTTCATGTCTTTCTACAATTTTGAAGCTCAGAACTAACCAATATTTTGTCTCTCATATCAGGGCTCATTCCTCGCTAACAGGATTCATGGCAGAAGGAAATGTGAGAGCTGACAAACTTACAATGGTTTTTTCAAACACTTTGCCAAACATTTTGAACAAGCAAAACTGAGTCATGCTTTTTTCCATCAAAATGCACAAGCACTGGTGCCCATGTTTGGCACAGGCATGATCAGCACAGATCAAAACTGCACCTTCTGGCAGCTGCAAAGGCACATGAGAGGCACAGATGTCAGGAATTTTCAATCTTGCCATTTACCTTCCAAATTCTCATGGAATAACGGCATTCCAGGCATTGGGAATTTTGAATGCTCCAGCTGCTCTCCCCAATTCCCATGGAATAATGGCTTTCTGGCCATGAGGAATTTTGAATCCTCCAGCTCTCCCTCCAAATTCCCATGGAATAATGACATTCCAGGCATCAAATCCTCCAGTTCCCCTGCAAAATTCCCCTCAAAACTATGGAATAATGGCATTCCAGGCATTGGGAATTTCAAATCCTCCAGTTCCCATCCAACATTCCCACAAACTATGGAATAATTGCCTTCTGGGTATTGAGAATTTGGAATCCTGCAGCTCTTGTCCCAAATTCCTATGAAATAATGGCATTCGGGGCATAGGGAATTCGGAATCCTTCTGTTCCCCTCCAAAATTCCTAAGGAATAAGGGTATTCTGGATTTTGGGAATTTAGAATGCTGCAGTTCTCCTCCCAAATTCCCACCAAAACTATGGAATAATTGCATTCTGGGCATGAGGAATTTCGAATGCTACATCTCCCTTCGCAAATTCCCCATGGCACTCCCATGGAATACTGGCATTCTGGATGTTGGGAATTTTGACCCCTGCAGTTTCCCTCCAATATTCCCAAGGAATGAAAGCATTCCAGGCATTTAGAATCCTTCAGTTCCCCTTGCAAATTCCCATGAAATTCCCATGGATTTCTCACCCTAGTGTACTGTTTCTACTGTGAATCCAGAAAAGGTATCAGGAGAAACAAGGACATATTTAAATGTCCCAAAGCTCGAAAAGTGTGTTACATCTGTTTGCCAGATGTCATTACATTTCAACTCTTGTGAGTTTGTACCTAACATTTGTGGCAAAGAAATAGAGTCTGCTGACACTGTGAGCAAGGATTCACTGCATCCTGTGCTTGTGGCAAAGTCAAATGGATTTGTTTTCCCAGTGCTCGGGCATTTTGATGGTAGACATCATGAGAAAGTTTGGCCTGCCCTGACTTTTGTGGTATAGTGACTGTCATGGCGAGGGCATCCGCCTTCACATCACCTTCCAGTGCAGGTCCAGGCAGAGGGGTGTGTGATCTAAAGTACAGAAGGTTGTATTGCTGAGACCTGTGAAAAGTTGTACAGAGAGGTTAATAACAGAAAAAGAACTTTGTTAGAGCCTTCCTTCAGGAATGAGTGCTGAATTATCTCAATGATTCCGGTAACATAAAGAGAATCACAAACAATAATAATACAGCCCGGGGACATTGCAGGGACAGCCCAGGGCATTCCCAGCATCTTCCTGGGGGTCATTCCCAGGGATATCCCTGGGACAGTCTGCAGTCATTTTGGGGACATCCCTGGGACATCCCGAGGCATTCCTGAGGACATTCCCAGATCCATTCCTGGCAACATTCCCGAGGACATCCCGCGGCATTCCCTGGATCAGTGGAATCAGGATCAGGAACAACGGGATCCAGAAAATCAGGATCAGGAAAAGTGGGATTGGGGAAATCCCAAATGGGAAAATTGGGATCAGAAAAGCGGGGTCAGGGAAAGCGGGGTCAGGAAAAGCAGGATCGGGAAAAGCGGAATATGAAAATTTGGGATTGGGAAGATTGAGATTGGGAAATTTGGGATAGGGAAAATCGGGCTCAGGAAATTCGGGACCAGGAATAGCGGGATTGGGAAAATCAGGATCAGGAAAATTTGGATTGGGAAATTTGGGATCGGGAAATTTGGGATCAGGAAAAGGGGAATTAGGAAATTCAGGACTGGGAAATTGGGGCTCAGGGAATCAGGAGATGCCCACAAAAGCCACGTCCTGGTGGGATTTGAGGATCCGCAGCTGATCTCCGAGCTGCCGCGGAGGCTGAGCCTCCTCCTGGATCCGCTGGAATTCCTCGGCGCCGATGATGAGCGAGGCCGGGGCTCAGTCCCTGGAATTCTGGAAGACACAGATCAGGGACAGGGGAAAAATATCCCAGATTTGGAGGGAAAAAATTTCAAATTTTGGGAAACATACCCTGAATTTTGGGGAAAATATCCCAGATTTTCAGGGGAAAACCACCAGATTTTCAACAAAAAAATCCTGTTGTTTTTTTTTTTTTTTAATATCCTGAATTTTGGAGGAAAAAATCCCTAAATTTTTAATGAAAAATGTTATGAACAAAAATTCGGTTAATATTTTTTTGTGAGAAAAAGTTACAAAGAGGCAGCCATATCACTGGCCCTGCCCAAGTTCTGTGTGTTTTGTTATTGTAATCACGGGTCGTTGTCGTTAATGGTTGTTTTTGTATTAGTAAAAGCCCTGGCTGGGGCGAGTTAATGGCCCTTCTCCTGAGACTGTAACGGGTGGGGACCTTCCCGAGGCTAAGTTTTACCTTTCTCAGAATAGGGAAGACACCTGAGAAGGTGGGGGGGGGGGGGGTTATGCAAAGTGACTCTAAGACCACAATGCAGCATGGGTCCCCCACTGTACTGAGAAGACCCCAAAAACAACGAGCCAAATAAGAGTTTAGAGACTGGACTGATGTCTGGACATGAGGAGCTGAGTGCTGAGCCTGCAGAGATGCGGAACACCTTCGGAGCCTCTTGCCCTGAGCGAGGGAGTCGACCCCGGCGGTGAGACCAGGCCGACTGGGTGGGAGGGGCAACAACTGGAAAGGGATCAGCAAGCCCTAAAGGCTCTCAGGAGGACTTGATCCCCAGCTCTGCCCTTTGTGGATAACGCTGTGCATATCCTCCTCCTCTGAGTCGCTTTGGGAGAGACGACAGGAATCTGCAGACCTGCCGAGCTACCCAATCCTGAGCTGATCACTTTTAATAAAGGCATTAAAAAGAAGAAGAAGTCTCCTGGCCCTGTTTATATCAAAAAAATGCAGAATTTTGGGGGAAAAAATCCTGGATTTCGGGGGAGCGGGGGGAAGTAGCAGGTTTTGGGGGGAAAAATTGCAGATTTTGGGGCAAAAATGGTGGATTTTGGGAGCCTCACATGAGCTCCCAGATCAGATCCCTGATGATAACTTGTATGGTTTTGGCTTTGTCCCGAAGCGAGGGCAGCACTGCGGGGTCAGCGGTGATATTGGTGACATTGTGGAGCAGCACGATGAGGCTGGAGTGGCTCTCGAGCTGTGGAAAAAATGGAGTGAGACCTCAAAATCCCCCCCAAATTCTCCAAAAATCCCATGAAAAACTCCCATAAAAATCGCACCCAAAATACCATAAAAATACCCAGAAAATCCACCAAAATCAACCCCAAATCAACCCCAAATGTTATGACCAAAATTCTGCTAATTTTTTTGTGAGAAAAATGTTACCACTGTTGCTGCTGGGGTGCTGCTTGTGTGTTATGGTAATTACGGGTCGTTGTCGTTAATAGTTGGTTTTGTATCAGTAAAAGCCTAACTGGGGCCAAGTTAATGGCCCTTCTCTGAGACAGTGAAGGGTGGGGACCTGTCGATTTCCAGTGTTTCTCTTGCTGGCTGTTTTAGGTTGATTTATTTCTGGAGATAGCTCAGGGATGCCACTTGCTCGGTTAATCGGCTGTTTCAAAGACCTGGAATGGCCCAGAGTGGCCTTGGACAGCCCGCGCTGCAAAGGACGAGAAGAGACTTCTGATCTTGTTTCGGTCTCGGTGTTTATTAATTGTTTATCTAAAAGATTTTCTTTCAGCCCGACAGAGGTCTGCACAGCAAGTCAGCCATGGGCACACTCCCCAACCCCCTGGGTGGTCACTTATCTTTATACCCGAAGTTACGTGTACAATATTTATAATTCTTCCCCAATACCTTCTACTCTTATTAACCGGTGCACTTCTAGTAAAGACCAATCCCAAAGTGCCACCATCACCCCAGAAGATGGAGGCCAAGAAGAAGAAGAAGAAGGACAGGACACGCCCCAATTCCTCCATCTTACTTCTCTAGACCCCCCTGTACAGAAATCCTAAACCCTGTGTTTTATACTCTAACTAACTTATCCCTTCACCATTCACCCAGTAAAATCCTCCCAGTCCTCATACAGATGTCATCTCCTGTGTAGGATCAAAGTCCAGCCACCAGACACTTCTGGCAACATTCCAGGACTCCCGAGCCCCCCAAGGGTGGTCTCGGTCACTCTGCACCTTCATCCTGAGGTGCTGAGATCCCACAGGGACCACCCCAAACAGTGAGGGGAAGAGACTTGGGGGAGGGGGGAGATATGCAAAATAACTCCAAGACCAGCATGCCATGAGAAGCTACTGCTTCTAGCTTGCTAAAAAAAACAACCCCAAAACAACGAGCCAACTAAGAGTTGAGAGATTGGAGTGATGTCTGGACGTCAGGAACGGAGTGCTGAGCCTGCAGAGATGAGGAACACCTTCGTAGTCCCTCTCAGCCTGAGCACGGGAGTCATCCTGATGATGGGGAGCGGGCCAAGAGAGGTGGCAGGAGTAACATGTGAAGGGGTCACCACCCTCTGAAGGCTCCCACGAGGATCAGACCCCCAGCTCTGCCCCTAGTGGACAATGCCGCGCATATCCCCCTCCTCCTCTTCGCCCTGGGAGACACGATGGGAGACTGCAGACCTGTCTGAGCTACCCAATCCTGAGCTGATCGCTTTTAATAAAGGCATTAAAAAGAGAAAAACTCTCCTGCCCTGTTTATTTCACCAAATGCCCCCAAAGTCCTCAAAATCCCTATGCCCAAATTGCCCCAAAATTCCCCCAAATCATCCCTAAAGCCCCCAAAATCCTCCAAATCATCCCAACATCCTCCAAATTATGCACTAAATATCCAAATATCCTCTAAATCCCCCAAATCACCCCAAACACTCCTAAATCGGTGCAAAATCACCCCAAATCTCACCAGACTTCTCCAAAATCACCTCTGAATCACCCCAAAATTCTTTAAAATCATCCCAAAACCACTCCCAATTTCCGTACCCTCAAAAAATCCCCCACATGGTCCCAAAATAATCCCAGATCACCTCAAAATGCCCTTCATGAACTAAAGAGGGCAGGAGACTTTTTCTGAAAGTCTTGTAGAGCCCCTGGAGGAAAATGAAAGCGACATGATCAGGATGAGCATTCTTCTTCTCAGATATTTGCTCCTGGATAATGGTGCTCCAATAGCCACCCCCATGGCCTTGCAGCTGGCTGAGGCGCTCCTGCCACTCTTTGACAGCGTAAGGCTCTGTGCCCGCAGCCACGGCCACTGGCTGCTGCCCGGACCCTTGGTGCCCCGTGCAGATGCACGCCTGTGCCCTGGGGGGCCTGAAGCAGCTGATGCTCAGGTCTTTTGCCCTTTCCTTCCATCCAGGATGATATCCAGGTGCAGCTGAGCTCCATGGCTCTCTTTCAAGAGATGCTGGACTTATTAACAGAAGAGGGAAGAAAGGCCCTCAAGTCCCACATGTTATGAACAAAAATTTGGTTAATACTTTTTTTTGTTTAAAAAAGTTACCACTACTGCTGGGCTGCTGCCTTTGTTATTGTAATCACGGGTCATTGTCGTTAATGGTTGTTTTTGTATTAGTAAAAGCCCTGGCTGGGGCGAGTTAATGGCCCTTCTCCTGGGTGGGGACCTTGCCTGAAGCTAAGTTTTACCTTTCTCAGAATAGGGAAGACACCTGAGAAGGTGGGGGGGGGTTATGCAAAGTGACTCACAAGACCAGAATGCTTTGTGGGACCCCCATCTCCAAACTCATGGAGAAACCCCAAAAACAACGAGCCACCCAAGAGTTGAGAGACTGGAGTGATGTCTGGATGTGAGGAGCAGGGCGCTGGGCCTGCAGAGATGCGGGAAACCTTCGTCGTTCCTCACCCTGTCCTCGAGATCCCCCGGGCCAGGACTGGGAGGTCTGGGAGACCCGGACCAAGGTAACATCTGACGGGGACATCACGCCCTAAAGGCTCCCACGAGGACTGGATTTCCCCCAGCTCTGCCCCTAGTGGACAGAGCTGCGCATATCCTCCTCCTCTGAGTCGCCTTGGGAGAGACGATGGATGCTGCAGACCGTCGAGCCGCCCAATCCTGAGCTGATCACTTTTTAATAAAGGCATTACACAGGAGAAGAAGTCTCCTGCCCTTGTTTATTTCAGCTGGGGGCTCTCGTCCGGAATAGCCACGCCGCAAGAGGACTCAGGACTGGCCATCTTGGATCTTCAGAGGACAGCTGGCTACCAGGACCAGAGGGACCGGCTCAGGACAGCAACGCAGAGGAGCACCGGAGCACCGGACTGGTGAGAAACTCGGTGGCGGGAGCGGGAGACGTGCGCATGTGTGTGTGAGTGAGACGAGGGCCGGCAGCTGGACCTTCGAAGTGAGAGTGGACCCCTCAGTGCTGCGGTTCCGGCTTTTTTGCGAGAAAAGCGGCCAGGAACAGGGGGACGCGAGTGGAATTAGCGTGAGCGAAGTCGTCTCCCAAGGGGGAATAAAGGGCCCCCCCACTCCGGGCGTGTGGAGTGAATTACTGTGTATGAGTGGCACGCACCCCAAAGTCCTGACAAAGGGAGGTCAGGCACTTTTGTAAGTCTCGAGAAGGATTCGAGTAAGATTTGTCAGTCCCGAGAAGGATTCGGGTGTTTCACAAGCCCTGCAGGCAAAGTAAGTCCTGACAAAGGAGTCAGGCACAAACCCCAGCAAAGGAGGCTGCGGTTTGCTTTTAAGTCCTGATACGGTGAAGCCTAAAAATTGGCAGGTTAGGCAAACTAAAAATCAGGCAGTTGTTTTTCCTGACTGAGGGTGTCAGGCACGACCCGGATTCTTAGGCCGTGGTTTCGTGTATTTAAGTCCCGATAGATGTAAGACCTGACGCTGGGAAGTTGGGCAATCAAGAGATTGGGCAGTTGTTTCAGTATAAAGTCCTGAGCATCAGGCAGAAATTTGAAGTTCAGTGGAGGAGGCTGGAGCTCCTCAAAGAAGGTTTTTTTTTAAATTCCCGGTCAGTAGAGGCACCTTCGGGATTTTTTATTGAGACTGAAAAATGGGATGTTGTAGTAGTAAAAAGACCGGCAAGAGACTGAGGTATATACATCCCAATAGTCCCTTAGGAGAACTGTTAGTAAAATGGGATTCTATAGAGGCCACGGAGGGATTAGATAAAGTGAAAATGATCCATTATTGTATGGAAGTCTGGCCAGAATTAGAGGTGCAAGGAGGATGGCCTTGGTGTGGGACAAAGGATAAGTGGATGTGCCAACAATTAAATAATTATCTGACAGCTCGAGGTGATACTGATCCTGAGCAATTACTGTATGTATCTTGCTGGGTAAAGAGCGCTGTTGAGGATGAAGGGGTGCGAATTTGTAAGGTACAGAGGAAGAAAGAGGGGAATGAAGGAGGGGATGATAGGACTAGTAAAAGATGGAACCCCCTGGATTATTTGCCTCCTTCTGCCCCTCCACTTTATAATCCTCTTCTTCAAGCACCTCAAATGGCAGGTCCGGTTCTTCCCCCAGCTGCCATCTCATTACCACCTGCTCAAACTCCTCCTTCTACCTCTTCAGCTTCTGCTATGATGAACCCAGTATCTCCTCCAGTTCCTTCTGCACCACCACAAGTGCCTACTCCACCTGCTGCATTCTCCACCCCTTCTCCAGCTCCGCTTAATATCTACTCAGGTCCCTCTCCCGATCCTATTGCTGTCCCTTTACCTCCTTCTACCTGGGACACAAATGCCTCCTCGCCCAGTAGACAGCTATCAGCAAATACACCTGCTGATGGGCAGAAAGTTCAGGGTAACCCAGATGTCCCTCAAAGTAATTTGGCATCTGAAGATGGGCCATACTGTAGCACCAGATCCAAGACCTCCAAGGCAGAGAGACTCTTTCCCCTCAGAGAGGTTCCTATGGGAGGAATAGCGGGAGGTGTTGGCTTTGTGAATGCTCCCCTAACTGCTTCTGAGGTAGAGGATTCAAGAAAGAGTTGGGGCATTTAGTTGAGGACCCAGTGGGCATAGCCAACCAAGTGGATCAATTTCTAGGTCCAAATATCTACACTTGGGGGGAGATGAATTCCATCCTGAGTATATTATTTTCCCCAGAAGAGGTCCAGATGATAAGGGCGGCTGGCATAAAAATTTGGGAGAAAGATAACAGTCCAGGACCCCAGGTGCCAACAGGTGAACAGAAATTGCCACTAACAGAGCCCAACTGGAACCCTAATCAGGAGGAGGGGAGGAAGGCCATGAGGGAATATAGGTCTTTGATAATACGGGGGATCAAAGAGTCAGTTCCCAAAGGAACTAATACCCAATTGGCATTTGAGGGTACACAGGAGAAAGATGAAGTTCCTGCTGCCTGGCTTAATCACCTAAGGCGGAACTTTCAGTTGTACTCTAGAATAGACCCAGACACCCTGGAAGGTCAAATGCTACTAAAAGTCCAATTTGGTACCAAATCTTGGCCTGATATACGGAGAAAACTGGAAAAGATGGAAGATTGGCAAGAGAAGGACATTAATGAGTTATTAAAAGAGGCATTGAAGGTGTCTTTAAGGAGGGAGGAAGATAAAGCAAAGGCCAAGGCTAAGATCATGGTTGCTGTAGCTAGAGAGAGTGCAGGGTGGGCGGGTCCACCACCAGGAGGAGGCAGAGGTAGGCCGGTACTGACTGGTGCACGAAGGGTGGAGAGACCTCAAGAAGTCCCTTTGAGAGGACGACAGTGTTATTACTGTGGGGAGGCAGGACACATCAGGAGGTTTTGTAAAAAGCTCAGTCTCGATGAGGCAATAGCCAAGGAACAGGACAATTTAGGAAGGATTCTTAAGGGGGAGGACTAGGGGTGTCAAGGGCTTTTTACTATAGGGGACCCGATGAAACATCTAGAAGAGCCCTTGGTAAATTTTGAAGTCGGACCCCTAAATGAGGAATTTGAATTTTTGGTTGATACAGGGACAGATAAGTCCTGTCTCAACAAAATACCACAGGGGTTCACTGAATCCCCCAATCTCTTTGGACAAGCTTTAGAGAGTTTGTTGGAACAATTTGTCCCTGAACAAGAAGTGCAGATCTTGCAGTATGTTGATGACCTGATGGTATCAGGAAAGGAAAAAGATCAGGTCAGACAAACTAGTATTAAACTTTTGAATTTTCTGGGGGAGAAAGGACTAAAAGTTTCCCAAGGGAAACTACAATTTGTGCAATCAGAAGTAACATACTTGGGGCACATAATAGAGGGGGGTATAAGAAACTAAGCCCTGACAGAATTTCAGGTATTTTAGCTCTCCCGGCCCCAAAAACGAAAAGAGATGTGAGAAAACTCCTGGGCTTGTTCGGGTATTGTAAGTTATGGTTGGATCAATACACACAGAGTGTGAAATTTCTGTATAATAAACTAGTAGATCCAGAACCCCTAATTTGGACAGCTGAAGATGATCAACAATTGGAAAACTTAAAAAACAAATTGTCTTCTGCCCCGGTCCTAAGCTTACCAGACCTCAGGAAGGGCTTTGACCTGTTTGTGAGTGCAGAAGGAGGTATAGCCTATGGAGTATTAACTCAAGAGTGGGGAGGGTGCAGGAAACCCGTGGCTTACATATCCAAATTGTTAGATCCCGTGGCTAGAGGCTGGCCAGTTTGTATACAGGCAGTAGCAGCAACTGCAATCCTGATAGAAGAGACTCAAAAATTGACCTTACAGGGAAAAATTAAAGTGCATACTCCTCATGATCTTAAGGCAGTACTGAGACAGAGAGCTCCGCAGTGGTTAACCGATGCTAGAATATTAAAATATGAGATAATACTAATGAATACAGAGGACTTAGAATTTATCACATCAAATGCCCTCAATCCAGCACAATTCCTAATGGGAGAGCCTATAGAGAATTTAGAACATGATTGTCTAGAATTGGTTTATCTCCAAACAAAAGTAAGAGAAGATTTGGAAGATCAGCCTCTAGCAACTGGAAGAAGCTTATTCATAGATGGCTCTTCGAGGGTAGTAAATGGAAAAAGAGCTTCAGGTTATGCCATTATAGATGGAGAAACATTACAAATTGCAGAAAAAGGGAAACTATCCCCAAGCTGGTCAGCCCAAAGTTGTGAAATATATGCCCTGAAAAGGGGACTGGACTTACTGGAGGGGGACCGGGGAACATTTATACGGACTCCCAATATGCGTATGGGACAGTTCATACATTTGGGAAAATATGGGAGGAACGTGGGTATTTAAGTTCAAAGGGAAAGAGCTTAGCCCATGAGAACCTAGTCCGATCAGTACTAGAGGCCCTACAAAAACCTATAGAAATAGCAGTGGTCCATATAAAGGGGCACCAAAGAGGAGACAGTTTAGAAGTTAAAGGAAACCGACTGGCTGATCAGATAGCCAAAGAAGCAGCTCTAGAACCAGGGGATCCAGTAAAAATTTTGAAGACAAAAATGACACCTGAAAAAGGGGAGGAACCTATATTTAGTGAAGAAGAATTAGAAGCAATAAAAGATTTAAAGTTACATCAAGGACAACAGGGAGAGTGGTTAACCTCAGATGGACGGGTGTTTTTGAATAAAGCACTGGCTCGGACAGTGCTAACAGAACTACATAAATTATCTCACTGGGGAGTCCAAGGACTGTGTGATCATTTCCTAAGAAATAACCTATGCATCGGGGTATATAGCCTGGCTAAATCTGTTACCAGAGGGTGTATCATTTGTCAAAAAGTGAACCAGAAAGTTATGAGAAAAGTAGCACCTGGAGGAAGGGAATTAGCCTTGAGACCCTTCCAAAGCATACAGATAGATTTCACTGAAATGCCCCCAGTGCAAGGATACAGATATTTACTGGTTATAGTTGATCATCTCACACACTGGGTAGAAGCCTTCCCGACCAGGAGGGAAACAGCTGAAGTCGTGGCAAAAGCAATCCTCGAGAATATTATCCCCAGATATGGTATTGTGAACACCATAGACTCAGACCAAGGTCCACATTTTGTGTCCCAAACATTATAAAATATAATTGAGGCTTTAGGAATGAAATGGAGGTTGCATACTCCGTGGCACCCCCAGAGTTCTGGGAGGGTGGAGCGAATGAACAAAACTCTCAAAAATGTATTAACTAAATTGATTGAGGAAACAAAGATGAATTGGCTGAAGTGTTTGCCCCTAGCGCTATTGCACATCAGAATAAGACCTCGGGCTGACATAAGAATTTCACCTTATGAAATGATGTTTGGGCTGCCATTCTTGTTAACACCTTATAGCACAGGAGACTATCTGGAAGGGGAAGAAGCTACCAGAAAGTATTTAGAAATAATTGGAAGAACTCTGGAGGGACTTAGAAAGAAAGGATACCTTCCTCAAACTTCCCCTCTCGACACAAAAGTTCACAACATTAATCCAGGAGATTGGGTTTTGATAAAATCATGGACTACGGGAACATTAATGCCTAAATTTGAAGGCCCCTTCCAGGTGCTCCTGATCACAAATTCAGCTGTGCGGACCAAAGAAAAAGGTTGGACTCATATCACAAGAATAAAAGGGCCAGTCTCACCCCCAGGTACAGGACTGGATCCAACATCAGCTTCCCCCTCTGGCATTGGACCAGAGTCTACACCACTCTCACCCCCCGGCGCTGGACGAGATTCATCTGCTTCACAAGCTAAATCACCTGAGTACACTGTGGTAAAAGGACCAAAAGATTTAAAGTTGACTCTCAGAAGGAAGAGTCAAAAAGACTGAACTGTGTGGAAAAAAATTGTTTGTTAAGAGTTCTAATATTGCTTAAAATGTTTTAAGACTGTTCTGTGTAAATTATGTTGGTAAAAAGTTTAAGACTGTAAATAAGTAATTCTGGTTAATTCTCCAATTTATTTCTAAAGATTCCAGGTTAATCCTCTACAGAACACTCCCCTGGGAGGGGAAACCAAAATTGGTAGGGAACAGACCAAGAGAGGTTTCACCAGAGAAACGGGTAGAAGGGACTCTAAAGAACTTGGAAGCTTTTCCTCAGTAAAGTTCCCCAAGAGGCAAGGCCAGGTGGGCAGGCTGTGTGAGATGACCCATACCGGACTCTTGGGAAGGGTAGTACTGATGGCTCTGATTGCTGGTGGTGCTCAGGGGAGCCCAGCTGAGCCGTGCAATGAATGCTACCAACCCCTCTGTGAGGAGGAAGTGAGCTCCTTGTCGAGAGTCCACATCAGTTCTGACCCTGATTGTGTTAACCTCTCCCAATTGGTCCTTTATCAAAAAAATAAGAGAGTGTATTGGAGAGCATACAATACTGCCACTTTTAGGCAGCCACTCCTAGGAGAGTGCCCTATAGGGGAAGCCTGGTTGTGCTTTGAATGGGATGCTGCTGAAACAAGCTCAGCAGATCTAGTAAAAAGCAAAGAAATGGTGAAAATGGTAAGAAAAATTGTTTGTTACAAGTATCTATATGAGTATACTGGAAAAGAGATAAACTCCTCTTGGAACACATTTCAGGGGAGCCTTAAACCCCTAGATTTGATCTTGTCTGGCAGCTGCGCCGCTAGAGTGATAAAACCAATTTTCTTATTACCCAAAGAAATTGGATCAAGTTTGGGAGTTCCTATATATAATGATTTGGGAGAAATTAAACAGAACAAGCAAAGTGGAATAGAAATTGAGAAAATCCAAAATTGTAAAAGCCAAATTCGGATCCCAATATCTATGTTAAACAGTTATCCGGCTCCAGGCAGTATTAAAAATAAAGAATTCAATTATTAGGAACATTTCAAACGAAATAAAAAGGTTAGCATGTGTAAATAATGAGGAACAAACTCCTACACTTGATCCCAGTGGGTGGGAGAACCTGGAGATTTTCAAAAAGGATGTATGGGAAAAGGTAGTTTTTCTCACTGTGTGTATACTTGGAGGATTGCTCTTTTTACTATGCTAGTTTATCTGTTTTAGTAAAATAGTACTGGCCGTGCAGACCAACCTGAAGAAACCAAGGAAAGTAACAAGGTTAAGTGACCATGATTACCAAAGTGCACAAGGGATTTATAGTAGATTCAAAACAAAAATTGGGAGTTGATGCGAGCTTAGAATTTAAGCTCGATCAAAGAAAAAGAGGGGGGACTGTTATGAACAAAAATTTGGTTAATATTTTTTTTTGTTTAAAAAAGTTACCACTACTGCTGGGCTGCTGCCTTTGTTATTGTAATCACGGGTCATTGTCGTTAATGGTTGTTTTTGTATTAGTAAAAGCCCTGGCTGGGGCAAGGTAATGGCCCTTCTCCTGGGTGGGGACCTTGCCCGAAGCTAAGTTTTACCTTTCTCAGAATAGGGAAGACACCTGAGAAGGTGGGGGGGGGGGGGTTATGCAAAGTGACTCACAAGACCAGAATGCTTTGTGGGACCCCCATCTCCAAACTCATGGAGAAACCCCAAAAACAACGAGCCACCCAAGAGTTGAGAGACTGGAGTGATGTCTGGACGTGAGGAGCAGGGCGCTGGGCCTGCAGAGATGCGGGAAACCTTCGTCGTTCCTCACCCTGTCCTCGAGATCCCCCGGGCCAGGACTGGGAGGTCTGGGAGACCCGGACCAAGGTAACATCTGACAGGGGGACATCACGCCCCAAAGGCTCCCACGAGGACTGGATTTCCCCCAGCTCTGCCCCTAGTGGACAGAGCTGCGCATATCCTCCTCCTCTGAGTCGCCTTGGGAGAGACGACGGACGCTGCAGACCGTCGAGCCGCCCAATCCTGAGCTGATCACTTTTTAATAAAGGCATTACACAGGAGAAGAAGTCTCCTGCCCTTGTTTATTTCACCACATGTGCCAGAGCCTGCTCCCTCTCTACTTCCACTGCCATGATGAGAATCAGATTGTTGCTGAGGTGAGCACTTGTGGCCAGCTGCTGTCCCCCTGGCAGGGGCTTGGGCTGCCTCCTGCCCTGGCACCTTGGGGGCTACAGCCTCCTCCAGCCTGTGCCACTGGGATGCTCCTGTGCCCTGGACTGTGGGGCCATCTGTGCATCTCTGTCCCTCTCCAGGCCTCCCGGGAAACGCTGCATTCCTCAGCCATATTCCTGAAGAGGAGGGATCTAGAACAAATGCTACACATGGATCAGAGCTTTGGGGAGTGCCTGGTAAGAACAGCAGAGACCCCCCAGCCTCAGCATGGCGAAGGTCCCTGAGGGCGGTGCTCAGTGTGCGGGGCTAACAGCTGTGCCTGCTGCTGCAGGCAGAGGCCGCATGGGCTCTTCTCCAGGCTCCCGTGGGCCTGAGTCGGGTGCCCATGGAGCCCCGGCCCGGCGGGGCTGCGGGCCGGCACCGCGGCTCCCCGGGCAGCAGCCGGCTCTCTGCCCCTCCCTTCGGGAGCCCTTGGCCAGCGGCTGCTGGTCGCGCCTCAGGGCTGCGCGGGCAGGCCAGGCCAGCGATGGGCACAGGCAGCGCCCGGCCCAGGAGCTGAGCCCGCGGCAACCCTTCCCTCCTGCCGCTCTCTGCAGCTGGCAGAGGACAGGAGCCGAGCGGCCGAGCACCTGCGCTGGGCACTGCACTACCTGCAGAGCCCACAGGAGTCCCTGCGAGAGGCGGCCGTCAGGTTCACGGCTGAGTCCCGAGCCCGGGCTCCTCCCCGGCCCGCCGCAGCTCGGCCCCGGCCCCGCCTGCTGCTCCGGCAGCGCCGGCCCGGCCCGGCGCCGTGGAGCCCCGCCTGGCCTGGGCGCTGCTGCCGCCCTCTGGCAGCCGTGCCCTGGGGCGGCAGCGTGCGGCAAGGGCCCGGGCTCAGCTCTGCGTGGCCAGCAGCCCGTGTGGCCACAGCGCCGGCAGCGCCGCTGGCAGGGAGCTGTGCCGCTGGGGCCGTGATAGGCTCTGTGTTCACAGGCATGGCCGGGCGGCACCTGAGGGGGCAGCAGCAAGGGCTCCAGCGGATCTGCACTGGTGAGTGAGTGAGGGCAGCGGGCTGACCGCGGGGGCTGGAGGGGGCAGCTGCAAGCCCTGTCCCGGCTGCGGAGGGATCTGCACCCGTGGGCAGAGCACACACAGATTATCAGGGCTACGTGTGGCATTCGTGGCCAGCAACTTCGGGCTGATCCCCTTGCTCCCTGCGGGCCGTGGCAAGAGACGACCGGGATGGCCCTGGCAGGGGCTCTCCTTGGCTCCCTGCATATGCGGGATCTGACCTTGCATCTGTTCCCCTCTCTTGCAGCTATTGAAGAAATGGCATATGACAGCAGTCCTGCAATCAGAAATGCTGCCATTGAATCTTGTTTAGTTCTCTGAGCCGTACAGAGAGCTCCCTACTCCCCGTGGCGTAAGCTGCGAGATCGATTCCTCAGTGCATGGAGGAAATGGCCTTGTCTGTGCGGCACGGCCTTGCTGTTCTGCTGGAGCTCTGCAGAGAGATGATCTGGGGCCATTTAAGCCAGCAGGAATTTTCTTTTTCTTCTTTAAGATTTTTGTGTTTGCATTTTCCTTGTTGAGTATGTAAATATAAACTATGTTACAATACACAGAGTCCCAGGATCATTCTTTTCCAGCGAAAGGTCTGTAGGGCATAAGAGAAGAGGGGGAAAAGGTTGCTTGTACTCAGCCAGCTGCCCAGGCGTGCAGTGTTGCAGGGAAAATGGCCAGAAGTCTTTTGGCCTTTGGTGGTTTTGCTGAAGCCTTTGTGCTGCCCACAGAGCGGCTGGGCAGGGGCCCGAGCTGCGGGGATCCCTGCCAGAGAGGTGACTGGCGATGGCCACAAGGCCTGTGCCGGACAGGAAGTGCCATCCGTGTCCTCCTGCCCTGCCTGTCTGCTGCTGGCTGCAGTGCTGAGGGCTCCCAGGTGCCTCTGGATGGGGCTCCTCTGGAGCTGCTATGGGGCTGCGGCGCTGCTGCCGGCAAGCTTGGCCAGGCTGGGGGGAGAACCTGAGGGGCTGAGGCACTGCTAAGCCCTGAGCAATGGGCTGTCAGAGGCCATAAGCAGTCCTCTGGCAGCCGCCTTGATCCCGACAGCCAGCTGCTCTGGCGCTTCCAGGTCGGTGGCCGGCTGGAGGGACGCCCTGGAATCAGGCCTGGAACCCTGGTCCTGGCCTTTCAGGGCTGTGAGGCCAGCTGTTGTGGGGCTGGGGGGGTGCCCTCCCTGTGCTCCAGACTGGAGCCCCCCACCCCTCAGCCTTAGGCATTGAGCTCCACTGCCTGATATCCAAGTCTTGTTCCTCTTGCTGTGGGGGAGGCCGAGCTCTGTGGCTTTAGGCCCCATTGAGCCAGAAGAGCAGCAGCTTTGAGCCCACAGGGGCCACAGAAAGGCCCTCCTGGACCACGGACATTCCTGTCCTGCCCAGGCCAGGCACACATGAGAGTGCAGCGGGCACCTTCAGGGTGCCACGCTGGCTTTGCACTGGGCCACCTCCCTGTGCTGTGCACGGCTGGCTCTTTGCTTTGCTGCTCTCGGCCTTGTGTCGTCGTACTCCTCTGGCTGCCTGCAGCCAGGGGCAGCCCTATCAGGAGGGTGAAAGGCCCCATCTCCAATATCTCAAGGGGGAAACATAGCTCTCCCAGCCCTCAGCCCACGCTGTAAGCAGAGCAGAGCCTTTTCCCAAGCCCCGTTGGCTTTCTGCCTGCTTCTGGCCCCTGCCCACCATGACCCACTGCACTCGCTCTGAGTCACCTACAGCATGCCTGGTGCCTCTTGATTTGCTGACCCTGGGATGTGAGGCTCACTGAGGGAAAGGTGGCTGTCCCAATGCTGAGGGCACACGTGGCTCACTGAGCAGACTTGAGGCTTCCCCAGCAGCTTGCAGGTGCCTTATGTGTCATGTTACAGTGCTTGTGCTCCTGCCTCTTCCTGTCCCTCTTCTCACCCTCACCCAACCTGCACCCTCTGACCTACCTTCAATAAACCCTGTTGCATCAGACACGGTGTCAAGAGCCCTCCTTCGGCTGCCGGTCGACCGCACATTACACCCTCCGGGCCTGGGAGCAAGGTGGGCTGGGGGAGCTGGTCTCTCAGACCAAGAGGGAACGGCTCTCAACTGCACCTGCCCATGGACCTTCCCTGCACCAAAGAAAATCATCTCCAAGTTTAGCTAGTAAGCTAGTACGGTGTCCTGGTTTAGGACAAATTAGGGGAAATCTCCAAAAGGGAGCCCCCCAAACAAAACAAACCTCCAACCACCCCTCCCCCAACACCGGGTTCGGGAAGGAATTTCTCGGAGGAGCAAAGTGGAAAACAAAACCTATTTATTTACAAGTAACAAAAGAACACTCCCCAACACAAGAAAAGGAAAGAAACAGACTGTGTGTGGTGAGGGCGCCAGGCTTCTCTTGCAAGCTCCAGGTGTCCTGGACGTCTCAGGTCAGGTCCGGAGCCGGTCCAGTATCTTCAGGGGAGGGTAAGAAAGAGGGAACAAAAGAAAAGAAAAAAAACAGCACAAAAAGCAGAAAGCAAGCAAGCAAAGCGGCTAGCCAAGCCAAGCAGCAAAAAGCCAAAAGCCAAAAAGGCCTGGTCAAACACTCCCCCCCTCTCTTCCCTGCCCCGCCGCAGCAAGATGGCCGGGCGGGGGGGAAGAGAGAAAAGGCACAGCTGCCAGACACAACACACGATATTGGGATAAAGGCTGTCAACCCACGACACTCCACCCCTTATCCCATATCGTGAATATACAATAAAAACTTTCATTTCACTTACTCACACCTTTGACACTTACGCATTCCTCTCATCTTACTTGCTCAGACCTTTGACACTTACAGTTTCCTTCTGTCTCACATTCAACAAACAATGACATTCATATATGAGTCTCATCCCACAATCAGGTCTCCCTGAGGTACACACCGTGTTGTTTCATCTTTCTGCATTATCCACCATGTATAACCTGGTCCTTGAGCAAAGACAATCCCACGGATGGGTTTGTCTGTACTCGAGGCAGGATTGATCCATACTGTCTTTCCCAACAAACCTCTGACATGGGCCACTGGGGCTTTATCCCCATCTACTATATTAAGGAGCTCAGACTGAGCAGGACCCGCTCGGTTGGTGGAACCTCGAGTGTTAACTAACCAGGTAGCCTTTGCCAAATGCTGCTCCCAGTTTTTTAAAGACCCCCCACCCAATGCTTTTAAGGTGGTTTTTAACAATCCATTATACCTTTCCTCTTTCCCTGCAGCTGGTGCATGATAGGGGATATGGTATATCCACTCGATGCCATGTTCCCTAGCCCAAGTATTAATAAGATTGTTTTTAAAATGAGTCCCATTATCCGACTCAATTCTCTCGGGAGTACCGTGCCTCCAAAGGACCTGCTTTTCAAGGCCCAAGATAATGTTACGGGCTGTGGCATGAGACACAGGGTAGGTTTCCAACCATCCCGTGGTGGCTTCTACCATGGTTAGTACATAGCGCTTGCCCTGGCTGGTCTGAGGCAGTGTGATGTAATCAATCTGCCAGGCCTCCCCGTATTTGTACTTAGACCACCGCCCCCCATACCAGAGGGGCTTCACCCGCTTGGCCTGCTTAATGGCAGTGCACGTCTCACAGTCACGAATAACCTGAGAGATACTGTCCATGGTTAGATCCACCCCTCGGTCTCGTGCCCACTTATAGGTGGCATCTCTACCCTGGTGGCCTGAGGCATCATGGGCCCATCGTGCTAAGAATAACTCTCCCTTATGCTCCCAGTCGAGATCTATCTTCAACTCCCCTATCTTTGCAGCCTGATGTACTTGCTGGTTGTTTTGCTGCTCTTCATTAGCTCTACTTCTGGGGACATGGGCATCTACATGGCGAACCTTCACAGGCAACTTCTCTAACCGAGTAGCGATATCTTTCCACTCTTCTGCAGCCCAAATTGGTTTTCCTCTTCGCTGCCAGTTCGCCTCTTTCCATCTCTTCAGCCTTCCCCATAGAGCGTTGGCTACCATCCAAGAATCGGTATACAAATAGAGCCTTGGCCACTTCTCTCTCTCTGCAATACCTAGGGCCAGTTGAATAGCTTTGATTTCAGCAAATTGACTGGATTTGCCTTCTCCTTCAGTAGCCTCTGCAACTCGTCGAGTGGGACTCCATACAGCTGCTTTCCACCTCCATTTCATCCCTATGACATGACAAGAACCATCGGTGAATAGAGCATAACACGTTTCTTCTGCTGGTAACTGATTGTATGGCGGAGCTTCCTCAACCCGGGTCACTGGCTCTTGTTCCTCATCCGCGACACTAAAGCTTTCACCTTCGGGCCAATTTGTAATTATTTCCAGGATCCCAGGGCGATTTAACTTCCCAATTCGAGCGCACTGCGTAATGAGGGCAATCCACTTACTCCAAGTAGCATTGGTGGCATGGTGGGTAGAGGGAACCTTTCCTCTGAACATCCATCCCAGCACCGGTAGTCGGGGTGCCAGAAGGAGTTGTGCCTCTGTACCAATCACCTCCAAGGCGGCTTGGACTCCTTCATAGGTGGCCAAGATTTCTTTTTCTGTTGGGGTATAGTTATCTTCAGACCCCCTGTAGCTCCGACTCCAAAATCCCAATGGCCGGCCTCGGGTCTCGCCAGGCACCTTCTGCCAAAGGCTCCAGGACAGACCATGGCTCCCGGCTGCAGAGTAGAGCACATTCTTCACATCTGGTCCCGTCCTGACTGGACCAAGGGCTACAGCATGAGCGATCTCCTGCTTGATCTGCATGAAAGCTTGCTGCTGCTCAGGGCCCCAGTGGAAGTTGTTCTTCTTGCGGGTAACCAGATAAAGGGGTCTCACAATCAGACTATACTCAGGGATGTGCATCCTCCAGAAACCTATAGCACCTAAGAAAGCTTGTGTTTCCTTCTTATCAGTTGGCGGGGACATAGCAGTGATTTTGTTAATAACATCCGCAGGAATATGACGCCGTCCATCTTGCCACTTCACCCCCAAAAACTGAATTTCTCGGGCAGGTCCCTTGACTTTGCTCTTCTTAATGGCAAATCCGGCTTCCAAGAGAATATGAATTATCTTCTCTCCTTTCTCGAACACTTCTATTGCCGTGTTCCCCCAAACAATGATATCATCAATATATTGTAAATGTTCTGGAGCCTCACCCTCTTCTAGTGCAGCCTGGATCAGTCCATGACAGATGGTAGGACTGTGTTTCCACCCCTGGGGCAGTTGGTTCCAGGTATACTGCACTCCCCTCCATGTAAAAGCAAACTGGGGCCTGCATTCTGCTGCCAGAGGGATGGAGAAAAACGCGTTAGCAATATCGATGGTCGCGTACCACTTTGCTGCCTTGGACTCCAGCTCGTACTGCAGTTCCAGTATGTCCGGTACAGCCGCACTCAGTGGTGGAGTCACTTCATTCAAGGCACGATAGTCCACAGTCAGTCTCCATTCTCCATCAGATTTTCGCACAGGCCAGATAGGGCTGTTGAAGGGTGAGTGGGTTTTACTGACCACCCCTTGGCTCTCCAGCTCTCGGATCATTTTGTGGATGGGGATCACAGCATCTCGATTCGTCCGGTACTGCCTGCGGTGCACTGTTGAGGTGGCAATTGGCACTCGTTGTTCCTCTACCTTCAAGAGTCCTACTGCAGATGGGTTCTCTGATAGTCCAGACAAGGTATTCAATTGTTTAATACCCTCTATCTCCACTGCAGCTATTCCAAAAGCCCACCTGAATCCCTTAGGATCTTTGTAATAGCCATTCCGGAGGAAGTCTATGCCCAAAATACACGGAGCCTCTGGACCAGTCACAATCGGATGTTCCTGCCACTCCTTCCCAGTCAAGCTCACCTCAGCTTCCAACAAAGTCAACTGTTGTGATCCCTCCGTCACTCCAGCAATGGAAACAGGTTCTGTCCCCACGTGTTCCGATGGCATTAAGGTACACTGTGATCCAGTGTCAACCAATGCTTCATAGTCTTGTGGCTCTGATGTGCCAGGCCATCTGATCCACACCTTCCAGAAAACCCGGTTCTCCCGTGCCTCTTCCTGGCTGGAGGCAGGGCCCCTCTAAGCCAGATTGTCCTTCTTTCCTTGGGCATATGCCTTAGAAATTCCTTCAAGGGGATCGGACATGTCATCGTCATCAGCATACTTAACATCTCGGCTACGAGCGACCGGAGCTGCTATCCTTTTGGTGATACTTTCTCTTTTCTTCAAATCACGCACCCGTTGTGCCAAAGCAGCCGTGGGTTTTCCGTCCCATCTCCTCATGTCTTCTCCTGACTCACGCAGAAAAGCCCATAACTCAGCCCGTGGGATGTACCTTCTCTCCCCATCAAAGGAGCGCCAGCGTTGGACACCAGGGCCTCTAATTTGTACAGCTGAGATTTGAATAAGGTCCTCCTTAATCTCTTCCCGGAGTTTCTTATGATTCTCCTCTATTTTGTCCTCTAGTTTCTGCAGTCGGGTTTCTACTGCTGCAATTCTGGCATGAGTTGGGCCATGCACAGCATCTGCATACGCTCGAAGCTTCTTTGCCATATCGAGCACAGTCTCATATGTATCATCCCGCTTCATTATTGCTAGGGCAGAAGCGTATTCAGGTGGCCCAAGTCGCACAAGTTTCCTCCACATTACAGGTGTGCATGGTACCAGGTCCGGATTCCTAGTTGCTGTATCATCTGAGAAAATGAGCTCTGCCACCGCCATCTCTCTCAGGCGTTGGATCCCCTGTTCTATGGTCTTCCACCGTGTCTGCTGCATATAGAGATCATCCGTACACAGGTATCGTTCTGCTACGCTTCTTAGGACCCGTTCCCAGAGGCTGTGAGGGTTAGCCCCCCTCATCATACCTTGATCGATGACAGGATCATGTGACAGGGATCCCAAATGCCTCGCTTCAGTACCATCCAAAATCGTAACCTCCCCTGCAGCATCCCAAAGGCGGACTAACCAACTAATTATAGATTCGTCAGGTTGTCGTCTGTAATCCTTTCTTAGGCCTCTGAGGTCCTTCAGAGAAAAGGAGTCAATATTAGCTCCAGATTCTCTGCCCCTTGATGTGGCCTCTGATTTTGGTGAGGGTCCTTCTCCTGCATCATCATCATCATCCTCCACCTTTCGATCAGTCTTGCCTTTACACTTTCCACCTCTTGTATTAGCTGCAACAGCCATGGTTTGGGGCCTATTGTCTGATTCAGCTGCTAGCCTGGAGCCTGGGATGTTAGCTGCAGCCTGGGTCACTGGGATAGTAACTAACTTATCTCCCTGTTCCCTTTCTGCTATCTGCTGCTCCACAGTATCTAGCAGAGTACGGTAAACAAACGCCAAGGCCCAGCTCACTGCAGTAACCCTTTCCTCCTTAGTATTACCATGGCACTTCTCCCTCAAATACTTTGCCACCTCGACTGGATCCTGAATTTGATCAGATGGAAAGTCCCAGTCTATAGGATCGGAAAATTCCTTTAAAGTCTGGCCCATGTCCTCCCATTTCCCACTCCAGTCAAGATTTTTCCTGCTTTGTTTTACTCCTAAGTCAGGAGTGTCTCTAACCCCTCTAGAAATCTCAGTCTTCATTTTATACACACTCCAGACAGTATAGAAAAGGCTTAATAAATTAAATGTCAGAAAGATGGTTTCTTTCAAACTCAGGGGAAATTCAGTATTTTCTAATAGAGATGTCAACAATTTGGAGGACAAGAAGGAAGACAAAGGCTGAAAAGCCCCTTCCCCTTCTTCTTCCCAAACAAACTGAGTAAACAACCATAACAACAATCCATACATTCCTGAAATAAAGTCCAGCATTTTTATCCGACACATCATCACACATAAGACCAGCACAATGACTATTCTGGTTAGTGCCCCCCGCTTACAAAAGCTGCTTATTAGGGACAACATCAGAGCTATTTTTGGGTAAGGAAATAACCCCAGGGACCACAAAAGTATTAAAACTTCAAAAAACCCTAGGGACCAGAAATACCGGCAAGCTTCCACTCCAAATGACATTATGAATCACCAATATGCCCACCAAAATAGCCAAAACCAAAATATTATTGTTATAGGCTTTTTTTCCACTGTTTTTTGGCCTCCGTTTCCCGGCCAATGCACCAAAAAGTATATTGTCCTGGTTTAGGACAAATTAGGGGAAATCTCCAAAAGGGAGCCCCCCAAACAAAACAAACCTCCAACCACCCCTCCCCCAACACCGGGTTCGGGAAGGAATTTCTCGGAGGAGCAAAGTGGAAAACAAAACCTATTTATTTACAAGTAACAAAAGAACACTCCCCAACACAAGAAAAGGAAAGAAACAGACTGTGTGTGGTGAGGGCGCCAGGCTTCTCTTGCAAGCTCCAGGTGTCCTGGATGTCTCAGGTCAGGTCCGGAGCCGGTCCAGTATCTTCAGGGGAGGGTAAGAAAGAGGGAACAAAAGAAAAGAAAAAAAACAGCGCAAAAAGCAGAAAGCAAGCAAGCAAAGCGGCTAGCCAAGCCAAGCAGCAAAAAGCCAAAAGCCAAAAAGGCCTGGTCAAACACTCCCCCCCCTCTCTTCCCCGCCCCGCCGCAGCAAGACGGCCGGGGGGGGGGAAGAGAGAAAAGGCACAGCTGCCAGACACAACACACGATATTGGGATAAAGGCTGTCAACCCACGACATACGGTATAAACCATTAATTGCCTGGAAATCTGGCACTAGTCTCTGAGTTCCATTAGGTTTCTTTTTTGCTAATCTAGGAGTATTCAATTTTGACTGCCATTCTTCTAGTAGTCCTGATGTCAGGAATTTATTGATTGTTGGTTCTATTCCTTTCATTGCTTCTACGCTTCATGGGTATTGCTTTCTGACTACTGGTCCAACTCTTATCTCTAGCTCAATTTTCATAGGGTCTGCTCGTTCTGATTTTCCTGGGCTATCAGTATCCCATACTGTTGGGTACACCTGATTCAATACTCGCTCTAACTAGTTATTCCTGTTTGTTGGTCTGCTGTCACTTGTCAGTCCTACTGCTAAAACTGCTGGTTTGTCTTCAGGTACCTTCCATTGAAGTTTTCTTTTTCTAAACAGAACTTTTGCTTTTAATTTTTCAAGCAAATCCATGCCTAGGACAGATTTGGGTGAGTTTGGTAAATAAAGAAACTGATGTATTCCCATTTTCTTCTTGATTTTTCATTGAAGTGGCTTCAGGAAGAAAGCATTTTCTGGCTTCTATTGCTTGAAGATAGTTCTCACTTTTGGGTATCAGTGTTTTGGGTATCAGTGCTTGATTCAAGAATGAAACTGTGTCTGTGCAATTAGTTAAAAATTCAACTTCTTTATCATTCTTTAGCTGTATTTTAAGCAGTGGCCTGCTAGGGTAAGAATTGCCAGTCTCGGTCATTTCTTATCATCTAGAGTTGCTGCAAGTGTTTTGTGTACTTTGTCTGCTAACTCTGGGCACTGGCCCTATTTCCTGTGTCCTGATTTCTTACAAGATGCACATTGATTTGGCCCCAGCTTGGTCTGTGGCTGCTTTGAACCTCCTCTGCCTCTGCTATTTTCGCCCCTGCCTCTGCTTCAGCAATGCCTACATCCGTCCTCTCCCTGGCGCTGATCCAGAGCTGCCACCATGGCTGCAGGGAGCTCTATTTCTTTTTTGCTCTATTGATTATCATACACTTTCTATGCTTTTCTCATTCATGCCTTTAAGTCTCTCTTTACATGGTTTCAGCTTCTGAAGTTGCTGCCTGACATTTGGGCTGGATTGCCCTAACATCAGGGAAACCCGCTGCTGCTTTCCCATATCCCATCAGGCATCCAGGGCTGTGCCTTTACGTGCAGCTGCTCAGAGCCTGTCCACAAAGTCAGTGGGTGCCTCATCCTGTCCCTGTGTAACGTTATCTATTACTGACGAAGTTATTGCTTTTGGAATGGCATTTTTTAATTCCAATGTGAGTATGTCCTGGTATCTGGTTAACATTGCACAGCTGCCTGCATCGTTTGCGTCCCACAAAGGGCTTACAAAAGGACACAGCTGGTCCACTTTACCGTGTAATGCTCCACTAGCAATTTGTCCCTGCACACATGCTCTGCTTACCTTGATCAACAACTCTTTTGCTGGTTTGGTGAGCTCTGTCAACATGAAATCATTATCACCTCACTCTGGCTCTTGTCTCTTGACTATGAACTGCAATCTTTTTGCTACTTTGCTCGGGTTTTCTCTGTCCATTTTGACTTTTTCCCACCAACTCTTCAGGTCGCTAGTACAAAAGCAGATGTTCACCCACATGGCTTCCCCTGGGGGACTCAAGACTTGCCTTAAGGGGGTGACTAAAGGCAAAGCTTTCTTGGTTTTATTCCTTGGGTTGCTTGTCACTGGGGGTCTCTGAAATTGTCCCCTCACCTGGATTATTCATCTCATCCTCACTGCCACTTGGCTTTCATTCAGGGGCCGGAGTGGTTGCCTGAGGGGGAGTGTACCTGACCTGGCCTGGGCTAACTCGGCTCTAAGTCTTGGACACCTAGAACACAATCTTCCTGGTGCATTTGAGCCAATTTCAAACATCTCTGCCTTATGCTGAATGCTGAACGACATCTCTTTCTTTTCTGCCTCTTATCTCTTGCCAAAGTTAGGACTAAAAGTCCTGTGGGGCCAAATCAAAGCCACATTCTTTCTGACACTCAGGTTTATTCTTCAGGTTGAAAAAGATGTCTGCATATATCACAGGATCCCATTTTTCTTCTTGTCTTAAAAATAACATCAACTGTAACAAAGGATCATAAAGTTCCATTGGGGGTCACTTTTCACCATTTTCTAATTGATACCAAGCCTACTATTGGGTAAGAGTATTTAATCCGATTACATTTCCTTGAAAAATTACCCTCCGGGATAACTGCCAAATCTTTCTCATCTGCTAAATTACATTTTAGTGGACTCTTTTTAATACCATCTTTACTACTTGTGTTATTTATTCTTCATGCTATCTAAATTTCCCAACTTATCAGGATGTATTAGTACTTCTCTTTTCCTTCTCTTTATCCCCTGTAGACTACACTTAACACATACGGGCTGACTCTGAATCACCCAGCACCAATATTTTTTTTATAGTCTTGAAAAGCAATGAAAACAAAAGGATTCCACATGTGGTAAATAGGTGTGATTCGTGCTGTAAAATTGAAACCGTAATCAATATTGATACAGCAATTAATATTTGAAAAAAATAAAGCATTTAAAAGTTGTAATGCCAAAAAAGAAAGGAGGGCTTGCACCCCCCTCCCTGCAGATGTTGAAGGACAGGAGGAAAAAGCAAGAGATAACAGTTACTAACAATTAACAAAAAGAAGGTACAATCTGATTGGTTCCCAGGAAAATGCCAGCTGTAAGAGATTTATAACTTTGATGCTTAAATGCAGTAATATGTTAGTTTTGGCTTTCATTGTACTGGCTTGATGTGCATGTGTAACCCAAAGGTGAATTAAAAGACATAGATGAAAAAGAGAGGCCTTCATCAGTGACGACCCCCAAAGACTTGTGTGACCCCCAAAACAAGTGGTGGCACATGCACGGTAAAGGTGGTGATGAGGGCGGAGGTAGAAGTGTGATGAATCGAAAATGGGAGAAGATGACATCGACACATGGCATATAAGGGGGGAATCTTCACTTGGCAAGCTCGTACGTGAGGTGGCAAGAGTCCAAGAGCCCTGCACTCCGTACCCCCCGGTTATCTTTTGCTTATACGCTATTATTGGAACCAAATTATCCCTTATTTTTAGTCCAATTATATTGTTATTATTTCAAGTGTATCCAATTTTATATATTTTCTAAACTTTTCAATTCAAATTGCTGCTACCTCTAATATTGTTTGGTTTTTTGATGATGGGATAATTGGGCAAACATAACAATATGGAAAAACAGGCCTGGGAGCCTCCCTCATGGCTGCTTACCACACAGCTCATCTTTGGGACGGGTGCTTCACCTTTTATACCTCTGGGGGTTGCATCAGCCAACCCTGGCGCCTCCCAAAGTCTGTCAGTCAACTCTTCTTTGCCATTTATTGGTGGAGATTGCTTTCTTGCAACTTGATTGGTGGGTCAGGTGTTGTCATGCTGTGCCCTCCAGTAGCAACGAGCTTTTTCATTCTCAGCTGCCCTGTAGGAGGGGCACACGTACATGCCTTCCTTTTACCTGTGCTAAATAACCCAGGCTGCCCGGTGGCGACAATACAGAGGATGGGGAAAGGGGACTGTGAGGAGAACAGAGGACATCTAAACAATAAACTACAGTAACATACCTATACATCAAGAAATCATCTCCTAATATGCACACAGTATTAATTCCTTAATTGTTAGAGCCATTATCTCATTATTCATCTATAACAATTTTGATTTTTATTTTTACATTTTCCTACTGTTATTCCTTCTCCCCTGTCTTTACCTGAGAGCCCCTTAATTCCAAAATTTTAATAATTCAGAGGGCAAGGGTTTATATTTTCCATTTCCAGAGAAGCTCCTTCCTTCTTGAACAGACACCTGTCTTTCAAACCAAGACAGAGCCCCAAAAATCCCACAAAGATCTGCGCAACAACATGACCGGGTCCATCCTTCCTGAGCCAAACAGGGCAGAGCTGAACAAACAAAAACCAATTTTCCTGGTTTAACGAAAAAGCTGTGTTTTGGGTCCCATAAGAGGGACAGTGATGCTGTGCCCCATGGTACTGGGGGAGGGAATGGGGAGATCCTGGGGGTACTGGGAGCACTGGGAGCACTGGAACAGGGAGCTCTGGGCAGCCCCACATGGGACCCCACACTCGTGGCCATCCCCCCATGGCACGGTGGGCATCCATGGGAGCTGGGGGGCGGACACACAGTGGGAGGTGCCCTCAGGCAGGGATCTCCAGTGCCCCCAGTGCCCCCAGTGTCACAGCATGTTCTCATAGATGTCACTGGAGTCCTGCTGTTGCCCATGGGGTCCTGGCAGCTCTGCATTGGTCACCTGGGCGGTTGTGGCACAGGGGGGCACTGCAAGAGACACCGGGTGGGGGAAGCTGGATGGGAGGTGACACCCCTAGGGTGACATGTCCCTGTCCCCCCACCTGTACTCACCACCTGTCTTCTTGTTTCGCACGACCTGGCTGTACAGCACCTCCCCTGCCTCTGGAGGGGCCGAGGGCCCTGGGGGACCCCTGCAAGGATAAGGGGGTGTCTGTGGGGGTGTGGGGGGTCTTAATGAACATAAAATGGGGGTTCAGACCATGACCCTCCACTCACCTTTCCTCCTGTTTCCTGAGGGCTGCAAAGGAAAGGGGGGAGGGGTGACTATGGAGTCCTCAGGGCCCCTGAGACCTCTGACTGCCCCCAGGAGCCTGGTGCATCCCTGAAGCTCCTAATGAGCCTTGAATCACCCACTGAATCCACTGAGCCCCCAAACTCCTCCAAACCCCTGACAGAACCCCCAATGTCCCGCACGACCCTGCAGGACCTCCCCAAATCCCCCAGGACCTCCAGGTGAGATCTCTGGGGATTCAGCTTCACCCAAGTCAGGAGCTGTTGGTGCCGCCATCTGGACCTCAAACTCTTTGGGGGATTCATCCCAATCCCTGGGACCCCCATTCCCCTTCATTGTCACCCACTCAGGTGGTGCCACCAGTGCCAGCCTCCGATGACAGCCAGGAGCAACGCCAGGAACAGGAGGGACCCACAGACCCCTGCGGCCACTGCTGGGGACAGAGAGGGACACATTGGGGTCACCCAGAACCCCACGGGTCCTGAAGTCCCCCTGTGACCCTGTGTGACCCTACCTGTGCCTTGTTCCTGTGTTGTCACCTCCAGGGCCAGCTCTGAACTGAGTGCCTGGTGCCTGTCCTGCTGGTTGGTGACCATGCACTGGTAGGTGCCCGAATGTCCCACATCGCCAGCCCTGTGGAGGGGACCCTGGGCCACCGCCTGCCCATTGGGCAGCCAGGTGAAGGTGACAGGGGCTGAGCCCACCTGCACCGAGCAGCGCAGAGTCACGGTGTCTCCTGAGCGCACAGGGTGTGACAGTGGACTGAGGGTGATGGTGGCATTGGCCACAGGTACTGTGGGGACACAGACAGGGCTGGCACCTGGTGAGGTGGATGGGGATGCCATGGGTGGGGTCACCCCCAGTCTGAGGGTCCCGCTCACAAAGGACAGTGACATTCAGGGGGACACTCTCAGCCATGCTGTCCCCACACTGGCAGTGGCCGCTGCCATTGTCCCCAGTGTGGTGCAGCTCCAGGCAGGGCCAGTGCCAAGTGGTGCCCCTGAGCCCTCCCGGGCACCAGGAAATGGACAGGTGACCTGTCCCTGTGGCCACCGTGCAGCTCAGCACTAGGCTGCACTGACAGAGACACCCCCAAGGGCAGAACCCCTGCGGGAGGGGGTGACACCAGGGGACATTGAGGGACTTGGGGGGAGGTCAGGGAGGGGCAGGGAGAGTCCAGTGAGGGAGAGGAGAGGAGGTGCAGAGCTGGGGGGGGGGGGGGGGGGGCTTGGATAGGTACCCTAAGGAAGGATGGGGGGTTGTGTCTCTCCTGCCTCCAGCGCTGCCCATACTTGTACCGGGTAGTGACACAAGTGCTCCCCAAGCCCTGGCAGGTGAGTGTCACCCGGTCCCACAGCACTGCCGGCATCCAGGGGGTCTCCACCAGGAGCTGGGTGGTCCGGGCACCTGTGGGTGACAGGGGACACCAGCCTGCCAGGGCCAGTGTGGGGCTGGGGACAGCGGGGTTGGGCCATGGCATCCCCCAAGGACTCACCAGCGAGGCCGAGGGTCTGGGCTGGAAGGGAGAAGGGACAGGGCTGGGTGGGGGTGGCACCATGGGGACAGTTGTGCACAGGGGAATGGTTCATAGGGGCTGCCCTTGAACTGTCTCCCTGGGGAAATTGGTGTGGCAGAGATGTCTCGATGGGGACACTGTGCTAGCAGAGGTCGCCCCCGCCAGCCCCATGGCCTCTGTCTCCATGGCTCATCCACATTGTGCTTGTCTTCTTCTCCCTGTCCCTGCATCCCTGCATCCCTGCATCCCTGTGTCCCTGTCCCCACAGCTGCCCCAGCCCCAGGATACCTCTCCCCACATTCCTATCCCTCCAGCCCTGTTCACACTCTCCTGTCCCCACGGCCACCCCATGACCCCGGTCACTTCATGCTCTGGCTCTGCTGGCATTGGGAACCTCAGGGAACCCTGCAGCTCCCCTGTGCCTCCTCCCCACCACTCTCTGCCTCACCAGGGCCCATCCCTGGCGTACTACCAGTGAGGCCCATGCCCGGGCCTCACCCCACTGGAGCAGCGCCACCTTCCCGGCCATCCCGGTGTCCCCAGCCATGTGCACTGGCTGTCACTCGCTGCTGTGGCCACCGCTCCCCTGGCTGGCGGCTCTTTGGATGAAGGGGAAGGAAGCGAGGTCACATCTCGTCCCCATGTGTAGGTGGCACCTAGTGGGGGCAGGGTGCCCACAAGCTGGGGACAGGCTGTGGGCAGTGGGGGGACATGCTGGGGTCAAGGCTGTCTCTCGATAGGTGGGACATGGACTTCCCAGGAGCAGGGGGGGCGTGGTGGGTTTGTGGAACCAGGGATGGGTGTCCAGGGGAATGGGGGTACAGGGAATGTGTCCATGGGGAATTGGGGTCATGAGGAGGGGGAGTCACGGGGGTTGGGGTGCCATGGGAATGGGGGTCCCCAGGGCTGGGGGGACTCAGGAATGGAAGTTCCAGGGGAGGGTGGGCTCCAGGGGTTTGGTGTCATGGTTTTGGTTTGCTAATTTGAGATATATTGGTTAATGTAATAATTAGTGTGGTGGGTTTAGTGTTGGTTAATTATTAGTGCATTTATCAGAATGTATTTATTTCTTTTTTGTTTTGAGATGAGACTAGGAGAAAGGTAAAGTACATTTAAAACTTTAGAAGTTTTTATAAAGAAAAAATTTTAATTGTAATAAATTTATTATAATAAATCCCTCATCAAGGGATTTTTGTTCCAGAGATGGGTGCAGGGGGAACCGGGGGACCTGGGAGAATTAAGGTCCCGGGGGAATGGGGACTTCAGGGCATGGAATGAATGGGAGAGGGTTCCTTGGGAATGGGGTCCTGGGCCATGGAGTTCCTGGGGCATGGCAGGCCTGGGATGGGGGTCTCGGAAAATGGGAGAGAGAAGGAATGGGGGTCCCATGGTCAGCTTCCCAGGGGAATGAGATTGCCAGGGATGGACTGTGATAGGATATGCATGTGGGTCACAGCTCCTTCCCTGGCTGCCTCAGACTTTGGGAAGACTCAGGGGCTAGCGCTGCCTGCTGGGTTGCCCGTGATTTGGGGGGGCAAAAAGAGGGGATTCAGAGGTGCTCTGGGTTGTGCCACCACAACCTCCAGGGGCATTTCCCGTTCTTCATTCCCATTTCCTTCCTTTTATCCCTCAATTTCATAACCTCCCAGTTCATGCCTTGGTGATCCTGGGGAGCTCCTGAGCAGGGAACATGTTGGGGAAGCCCAGGGTGGGGGAAGCAGGGGTGAGGGGTCTGCAGGGAGGGTTGGGGAGGCTGTGGGGGATGGAGGAGTGCAGCTTTTCCCCTGCCTACACTTTCTCTCTCCTGCAGCAGATGGAAGAGGCCGTTTGTGCTGAGTGTCACATGGGAGGAGGGTTCTGCCCTGGGGGGGGGGAGGGGCAAATACAGGGGGCTCCTGTCCTGGGGGGATCCTGTCCCAGGGGGGACACATGCTGGACAAGGGGCTCCTGTCCTGCGGGATGGCAGCTCCTGGTGTTTCCAGACTTCTCCATTCTTGCTCATCCCCTGCAGGATCTGAGCCAGCAAGAGCCGCTGTGGAATGGAGCCCTGGGCAGGAAGGAGCTCCCAAACTCCTGCTCCTTGAAGCCAGTGGCCATCCAAGGGTGGGGCCCAGCCATGGCCCAGCCCCTCTGCACAGGGATGGCCATTGCCCAGCCCTGCTCTGCCCAGCCCCAGGGGGCAGCCAGCACCTGAGGGTCCCCCCTGCCCCCTTGGCTTTGATTCTGACAGCCTTAGAGCTGCTGCAGAGGTGAGAATTGTGTGGGGGAAAAAGGCCTGCCTGTGGTTTGCTCAGCTCTGCAAGAAGCACAAACCCCAAAGAGAGCCCAAGCAGTGGCTCTGTGAGGGCCTTTGATGGTTTTGAGAGCAGGGCTGGCTGGAAACCCCCCTGCAGAGGAAATTGAGAGAGAGCCAGTCCAGAAATGCAATTGATCACTTTGTCCCTCTCACCAAGTATTGTAAATACATATTATATTACTGGAATTTTTAAAATATTTAAATGGAATTTATATATGTAATGTTAATGTAACTTTGTTACAAAGATATAGTTTTTATTTCTATTGTTAATTAAGCTTTGTAAATAGCTGAATAAGGATGCTTGTGTTAAAATGCCTGCTTGGATGGGATAACATCCAATAAACACAGGATGAGGACACCTGCTACAGATATGCCAACTATCAACATTCACTGCCTGAAGACAGTGTGGACCAAGGCCCAGAAATGAAGATGATGATAAGAAAGGACTAAAAGCACAACCAAGGAATAATGCTCTAAAAAGGCAGATCCAAGGAGGGGCCATGCTAAACAATTATTGAAATGTAAATTATTTTGGGGAAAAAGTTTTCTATGCATAAGTGTCTATGAATATGCAACAGGCTGATCTAAGACAAAAGGTATCAAAGAGGTATCCCCGAAGAGAACAGTGTGCTCTTGGCTGAGTGCCAAGATGCACCCACCCATAACAACCTTTGCCCTATGGTCCTTGTCTCCTATTGTCCTCTTTTATACTTCTAAAATTTTTACAGGAGAGAGAACGTGTTTTTCCCATATCGCAAAGATGAGAATTCTGTGAGGGAAAAAGGCCTGCCTGTGGTTTGCTCATCCCTGCAAGAAGCACAGAACTCAAAGGGAGCCTAAGCAGTGTCACTGAGAGGGCCTTTGATGGTTTCCAGAGCAGGGCTGGCTGGAAACTCCCCCTAAAAAGGCAGCTATAGGGGAACCAGTCCAGAAATGCAGCAATTGATCACTTTGTCCTTCTAGGCAAGGGACCTGGGAGAGACCCGAAAATCCTGCAAAGACAACAACCATCTGCTCAACAATCTGACCAGGACCCTCCTCCTCCTTCCTGTCTCAAACCTGCAGCCCTTTAGAACATGCCAGAATATATTTTTGGGTTCTGGCTCAGTTGCGAGACAAGAGAGAAAAGGATGGAAATGTTGAGCAGGGGCTCTACCCCATGGCGGTGGTGGGCAGGGACGCTGTCTGGATTCCAGGTGTCCCCAAAGCTGCTCCATCCCTGCGCTCCTCACCTGCACAGGGCACAGGGAATAGACAGGGCTCTTCTCTGCCCCTGGCCCGCCCCTTCCAGGGTACCCCTCCACTTCCTCGAGCTGTGGGGGCCTTACCCTGGCAACGCTTGGTCCCGACACATCGCGACAGTGGCTTCAGACACGCTGTCACAGTCGGTTTGGACACTCCGTGATCGTCCTGGCACTCGCAGCGCGATGGCAGCTGGGCCCCTTCCCGGTGCTCCGGGACCACCATTGTGGTCCCTCCTTTCCTCAGACCCCACCGCAGGGTCTCTGCTCCCCCCTGTCCCAGGGTCTCCCCTCCGCTGTTTTGCTCCCTCCATGCTCGGGGCTCCCCAGTGGGGTCCCGGTCCCTCCATCCCGGCCCCTCCCACCCGCTGTCCCCCGGCCCCTCCGGCCGCGCCCCCCGACAGCCCCGGGGCCGGCACCGGCAGAGGCTGCCGAGCTCCTGCAGGATGAGACGTTCCTGGGGCAGCGCCGGCCGAGCGGGGCCCTGCTCCCTCATGCCGTCCTTGCCCACAGCACTCGGGTTCCAGCAGGCCTAGGCTGCTCCTTTGGGACGTGCTGACCGCTCCTGGAGCACTGCCCTTTGTCGGGAACGAGCCCGGGAGTATCCAAATCATCCCCAAGGCCTGGCCTGGGACTTCCTGTGAGGCTGCGCCTGAGCCCTGAGGGGTTTGGGAGCCCGATGGGTGTCACTGCTCTGTCTCAAAATCTAGGGGGAGCAGGAATGGCAAGTGGTGTTCCACCATGGCCCTGCCCCGTGGGCCTCACTTGAGCACCCTGCAGAATTCCCGACGCTCCTGCTCCACCTGCATGGCCAGGTGCTGTTCCCATGGGCCACCTGCTCCAGCCACTCCCGCCTCAGCCACAGAATCCCAAAATCCCCAGGAGAAGCAGCAAAGCCCTGTGTTTGTGCACAGGGATGCTTTAGGAACACAGCGGACCTTCAGAAATCCCAACAATAATTACAACACCTCCTGAAGGGTCTGCAGCGTCTGGAGCAGAACAGGGGCTTTGGCCCAAACAGCTCCAATTTAGCCCCATTTTGCCCTCCCAAGGCACAGCTCCCAGCCCTGGCTATCTCTTTGCTCCAGCTGCAGCTGCAGAGCCCTCAGGGCTGTGCCTCTGCTCTCCTCCTCCTCCTTTGCAGCGGCTGTGTCAGAACCAGCAGTGGCCCAGGAAGAGCAGGAAATCCAAATGTGCTCTGCAGCCACCTGAGGAGCCCTGGCAGAGTCAGCACTGAGCACAAGCTTTCCTCGGCATCCCAGGGAAATTCAACATTCCCAGAGCTGCTGTGCCCAGGCTGAAGGAGGAAAGGGAATGGAAGGCTGTAAAGCAAGCAGAAATGATGTTGTGAACCCAAGACATGTCAGGCACTGCCTTTCTTCCCTCTGGGATTATAGACAGTGGTTGCGGTTTTTGTGCAGGGCGTGTGCCTGGCTCCGAGACACTGCTACGCTGCCAGTGGGCACTGGGATCCAACCTGCTGCCTTGGCGGCTTCTGCCCGCTGCCGGTGGTGGTGCTGGGACCAATTGGTGGCCATGAGTTTGCAAAAGGAGCGATTTCCCCTCCTTCCTCCCGTCCGAGGCCGCCATGGCCCCTGAGGGGATGGAGCTGGACCGGGGCGCCCCCTGCTGGCCGGGAGTGCTCCCTGCAGCGCCCCCTGCTGGCCGGGGTTAAAACTGCCACAAAAACCAACAGTGCAGAGCAGGAGGGAAAGTTCTGCGTTTGTGTTGTTTGTTCTGTTCTGGTTTATAAATTTCCCAGGAAAGAGCTGTTATTCATTCTCCAACACTTTGGCCTGGAAGCCCCATCATTTTTGAAATTTATAAAAGTTTTAGGCATGGGTCTTCTTTCCATTCCAGGAACATTCACACTTTCCTTGGCAAATATTTCTCATTTAAACGAGTGGTCAAATCCTGGCTTCCAGTGTGGATGGGACAGAGACCTCAACTGAAGACAGGGTCAGGCATGTGCCACCTCATGCTCTGCCCTTTAAGCCAGTTGGGCCACCAAGCGCCCTCTCCCCAGCTGGCACTTCTGGTCTCCTGGCCACTCAGGAGCTGGCTTTGGCAGAGTGTCACAATGTCCCCAGTGTGCCATGGCTGACACTCTGATGGACAGACGGGGCCCTGTCTTAGCAAAAGCACGGTCTGGCCCACCCCTGCCAGACACAGGTGTTCCAAAATGTCTCCAGACATCAAACTTTTCCTGTCTCTGTCACCCCACCCTGTGCCATGGCCTGATCCTGACTGCCCTGGCAAAGGGGGAGGCTCTGGAACCCTCACAGGGCCTTTCTGACATCATTGTGGGGGAAACACAGCAGAGGAGGGGTTTGGGACAGGGGACAAGAGAATCCAGAGACTCCTAAATGCCACTTTGGCCATCAGAGCAGTGAAGTTCCGGGACCTGCCTGGTTCCTCCTGGTAGAGGAATCGTGCCAGAGGCAACCTCTGGGGTTTGTTCCTTTTTGACTGCTTTCCCTGGAAATGGTTCCTTTTGTGACCCTTTGAATTCTGAATCTTGAGAACTGAGAAGTATTGATTCAACAACCAGGCGGGACCCTCCTCCTTCCTGAGCCAAACAGGGCAGAGCTAGACAAACAAAAACCGTTTCTTCTGGTTTAATCAAAACGCTGATATTTGGGTCCAGTAAAAGGGAAAAGGGTCCTGTGCCTCCTGGTAGTAGAGGAGGAAATGGGGAGCCCCTGGGGGTACTGGGAGCACTGGGAGCACTTGAACGGGGAGCCCTGGGCAGCTCCACATGGGAGCCCCTACTCGTGGCCACTCCCTGGGCACGGTGGGCACCCATGGGAGCTGGGGGTGTCCTTGGGCAGGGACTCCAGTGCTCCCTGTGCCCTCAGTGTCACAGCACGTTCTCGCAGATGTCACTGGGGTCCTGCTGCCTCCTGTGGGGTCCTGGCAGCTCTGCATAGGTCACCTGGGGGGATGCGGCACAGGGGGGCCCTGTGAGAGGCACCAGTTGTGGGGACCTGGATTGAGGGTGACACCCGTGGGTGATGTCCCCCGTGTCCCCCCTGTACTCACCACCTGCCTTCTTGGTGCTCACGACATCACTGTACAGCACCTCCCCTGCCTCTGGGAGGGCTGAGGGCTCTGGGGGGGGCCTGCAGGGATAAGGGGGTGTCTGTGGTCATGGGGGGGTTTTGTTGTGGGGGTAAAATGGAGGTTCAAACCTGGAGTCCTTCACTCTCCTTTCTTGCTGTTTCCTGAGGGCTGCAAAAGAAAAGCATGAGGGGTGACGCTGGGGTTCTCAGGGCTTCTGAACACCATCGGGACCCCTGACTGTCCCTGGGACCCTCAAGCATCTTTGAAAGTCCCAGAATACATTAAACCAACCTTTCAATCCACTGAGACCCCAGAGTCCCAAAAACTCCCCCAAAACCCCTGACAGAACCCACAACTTCCCTGCACAATCCCGCACAACCTCCCCAAATCCCCCAGGACCCCAAGCTGAGGTCTCTGCAGGATCAGTTTCTCCCAAGTCAGGAGCTGTTGGTGCCACCCTATGGCCCCCATACACTGGGGGGCTTCACCCCAATCCCTGGGAACCCCATCCCCCCGTATTCTCACCCACCACAGCAGTGCCACTGGTAACAGCCCCCGATGACAGCGAGGAGCAGCAGCAGGAACAGCAGGGACCCACTGAGCCCTAGAGCCACTGCTGGGGACAGAGAGGGACACATTGGTGTCACCCAGAAGCCCAGGGGTCCTGCACTCCCCGTGTGACCCTGTGTGACCCCACCTGTGTCCCTGTGTCCCCGCGCTGTCACAGCTAGGACCAGCTGAGGGCGAAATGCCCGGAACACGCGCTGCCCATCCTGTCCCAGCTGGTTGGTTGCCACCCACTGGTAGGTGCCCGAATGTGCCACATCAACAGCTCCAAGCTCCAGGAGGGGACCCCGGGCCACCTCCTGCCCATTGTGCAGCCAGATGAAGGTGACAGGGGCTGAGCCCACCTGCACCGAGCAGCGCAGGGTCACGGGGTCACCGGCATGCACCTGGTGTGACAGGGAACCAGGGGTGATGGTGGCATTGGCCACGGGAACTGTGGGGACACAGACAGGGCTGGCACCGGGCGAGGTGAGATGGGGTACCATGGGAGGGGTCACGCCCATCCTGAGGGTCCTGCTTTCCCAGGCCGGTGACATTCAGGGAGTCACTCTCAGCCACGCTGTCCCCGTCGCTGACCCGGCACTGGTACTGGCCGCTGTCATTGTCCCCAGCATGGCACAGCTCCAGGCGGGGGCCGGTTCCCAGCAGTGCTCCTGAGCCCTCCCGGTGCCAGGAGAAGGACAGGGGACCCGCAGCCACCGCACAACTCAGCACCAGTCACTCCCTGCATGCCACCTGTCCCCCAGAGGGCTGCACTGACAGGGACACCACCAAGGGTGGGACCTCTTGGATGGGGGGACACCAGGGAACAGTGAGAGACCCGTGGTGGGAGAAGGGAAGTGGGACCCCAGTGAGGAAAAGGAGGCACAAAGATAGGAGGGGGGCTTGGAACGGGACCCCAAGGAATGATGGAGGGCTCAAGGATGAGTAACCTGGAGAGGAAGATGGGGAGACACCAGGAAGAGTATGTAAAATCAGAGAGGGAATGGTCAGACTTGAGGACCATGGAGGGAGATCAGAGAGGGCTGAGGTTGAATCAGGGAGAGATGAAGGGATCCCAGTGAGGAATGGGGGGACACAGAGGGTGGCCCCAGCAGGAATGAGGGGATGTGGAAAAAGATTACAGGAAAGATGGGGGTACCCACATAGGGCTGGGAGATCTGGTGAGGTACCCAAGAAAGGATGGGGAACCCGGGTAGTTATGGGGATCCCCAGACAGGGCAGTGGCCCCCAAGGAGGCTGTGGAGGCTCCCTGTGCCCATCCCCACACTCACTGCGCACCGTGATGCGGAGCCGGGCGCTGCTCTTCCGCATGGCCCCACCCTCAGATTGCACCTGGCAGCTGTAATTCCCCGAGTGGGAGACCCCCACGGTGGGCACCAGCAGCTGCGGGGACCCCTGCGGGCCCCCCACCACCTGCCCGTCCTGGTAGAACACGTGCAGGAGGGGCCTCAGGGCCGCAGGGGGCTGGGGGTGCTGAGGCAGCTGAGAGTCAGGGGGGATCCCACAGTAAGATAAGGGGGACCCTCCAGCACCGGCACCCAGAAGAGCTCTGGGAAGGAGAGGAGAGGGAGATTTGTGAGCCCAAGTCCCTGGGGAGGGACTGTGAGGGTGTCAGGGTGGCGACTGTGGGGTGCTCACTGTGCACTGTCCCTGTCACTGAAGCCGAGTGCGCCCACGGTGCCACCTCAGAGTCCACCTGGCCCCCGCAGCTGTAGCGGCCACTGTAGTTCAGCTGCAGAGGGGACAGGGACAGCTCGGTCCCATTGAGGGACCTCCCCACCTCCTTGTCCCCATGGTAGAATCGCACCCCGGTGACCGACATGTTCTCCCAGCGCCGGCAGCGCAGTGTCACCGTGTCCCCCTCCAGCAGCTCCTGCGCCGGCACCTGCAGCACCAGTTGGGCTGTGGAACATGGGAGTCTTAGGACACCTGTGGCATTCAGTTTTCTCAAGGACCCTCGAATTGGAACACATCCAGTGCAGCAGGGTTCCCTGAATCCAGAACAAGGGTCCATCCACTCTGAGATGCTCTGGGATCTCCCCATGTACAGGGGATGGGCTCTGGTCACACCGGAGGTGCCCCATGGAGCAGAGCACACCCAGAGACCTTGGGGTCCCTGCAGGTGCGAGGCCGGAGACAACCAAACCCCTCTCACCATTTGAGACTGTCACGGAGGGGCTGAGCCCGGTGCCAGGTCTGTCACATGTGTAGGTGCCACTCTCGGTGACGGTGACAGTGAAGTGGTCCGGTCCCTGCTGCCCCCAGCGCTGCCCATACTTGTACCAGGTGGTGGCCTGGGCAGTGCCCAAGCCCTGGCAGGTCAGTGTCACCCGGTCCCACAGCACCGCCGGCCTCCAGGGGGGCTCCACCAGGAGCTGGGTGGTCTGGGCACCTGTGGGTGACAGGGGACACCAGCCTGCCAGGGCCAGTGTGGGGCTGGGAACAGCAGGGTGGGGCAATGGCACCTGCGAGGACTCACCAGCGAGGCCGAGGGTCTGGACTGGAAGGGAGAAGGGACAGGGCTCAGTGAGGGTGGCATCACAGGGACATTGGCAGGGAGGGACTGGGTGTGGGGGCGGTCCATAAACTGTTATAGTGTGGCAAGGACCCCTTGGGGGCAGACACATTGGCTAGCCCTTGCTCAGTTAGGACATGGGGACACATTGGACGTACGGGAATGGAGACTCAACAATGGTTGCAGTGGTCACCCCCACCAGCCCCATGATAGTTCCCCAAATCCCTGTCCCCCTGTTATTGTCCCCCTTCTCCTGTGCCCACAGCCCTGGTCACCTCATGCTCTGCCTCTGGGGCCTTTTGTGATCTCAGGGGACCCTGCAGCTCCCCCGTGCCCCCTCCCCACCAGTCTCTGCCTCACCAGGGCCCATCCCCAGGCTGTCAGGTCCGTGCCCGGGGCACTCACCCCACAGGAGCAGTGACACCTTCCCGGCCATCCCGATGTCCCCAGCCATGTGCACTGGCTGTCACTCGCTGCTGTGGCCACCGCTCCCCTGGCTGGCGGCTCTTCGGATGAAGGGGAAGGAAGCGAGGTCACGTCCGTCCCCACACGTAGGTGGCCCTTGGTGGGGGCAGGGTGGGGACAGGATGGGGGCAGGGTGGGGACCCTGTGGGACATGGGGGTGATGGTGGGACATGGTGGGGACATGGTGGGGCCAGAATTTGGAGTCTGAGGTGGTGTAGGGAGCCAGGGATGGGTGTCCAGAGGAATGGGGTGCCCAGGGATGGGGTCCCATGGGAATGGGGGTCCCAGTGGATGGATGGACTCAAACTTGGGGATGAGGGTGCCTGAACAATGTGGCCTCCAGGGATTTGTGATCATGGGATGGGGGCCAAGGGATGGGGGTGCTAGTGGAAAGGGGAACCCTGTGAGAATGGGTGCCCTGGTGGAATCAATGTCCCCAAGGGAATGGGGCTCCCAGGGACTGGAATTACCAGGATGGGGTTCTTTGGGGTAAGAGATCGTGAGGAACTGCAGTCTAGGGAAGGGGTCTTAGGGAAGGAGGGACAAAAGGAAATCAGATTCCCATGTTTGGGGTCCCAAATGAATAGGGGTGCCAGGGATGGGCAATTGCTACGGGGGCATGGGGGTCTCAGCTCCATCCCTGGGTGCCTGAGATTTTGGGGTGACCCATGGCCAGGTGCTGCCCCCTTGGCATGCTCGTTTCCTGTGCAGATATCACATGGGGGTCCTGGGTAGCTCTGCTTCTGTGCCTTCCCCTGCCCTTGATTTTTACTTTCTTTATTTCTGTTTTCTTCCTTTTTTTCCTTACTTTTATGCCATATCCCCTCAACCCCAGTCCCTGGCTCAGCAATCCCAGGAATCACCTGAGCAGGGAATGCATTGGAGGCAGCCAGGGGAGGGGGATAATGGGGAGCAACGAGTGCAGTGAAGGGTGAGGAGGCTGTGGGGGATGGAGGTGTTGGGCTGCGCCCCCTCAACACTTTCATTTTCTTTTTCCTGGACAAAAAGGAAGAGGCCATTTGTGCTGAGAGTCAGAGGGCAAAGGGAGGCAGTGTCTGTCCTGGGAGGGCACATCCAGGAGGATCCTGCCCTGTGAGGTCCCTGTTCTGGGGGTGATCTGGGGGGAACCAGTCCAGGGAGTGACACAACCTGGCATGGGGTGTCCTGGGGGTGGCAGTTCCAGAAATGTCCCTGCACATTCCTGGCCGTGTGCCTGTCCCCGGGGTGGCACATCCTGGGGACCCCTGTCAATGCAAGGCTGGGGCACAGCCATGGCCCAGCCCCACTGCACGGGGATGGCCATTGCCCAGCCCTGCTCTGCCCAGCCCCAGGCGGCAGCCAGCACCTGAGTGTCCCCCTGCCCCCTTGGCTTTGATTCTGGCAGCTTTAGAGCTGCTGCAGAGGTGAGAATTCTGTGGCGGAAAAGGCCTGGCTGTGGTTTGCTCAGCCCTGCAAGAAGCACAAACCCCAAAGGGAGCCCAAGCAGTGGCTCTGTGAGGGCCTTTGGTGGCTTTCAGAGCAGGGCTGGCTGGAAACTCCCCATGCAAGGGCAGCTGTGTGGGAACCAGTCCAGAAAGGCAGCAATTGATCATTTTTTCCCTCTCAGCAAGGGACTGAAAGAGCCCCAGAACTACTGCAAAGACAACAACAATCTGCTCAACAACCTGACCTGGACCCTCCATCTTGAACAAAACCTGCAGTGCTTTGGTACCTCATGGAAAGAATGTTTGCATTCTGGATGTGCACACCAGAAGAGAGGGGGAAATGTGGAAATATTGAGCAGGAGCTGCACACAAGGGGCTGGGGGACAGGGGTGTCACAGCAGGAGCAGGGAGTGTCCAGGCAGGGGAATTCAGGGCAGGCTGGAGTGGATTTACCAGGGAATCAGACCCTGAGACACACATGGGCATTTCCACAGATTCCTGTGCACTGTCCAAGGATGGACAGAACTTCTCCCCTTTTGGGAGCTGAATCTATGAGAAGTCATTCAAGTTTCAGTGTGGGACTGAGAAAAATCGGGATAATTCCTAAATATGGCTCAACAAAAGGCTTCCTTAGGGGCTGGGTTACTGCCAAGCAGGCAGGGAACAATCGCATGGAGCTGTTGGATACTCAGGGATTTTCCACGCTCTCTGTGGTATCCACAAACAAATGCTGCCCTTGGATGCAGCAAGGGGCTCCAAAAGGGAGAAAAAAACCATCATTTTTTGTGATTTGTTTGTGTTTTCATTGTGAGTGACTTGTTGGGAAAGCAATGATTCAAAGTATTCTATAAACCAGCTAATTTTATACCTTGTGAGTTTGATTTATTTTTTATTGGGAAAATAATGGTGTGGGAAAAGATTCTTGCCTTGATTCTATGGATGTGTAATTTTGTCTCAGCCAATTGGTCATCACATGTTTGCTAAGGTCGCTGAGCTGGGAAATGGGAGTGACAGGAAAGAGCCCAGGAGTGTGTTGGGCAGATATCGAGAACCTCCCAAGGCAACCTTGAGTTGGCCCCCTGGCCATGAGCACTGTGGGGAATGTGCTGGGTTCTGAGTTACGCCAAAATCTGAGGCAATCCCAGAAGCAGCTTTGATCCCTGTGCCCACCCAGACATTGCCCATCCCTGGTACCCTGTTATGGTTTGGGCCTGGCAAAGCCAGAGCCCCCATGAGTACACCTTCTCCCCGGTGTCTGCTGTGAGGAATAAGCAAAGCAGGCTCCAACTTAAACATAAAGAGAAGTTTATTAACTAAGCTACACACAAACAATTACTAAACTACACACAAAAGACGAAAAAAAAAAAAAAAACCACGAGGAAAATGAAAACCTCACAAAAAACCACTCTCCTCCTCCCCCCTATTCCCAATACAATACATCCTCCAAAATCACCAGTTCTGGGTCCAACACCACCCTTTAGATTGCTCAAAATTTCAGCTCCTCAAGAGGAGAGGGAGTCCTTCCATGTGTCATGGTGGCCTTTTCCGTCCTTGTTCCGGTGCTCTCACCACCGAACAAGAATCAGGGCTGCTTCCAGGGTTGTCTTTTTAAGGATGCTTTGTCCAGTTCCAGAAAAGCACAGTATCTCACCTTCTCACCTTTGGGACATCAATCCCCCCCATATTTTATATACCCCCTGGGGCCGAGGGGTCCCCACACTGAATCTTCTTTGGCACTGGGACATTTCTCCCCCTGGACTCAGTCTCTGTATCACACGGAAACATGGCTCTGTCCATGGCTACACAAAAGAGTCCAGCATAAAATGCCACTCCATCTTCTCCCTTCTTTCAACATCTCTCACTCTCTCTCTCTCTCTCTGATCCAGACCTCCATCACTCGTTTATTTCCTTCGTCCTCCTCCACTCTTATCACTCGTCTAGGAAGGGTTAATGTTCTGTAAGGTTTTCATTGTCCAAAAAGGGTTAAAAACTCCTCCAGGCAGCTGGACTCCTGGCTGCACCCCCCCATCTCCTCAGCCAGGCTGCCTGCTGCCAGCACATATTTACTGAGTTTCGAGATAACGACACAGGCTGCACTCTCTCTCTCTCTCTCTGTCTCTAAAGGGGGGGGGGGGGGGGGAATGGCTGTCCGATGTCTCTTGTTGCTCTCCACCCTTTCATCCTCCAAGGCCTCCTCACCCCCATCTCTGTCCAGGCCCAGGCCTACCACATGGCTGCCCCTCCCCTGCCCAGCAGCAGCGGCTGGACGGGGGAAGGGAGATCCGACCTCCATCCCTCGAAGTCCCAAGAGTCCCTCCCAGGGCCGAAGCTCTGCTTTTAACCCCTGGGTGTTCTCGGAGGTGAGTCCTAAAACCCACTGGCTATACCAGGTGCCAATATCAAAATCCAAGCACCCATTGGTTTGACCACAACATCCCAGAATTCCCACTTCTTCCTGGTCAAACCACCACATACTCCCATTCCCCTGGGAACCCAACCCCATTGCCTTGGTCTCTCCTCCCTGAAGACCCCCATCCCAGGACTGCCATTGCCCAGCACCACCATTACCTTCATGCTATCCCATGGGCGACTTCTTCCACCAGAACCTCTATTCTCCAGGGTCTCCTTTTCCCTTTGCACCACCAACACTGGCACCCACATGCCATGACCCCAAATCCCCAGGAAACATGTTTCCACAGCACCCCCAGCCCTGGAACCCCCCAGGCATGGAGGCCCCAATTCCCCTAGCGGCCTATTCTACTGGACACCCATCCTTGGTTCCCCACATCCCCTGAGCCCCCTACTCCTGGCAACAGCATCCCCAAACATGTCCACAGACTATGCAGCTTGTGGCCACCCTGCCCCCACCAAGGGCCACCTACGCATAAGGTTGAGATGTGACCTCGCTTCCTTCCCCTTCATCCAAAGAGCCGCCAGCCAGGGGAGCCACAGCAGCGAGTGACAGCCAGTGCACATGGCTGGGGACACGGGATGGCCGGGAAGGTGGCGCTGCTCCTGTGGGGTGAGTGCCCCGGACACGGGCCTGACACCCCAGGGATGGGGAGGGGGCACAGGAGGGCTGTGGGGTCCCTTGAAGTCCCCAATGCCAGCAGAGCCAGTCCATGTTACCCACAGTGGACCTGGGTGGGACTGGCGATGTAGGGTGGCTTTTGGGACAGGAAGAGGGGCAGGAATTTTGGGATGGAGATGTGGGGACCAAAATTTGGGGACTGGCACCTTTGGGCTCAGGAGCTCTGGGGATAGGGACAAGGGAACTGGGATGCAGGGACAGAAGGGGACAAGAATGGTGAGGATGTGGCCATGAGGATGAGATTATGGGATGGGATCATGAGCTGGTGGGAATGACCTGGGTCAGCATGGGGCTGTGTCTGTGATGTCCTTGTGCCTGGGGTGTCCACAGTGTCCCCATGTTCTGCCTCAGCCCAGGCTGGCCTCAGTGTCCCTGTTCCCAAAGTGTTCATACCACAGGGATGTGGTGCACGGGTGACTCTGACAGAGACATGTCCCCCAGCCTCTCCAAATATTTTGGGGACCACCCCCATGCACTTTCCCACAAGAACTGCTGCCCCTATGAGGACAGTTTCGGGACACCCACCACACCCTGTATCCCGGGTGCTGCTGTGCAGCGGTGTGTATGTGGCCACTAAGGCGAAGTCCGGCTAGCTGAGGTGGCCGACACCCCAATTGCATAAAGTGCCAACCCCCTTTGGTGTCCTGGCCTCAGGCTGGGCTGGATGCGGACTGGATCGCTACTAAACGACGAGAAGGAAGGAGCTGGACACTTGCTGGGGGGGGGCTAAACTTGGTTTATTGGAAAGCCCACGATGTCCCAGCGAATGACCAAGAACAAAGGGTGCTTAGGCGTTATAAAGGGAAGGAGTGGGCCCGGGAGGGGTTTACAGAAGACCAATAGGGGGAGAAGAGGGGATGAACTTAATACAAATGACATAGTGGAAAGCCCAATAGGTACCAGGTATAGGAGGGGCCCCGGGACCACAGCCAACCACAACTCCCAAAGAGGAGAAGCTTCTGGAAAACTAGGTGGAGTGGGGGGTGATTGACTTGGCCCAGGGAGGAGAAAAAGCATACATATAAGGGAAAAAGGGGAGGAGGAATTATATAACCTAGAAGATTGACAATAGAACTGGCAGGGCTGTGGCGGGAAAACTGAGGAGGGCAGAACCATTTTACACAAAATGGGGGGGAGCAGATACATAAAATGGGGGAGGAATCAAATGAACTTAATAAACATACTACAACATCTCCCCGTTTTTTACCAAATAAAGATAAAAGAACGGAAAAGTCCATGTAAAACTGAAAAGTCCAAGTGAAATAACTTAAAAGGCTGTGACTCGCGGCTGGTCTTCACAAGTGCCTTTGTGTTCTGAACATAGTCCATCGGCCCATGAGTAGCTGGATGTTGGAGCAGTAGCCCTCATCTCCTCTGCAGCTTGCCTCCGAAGAGAGGTTGAAGGAGAGGGGTCGCTCCTTTCCCTGAGCTCGTTGCAAGGGACAGTGGCACGCGGCGCTGTCAGTTTTTTCCGGACTAGTTTGCGAATCAGGGGGGTGAAAATCAAGAGTTGGGGAAATGTACTAAAAGACAAAAAGGGAACAGTTAGACACAAAATACTTAAACAGATGGTTCTGCCCCAAATAACCAACTTAAATTAAAAATCAACGGTGAGGGAGATGGAATAGAGGATTGAGACTCAAAGGATGACAAAAAGTCAAGGGGTGGAGGGGAGGAAGGAGGAGAGGGTTCCTCGGACACCGTCGGGAGTACTGGAGAAAAAGATGGAGCTTGGTGAGAGAGCTTCCTCCGACGCCGCCAACATGCCTGCCGGACCTGTGGTATCGCCTCCTTTTGTGTCCTCTGTTTCGGGACGAAGGGCCTGACCCATTTTGATGGTATCCACCTGGGGCCTGAGGGAGTGGACACGCAAGCATATCCCCTCCCCCAGGTCACCAGGTCAAAGGGCCCCTCCGTCTGCCAGGTCTCCGGATCCTTGACCAGAACCGGAGGCCTGGCTTTAGGCTGCAGCTGCTGGTGGCTGCCGAAATGCCGGACCACTGGAGGATTTTGGTTGTCGAATGAGCAGTTTAAGAAGTTGAGAGTGTACAATGCTCTCGACAACCGGACGTGGGGGGTCTCCACCTTCATTGCCGCTTGCTGACGGGATAAGATCTTCTTCAGGCTCTGGTGGGCCCTCTCCACCATGGCTTGGCCTGTCGGGGAATAGGGGATGCCGGTCTTATGCACTATTCCCCATTGCTGCAGGAAGCTCCGCAGCTCCTTGGATGTGTATGCTGGGCCATTATCGGTTTTTATGGCCCTAGGAATGCCCAAGACAGCGAATGCCAGAAGCAAATGCTTTTGGACATCCGCCACCTTTTCCCCTGCGTGGGCAGAAGCATAGATAGCCCCGGAGAAAGTGTCCACTGAGACATGGACGTAACACAATCGACCAAAAGACGGGATATGTGTTACGTCCATCTGCCACACCTCACAGCTCGCCAAACCTCGGGGATTAGCCCCTGCGGCAATGGCGGGCATCTGATCTTTTTGGCATTGGGGACATGTGGCCACTATTGCCTTGGCCTGTTCCTGTGTTAGATTGAATTGCTGAACCAGGCCAGGCGCGTTCTGGTGGAAGAGTTGGTGGCTGATCTTAGCCTGGCCGAACACATCTGGGAGTGGGCCCTGCGTGACAGCAGCCGCGGCCAGGGAATCGGCACGTCAGTTGCCTTCAGCAATAAACCCAGGCAGGTCAGTGTGCGATCTTGCATGCATTACATAAAATGGATGCTCGCGATGGGAGACTAAATCAACGAGCCTATTAAGTAACTCAAATAATTTTTTGTTGGTGACCTCTTGTAGAACTGCAGATTGAGCTCTGGACACTACACCAGCAACATAAGCGGAATCTGTGACCAAATTGAAAGGTCCTGGGAATCTCTGGAATGCCCTGACGACAGCGTCCAACTCAGCGATTTGTGGAGAAGCCTCCACAATGGCAACATCAGTCTCCCACTGCTGAGTCTGAGGATCCTTCCAAGTCATCACTGACTTGTGGGATGCTCCAGACGCGTCTGTGAAAACTGTCACGGCATCCAGTGGCTCCCTGCTCTGGACCTTTTTTAGAGATAATTTAAACTCCGAATTAAATAATTTGTGGGCCGGCCGATCTACCGCAATGCGCCCAGTGTAACTGTCCAATGCAAACTGGAGATCTTCATTAGTTTGCAGCAGTTCCTCAAAGGTCTTCAATTTTAACTGGCCCGATTCCAATTTAATTGGGATATGAATGCATGCAAAATCGCATCCTGCCAGCTCCCTGATCCTTGATCTTGCTTTTAGGATCAGTTCGGCTACCAACTCCTGTGGCCTTGTCATCCTTTTGGACCGGTGGTGGCTCAGAAAGACCCACTCTATGATTAAGAGCTTATCTCCTGAGCCTTGGTCCTTTAAACTTTCGTCCCACTGATGGATGATGCCATGGAGGTGTGGCAACTTTCCCAGTACAATAAATTTGAAAGGCAGGCCCGGATGGTAGCGGTGGGCCTGCCTGGCCGAAATAGCCTTTTGGATTTTCTCCAAAGCTACCTGTGCCTCTGGGGTAAGAGCCCTAGGGGAACTAAGCCCCTCTCCCCCTTTCAACCAATTGAAAAGGGGGGCCAGGTCCTCGGTAGAAATGCCCAGCCAGGGTCTCACCCAATTTAAAGACCCACACAGTTGATGGACATCCGCTCGGGTCTGGACTTTCGTCCAAATAGCCAATTTCTGCGGAACAATGGTCCGCTTCGTAATTTCGAGGCCCAGGTACTTCCAAGGCGGCATCCGTTGAATCTTTTCCTGCTGGAGCTCGAACCCTGCAGCAACCAACGCATTGGTTGTCAGGTCAAGCGCATGGGCAAGTAGACTGTGGTCGGGCGCACACACGAGGATGTCGTCCATATAATGGTGAATCACGACGGCATCCCCAAGGGCTGCATGTATAGGAGACAACAGCGAAGCAACGTACCACTGGCAGATCACTGGGCTGTTCTTCATTCCTTGTGGAAGAACCCGCCAGTGGTAGCGCTTGGCTGGGGACTCACGGTTGATGGATGGAACCGTGAACGCAAAACGCGGGGCATCGTCAGGGTGAAGAGGAATTTGAAAGAAACAATCCTTTATATCTATCACAGCCAGATTCCAATTTTGGGGGAGCATTGCTGGGGAGGGCATCCCTGGCTGGAGAGACCCCATGTCAACAATTTGGTCATTAATCTGTCTGAGGTCGGTCAGGAGCCGCCACTTATCTTTGTTGGGCTTTTTGATTACAAATACAGGAGAATTCCATGGAGACACCGTCTCCACGATGTTGCCCTTAAGCAGCTGCTCCTGAACGAGCTCATTGAGTGCCTTTAATTTCTGTTTATTAAGTGGCCACTGCAAGACCTGTACTGGTTTATCAGTCAGCCAATTCAGTTTCCAGGTCCGGCGCTCCTCAGTGGCCACTGCCCGAAAAACCTGGGGAGCCTTAGGTAGGTCAATTCTGACTCCCCACTGGGCTAGTAGGTCTCTCCCCCAGAGAGGCTCGGTGAAATCCAATACAAATGGGCGTACAGAAGCCAATTGCCCGTCTGGCCCCGTAATTTGAACAACACTCCTTGATTGTTTGGCCAATTGAAGCCCTCCAACACCCTGAATCGTGCCGGCAGCGTTTTGCAAGCCCCAATGTGACGGCCACTCCCGAGAGGGAATGATCGTCACATCTGCCCCCGTAACCAATAGACCCCTCATGATCTTTCGGTCCCCGCTCAACGCAAGCTGACAAGTCAGGCGGGGCTTCTCCCTCCCCACTACCTGCGCCCAGGCCACTGTCGGAGGTGATGACTGCTCCGTGGACTTCTTCCAATGATCCTCTTCTGGAACTGGAATGGCCTGGGCAATGACCTGTCCTTTGGGGAGGAAGAATGGGGGTCGGACACAGTACAGCCCTACCGCGAAACGGTCCCGATCGGTAGTAACCAAACCTGGGACGATGTAAATGTCTCGCGGCGTGTGCTTTGTGTCCCCGACGACGGTCCACCTGCAACGTCCTAATTTCCTCCAGCGACCAGGATGTTGCAGGTCGACAGACACCAGCTGTAAATTACTATCTGGGAGATGGAGGTCCCTAGTGAGCTGCAGCCTGTAGGGGGAAACAGAGGACATGGTGTTAATGGCAGGTTGCGGCTGAATACCACAGGTATGGTGTGTCAAGTCCGATAAAAAGGTCAAATCCGGCAAAGCATGCGGCGGTTCTCCCATCTCTCCTCCCTCCCCACTGGATGTTCTGTTGCCTGCCACACTTCTGTCTTTGCGCAGGGAGGGGCTGCGCTCATGGCCTAGTTTTTTTGGGCCTCTTTTTCACCTCTCTCCCGCTTCCTCCTGTATTCTAGGTAGTCTAAATGCATGGGGCATTGGGGCATCCAATGCCCTATTTTGCCACATAAGTGGCAGGGGTGGGTGGCCGCTGATCTTCTGCCGGACCCTGGTGTTGACGGTCCGGCGACGGGGGCAGCTTCTACTTCACAGAAGTCAGGCTCCGGGCATTCAGCAAGGGCTACGGATGTTCTTTTGGAGCGCGATGTTAAGGGAACCATATTAACCACAGCCTCTATCATCGCCTCTACTGTTGGCTGGGGACTCCGAGGGAGAGTCTTGATGGCCCTCCTGCATTCAGCGTTGGCATTGTTGTACGCCATCCTACGAAGCATGGTCTCCCTCTCGCTGTCCCCGGTCACCTGCGCCTCTACATAGCGGTAGAGGCGCTCGATAAAGGCCATGTATGGCTCCTGCGCCCCTTGCCGAATTTCCTCATCTTCCCACTGCGATGTTACAACAGCTAACTTGTAGAAGGCTTGCTCAGCTGCCTTGGCGGCCTCTAGCAGCTGTTGTGGGAAGAGAGCCTTGGCCTGAGCTGCCCCCTCTGCCCACTGCCCCTCGCCCACCAGATGGTCTTGGGAAACCACCAGACCATCCGCGTCATGAGATGTTGCAGGATTCCCCCAAAGAATTGGGAGAACCTCCAAGATCTCCCTCCTCCATTCTGTCATCCAGACCCTAAACTCCATAGGTCTCGTAAGGCTGGAGAAGAGGGCTCTCAGGTCCGCAGGCACCAGATCTCCCTGCACAAGGGCATTACGGAGCATCCCCCGGAAGTACTCAGACTCCCGGGAATAATCCTTCTGCGCCTTGCACAGTTCCTTGATCCGGGCCTGTGCAAATAGCACCCATTGGGCCTGGGAGCTCCCATCCCCGCTTAGGTGATACGTGACTGGGGCAGCTTCCAATAAAGGTGCCTGCCCCGGCTTCCGGTCATCCACCCCCCCCCGCCTCCGGAACACAAAGCGTGGGAACCGGAAGCGGGAGCGTGGGAACCGGAACAGGAGGAGGTTGAGGCGGGGTCTGGCAGAGAGGCAGGACGAGGGCATGGGCGCGGCACACCACCCCGCTCCGCCCCCTGGGTGTTGTTTGGAGGCGGAGCAACATGCGAAGGAGGAGCAGGGGAGGAGACACCGGGGGGCGGAACTGTAGGAGGGGTATAAGGAGGAGTCTTGGGAGGAGCCGAGGGTGGAGGAAAGGGTGGGAAAGAGGGAGGAGCCAAGGGAGGGGCAACAGGAACCATGGGAGGGGTAACAGGAAAAGGGGTTGGGTCAGGGGGAAGGAAGGGGTTGGCCTTGGGAAGGAAAGGATTGGGCGGAGAAGAGGGAACAGTGGCGGGAACGACTTCGTGGTCCCTGTCATTTTGGACTCCATAGGAGCCATTTTGTGCGTCATCATCAAACCGAACAACTCTTGGAGAAACAACTGGGGACTTAGGGACAGGGAGAGAGGGATCGGGAAGAGAACTCCAAGGGGCCTGGCCAGGGTCCCTTGAAGGGGGAGGCCGAGCAGGTCGAGGGGGAGGAGGGGCAGGATGGACCCCCTGCCTCTTGTCGGCCTTCAGGATCCCCCTCGAGGGCTCCTGCCTATGGGTAGAGGGTAAGGACCGAGGGGTAGGGGTAACCGAACCGGGAAAACCAGGGATTAAACTAGAACTTGAGGGACTTTTCTTCAACCCCCCTGAGTGTGGCATGCACTCTGCGCGCCCAGTAAGCCACAGTTGCCAGGATGGTTTCCCCAGAGTCAATGGCATTATCTAATTTGGCCACAACCGCTGCCCAAAACCGTGGCTCCCTAACAATCTCTGGGGAAACCTCGGGGAATTGAGAAAAGACCCATTTTACCAACAACTTCAACTCTTTCTTGGGGGCTTGGTGACCTCCCCCAAGCAACAAACTTTTAACAACATTATAAACTCCTTTTTGGGATTTGCTCATACTAGCACCCATAGTGACTCCTAAGGTACCTGAAAGAGAGAATACCTTAGAAGGAGCAAAAACCCTTGATGGAAAATTCCACCTGCCCGAGGAGAAAGAAAACTAAAACAAGAAGACACACCGCTGGACCCCTGCTCCCCCCACTGTCCTCAAGTCTGAGGGTTCACTGAGGGGAAAGAAAGGAATTTAGGTGGTAGGACCTGGCCCCAAGTCTGGGGAAGCAGACCCCACAGGAAAGGGAAAACAAAAAATGATAGGGGTGAGGACTGTCCCCAGAAGAACACCCCGCACCAAGAGGCCCCCCGCCCCGGACAGAGAGAAGGCAGAGCTTCCCCGCGCCCGCCGGCACGAATTCCCAAAGACAGCAAAACACGCCGCAGAGAGAGACAATGCAGCTGTGTATACTGCTTTTAAAATTCCCGGGCAGCAGCAACAGGGAGCTGGGACACGCCCTGCCAAGCCGAGGCAGGCACAAAGGCTCCCCCACCGTGGAATGCAGCCCCCCCGCAGAGCCGAGAGCCACGCCACGTGGCAGGCACCAGGGCCCCCTGTGCCACGTGGCAAAAAGGCACGCGAAAAGCGGTGGAGGGGGGAGCGGCCCCGGCGCGGCGAACCGAGCGCAAAAACCCGCCCCGCGCTGAAAAAACCCGCGGCAGCCGCCCGACACCGCTCCGAGAGCTTGGAGCTCGCCCCGCCGCGGCGAGCAGGGACGCCGCGCGCAGCGAAAAAGCGCCGAGAGAGAATTTCCCCCAGCCCCGAGCGGCGCCCAGGAACCAGCCCCCAAGGGAAGAAGGGTCAGGAGCGCTCCCCAGCGCAGGGAGGGCTCCCAGGGAAAATTAAAAAGGCAGGGGGGGTAACCACCGAGTCCGGGGCTCACCAAACCCAGCAGCGGTACAAACGAAAAGTTCAGGCGGATGGTTTCTCGTCTCGAAGCCCTCCTCAGGTGCGGGGAGTTGCGGCTTCGAATCCCCCCGGAGCGCCGCCCCTAGAACGGAGCCTGCTACAACCTGGGGTAGCTGGACGGCCAAAGGAAAATTGTATTTCCAATCCACGGGGTCCGGTGGTCAACTGTCCAGAAGTCCACTTCAGGCCCCCAACGTTGGGCGCCAACTGCAGCGGTGTGTATGTGGCCACTAAGGCGAAGTCCGGCTAGCTGAGGTGGCCGACACCCCAACTGCATAAAGTGCCAACCCCCTTTGGTGTCCTGGCCTCAGGCTGGGCTGGATGCGGACTGGATCGCTGCTAAACGACGAGAAGGAAGGAGCTGGACACTTGCTGGGGGGGGGCTAAACTTGGTTTATTGGAAAGCCCACGATGTCCCAGCGAATGACCAAGAACAAAGGGTGCTTAGGCGTTATAAAGGGAAGGAGTGGGCCCGGGAGGGGTTTACAGAAGACCAATAGGGGGAGAAGAGGGGATGAACTTAATACAAATGACATAGTGGAAAGCCCAATAGGTACCAGGTATAGGAGGGGCCCCGGGACCACAGCCAACCACAACTCCCAAAGAGGAGAAGCTTCTGGAAAACTAGGTGGAGTGGGGGGTGATTGACTTGGCCCAGGGAGGAGAAAAAGCATACATATAAGGGAAAAAGGGGAGGAGGAATTATATAACCTAGAAGATTGACAATAGAACTGGCAGGGCTGGGGCGGGAAAACTGAGGAGGGCAGAACCATTTTACACAAAATGGGGGGGAGCAGATACATAAAATGGGGGAGGAATCAAATGAACTTAATAAACACACTACAACACTGCTGTCTGTGTGGTGACACCCCCACTGAGCCCTGTCCCTTCACCCTTCCAGCCCAGACCCTCGGCCTTGCTGGTGAGTCCTCGGGGGATGCCACGGCCCCACCCCACTGTCCCCAGCCCCACAGTGGCCCTGGCAGGCTGGTGTCCCCTGTCACCCGCAGGTGCCCAGACCACCCAGATCCTGGTGGAGCCCCCTGGTGGCCGCCGGTACTTTGGGACCGGGTGACACTGACCTGCCAGGGCTCGGGGACCGCCGGTGCCACCACCTGTTACAAGGGCGGGCAGCACTGGGGGCAGCAGGGACGCGACCACTGTCACTGAGAGTGGCAGCTACACGTGTGCCAGACCCAGAAGTGGAAACAGCCCCCCCGTGACTGTCTTAGATGGTGAGAGGGTTTGAGTGTCCCGAGCCTGGCACCTGTGGGGGCCCCAAGGGCTCTGGGTTGGCGCTGCTCAATGGGTCACCTCCTGTGTGACCAGAGCCTGTGCCCTGCTCTGGGGACATCCCAAAGCATCCCAGTGTGAGGGGTCCCTGTATTGGAATTGGGGACCCCTAGTGTGCTGGGTGTGACCCAATGGGAGGGTCCCATTGGGAGGCGCATCTGGGCCCCTCCAAGCCCTCATGATGTGACAGGACCCACTTGTTCCTCAGATTGGCTGGTGCTGCAGGTGCTGGCTTGGGCACTGCTTGAGGGGGACAGGGTGACACTGCCGGGGCCAATGGAACAACCAGGTCACCTGGGTGTCCTTCCACCATGAGGAAGAGCAGCTGGTGGAGCTCCAAAATGGGACAGAGCTGACTCTGTTCCCTCTGCAGCTGCACCACAGTGGCAACTACAGCTGGAGGGGTTGGCTTAAAGATGGAGTGGGAGGTGTCCACGCCAGTGACAGTGAGAGTGCATGGTGAGAACCTCCACACAGACACCCCCAGAGCCTCTCCCCTGAGGACTCACCAGTAGGGCTGAGGCTCTGGGCTGGAAGGGAGAAGAGACAGTGCTAGGTGGGGGTGGCACCGTGGGGACAGAGGCACATGGGGTAAAGGGTGTGGTGGCTACCCCAAACTGTCCCTGTGGGGACAGCATTTCTTGTGAGAAAGTGTGTCTGGGTGGTGCCCAAGACATTTGGAGAGGAAGGGGGACGTGTCTGTGTCACAGCCACCCATGCACCACATCCCTGTGGCACAGACACCTTGGGAACAGGGACACCGAGGCCATCCTGGGCTGAGGCAGAACATGGGGACACTGTGGACACCCCGGGCAGGAGGACACCACGGACACAGCCATACTGGCCCAGGTAACCCCCCATCAGCTCATGATCCTATCCCCATGATCCATCCCAATGGCCACATCCTCACCATTCTTGTCCCCTTCTGTCCCTGAATCCCAGTTCCCTTGTCCCTATCCCCCAGAGCTACCTGAGCCCAAAGGTGCCAGTCCCCAAATTCCTTCCCCCCACATCTCCATCCCAAAATCCTGCCCCAAACCACCCCACTACACCCTAGTCCACCCCGTCCACTGTGGGTAACATGGACTGGCACTGCTGGCATTTAGGAACTCAGGAGACTCCGCAGCATCCCTGTGCCCCGTCCCAATACATTTCCACGGGTGTCAGGTCTGTTCTGGGGCAGTCACCTCACAGGAGCAGCGCCACCCTTCCCGGCCATCCCTGTGTCCCCAGCCATGTGGACTGGCTGTCAAAAGCTGCTGGGGTGGCAGTGCTCTGGGTGGTGGCTCTTTGGCCAAAGGGGAGGGAAGCAAGGTGAGGTCTCATCCTCATGCATAGGTGGCCCTTGGTGGGGCAGGTGGCCACAAGCTGGCACAGGCTTGTGGGGCAGGGTGGGGACATTAGCTGGATGGGACACAGTGGACATGAGGTTCCCAGAGTGCGTATCTCAGAGGGTTTTGGAGCCAGGCTGGCAGGGGGAATGGGGGGTTCCAGGCATAGGATCCCTGGGAATGGGGATCCTGAAGATGGGGAATCACCAGGGATGGGGGTGCATTGGCAATGGGGATGCCCAGGCTGGGATTTCAGGGATGGGAGTCCCAGCAGAACGTGGGCTCCAGGGATTTGGGTGTCATGGGATGGGGATGCTGGGGGGAATGAGGGGTCCCTTAGGAACGGGTTGTGGGACAGTCAATGTCCTGGGTTTTGGTATTTAGCTGACTTAGAGATTTGAAAAGTACAGCAGTGGCAATTCCAAGTACTCCTCCTGCAAGATAGGTGTCCTTGGCCTAGCTGTAGTATGATAACAAATAGTGAAAGAGACATGAGAAAAGAGAGATGTAACCCCTAAGGAATGGGGAAGAGCTGATGTTGTGTGTGGCCATTTTAATTACAGAATATTCATGAGCTTATTACTTGCTGTATAAGTGTCTGATGCTCTCTTCAATAAATGAACTTGCTGATGACTTATATTGAGCCCTGAGTTTTCCCTGCACCCAACAAGTGGCTCATTCTGCAACACTGGGGGAAGGGGGATTTCAGGGGTGGAATGGATAGGAGAGGGTTCCTTGGGAATGAGGTCTTGGACAATGTCAGTACTAGGATAGGGGTTCCAGAGGGGGGGACATAAGGAATTCAGATTTCACCTTGAAATCTAAACACACCTATGTTTAGATTTCAAGGTGAAATGGAGGTCCCAGGTATAGGCAGTTCCTGGATGGACCTGTAGTTCACAACTTCTTCCTGGATTTCCCAGAATTTGGAGTGACCCAGGGCCAAGCACAGCCCGCACAAGGTGCCGGTGGCCTGGGGGTCACCCCAGAAAAATTCCAAGGGGCTCTCGGTCTGTGGAGCTGCTGCAGAAATGAGAATTCTGTGGGGGAAAAAAGCCTGCCTGTGGTTTGCTCAGCCCTGAAAGAAGCACAAAACCAAAAGGGCGCCCAAGCAGTGGCTCTGCCAGGACATCTGATGGTTTTCAGAGCAGGGCTGGCTGGAAACGGCCCCTGCAGAGGCAGCTGAGAGGGAACCAGTCCAGAAATGTAGCAATTGATTACTTTGTCCCTTGTAGCAAGGGTCTGAGAGAGCCACAAAAACCTGGCAAATCCCACAACGCTCTGCTAAAAAACCTGATGGCGTCCCTCCTTCCTCCTGTCTCAACCATGCAGCCCTTTGTAACGGCCTGGGAAGAATGTTTGGGTTCTGGCCGTGGCTGCCAGACAAGAGGGAAAAGTGTGGAGTCTGGAAATATTGAGCTGTGACTCTGATGACAGCTGTGGTGGGGCTGTGGGGAGTGACCCTGTGTGGATTCCAGGTTTCCCCAAAGCTGCTCCATCCCTGCCCTCTTCACCTCAGTAAAAGGCTGAGGGTTTGCAGGAATTATAGTGTAAAGCCACCAGAGGTGCTGCTGTGGACCTGAGACCTGCCTGGGGTCAGGCGCTGCCTTCCTTCCATCCAGGATCATGGAGAGCGGTCACTGGTGTTGTGCAAGGTGTGTGCCTGGCTCCGAGACACTGCTACGCTGCCAGTGGGCACTGGGATCCAACCTGCTGCCTTGGCGGCTTCTGCCTGCTGCCAGTGGTGGTGCCAGGACCGATTGGTGCCCGTGAGTTTGCAAAAGGAGAGATTTCCCCTCCTCCCTCCCTCCGAGGCCGCCATGGCCCCTGAGGGGATGGAGCTGGACCGGGGCGCCCCTGCTGGCCGGGAGTGCTCCCTGCAGCGCCCCCTGCTGGCCACGGTTATAACTGCCGCAAAAACCAACAGTGCAGAGCGGGAGGGAAAGTTCTGGGTTTGTGTTGTTTATTCTGTTCTGGTTTATAAATTTCACAGGAAAGAGCTGTTATTCCTTTTGCTTCACTTTTACGTAGAAGCCACATCAGTTTTGAAATTAAAAAACTATTTTGACGTGGGTCTTCTTTCCATTCCAAGAATACTTCCACTTTCTTTGGCAGATATTCCTCATTTAAAGGAGTTGTCAATTACTGGCTTGCAGCATAGAGGGGACAGACACCACAAGAGAAGACAGGGTCAGGGACTTGGCCACCTCAGACTCTACATTTTAAGCCAGTTGGGCCACCAAGGGCCCTCTCCCCAGATGACACTTCTGGTCACACGTCCTCCCAGAAGTTGGTTTTGGCAGAGCGTCACAGCATCCCCAATGTGGTTTACCTGACAGACTGATGGACAGACAGGGCCCTTTCTCACCAAAAGCAAGGTCTGACCCACCCCGGCCACACATAGGTGTTCCAAAATGTCTCCAGACATCAAACTTTTCCTTTCTTTGAAACCAGACCAGGGCCATGGTCTCATCCTGTCAAAGGGGGTGAGGGCTGGCAAAGGCGGAGGCTCTGGAGCCCCAACAACAGGACCTTTGTGACATCCTCGTGTGGGGAACACAGCAGAGGAGGGGTTTGGGACACGGAACAAGAGAATCCAGAGCCTCCTGAAGGCCACTTTGGCCATCAGAGCAAGGAAGGTCCAGGGCCCTGCCAGTTCCTCTGGTGAGAGAAACATGCCGAGAGAAATATCTATGGTTTGTTCCTTGTTGTGGCTTTCTCTGGAAATCGGTACATGTGTGACCACTTTAATTCTGAACCTTGTTGCTATTACTGTTGGTTTTATTCTCTCTAGCTGATGTTTCAGGAAATTGTTCTTCTCTCAGCCCTTTGGGGTCTTTGTGCCTCCACGGAGAGGGAGAGGGGCAGTTTTTAGTGGCAGCACACATGCAAGTGGGTTCCCATGCGTGGGGACCCCCAGTTCCCCCCAGTTTCCCCGTGTCACAGCACATTCCCGTAGATGTGACCGGGTTCCCGTTGTCACCCCTGGAGTCCCCGCAGCTCCGTGTGTGTCACCTGGGGATCCTGGAGGGTGGTGGCACGGGGGATGCAGTGAGAGACATGGGCTGTGGTATCTGGGTGGGGTGACACTCAGTGGTGACGTGCCCCTCTGCTTGTGTCCCCCCTTTATTCACCCCCTGCCCTCTTGGTGACCACTGTGTGTAAAGGACCTCCCCCTCCTCTGGGGGGGCCGGGGGATCCGGGGGGGCCCTGAGGGAATAAAGGGGATGTGGGGGAGGGAATGGGAAGTCTTGGGAGTTGGGGTACAAGGGGAGAGTGTGGTTTCAGCACCCCACTCACCTTTCCTGATTCTTCCTGGCAGCTGCAGAGGAAAGAGGAGAGGGGTGACTGTGGGGTCCCAGGGCCCTGACCCCTCTCAGAATTCCTGAACCCCCACAAGACCCTCAATTTCCCACAGGAACCCCAAGCTTCTCTGAAGCCCCCCAGAATTCATGAACCTCTCCAGTGCCCTCGACCAACTCAGCCTAGAGAACCCAAAGCCCAGCAGGGACCGAGATCCTCCAAACACCCCTAAGGCCCCTGAAAGAACCCCCAGCATCCCTGCAGGACCCTCCAGCACCTCCCCAAACCCTACAGAACCCACAGACAAGGTCACAGTTCTGGGCCTGAGGCTGCCACCCTATTGCACCCTCTTCTCTGGGGGCCTCTACAGCTTCCTGGGTCCCGGTCCCATTGTCATCCACTCACACGGTGCCACTGATGCCAGGCCACAATGACACTCATGAGCAGGAGCAGGAACAAAAGGGCCCCACAAAACCCTGCAGCCACTGCAAGAAACAAAGGGGGACACATCAGGACATCAGGGTCACACATCACCCCAGGGGTCCTGCACTCCCGTGTGACCCTGTGTGACCCCACATGTATCCCTGTGTTGCCATGTTTTCACCATGACCAGCTCAGGGCTGAGTGCTCAGAACACGTGGTGCCCATCCTGTCCCAGCTGGTTGGTGGCCACCCACTGGTAGATGTCCGAATGTCCAACATCGATGTCCCTGAGCTACAGGAAGGGACCCCAGGCCACCTCCTGCCCGTTGTGCAGCCAGGTGAAGGTGACAGGGGCTGAGCCCACCTTCACCAAGCAACGCAGGGTCACGTTGTCACCTGTGCACACCTGGTGTGACAGGGGACCAGGGGTGATGGTGGCATTGGCCACGGGCACTGTGGGGACACCGACATGGCTGAGGCCACAGGGAGGGGCTGGCAGCCGGTAAGGAGGGATAGGGACAGGAGGGGATGGGTGTGATGGGGGATGTTGGGGACGGGGTAACACCTTGGATGTGTGCGGAGACAAGGGGAGTGGTGGAAGGATCCATCAGCAAGTTCCCCAAGTTGTCTGGGGAACATTGAGGTCCCCAGGCAGGGCATCCAAGGAGGCTGTGGGGGCTTCCCTGTGCCCATCCCCGCACTCACTGCACACCGTGACACGGACCCGGGTGCTGCTCTTCCACATGGCCCCACTCTTGGAGCACACCTGACAGCTGTAATTCCCCTAGTGGGAGACCCCCACGGTGGGCACCAGCAGCTGCAGGGACCCCTGCAGGCCTCCGACCACCTGCCCGTCCCATTAGAACCCGTGCAGGAGGGGGGCTCGGGGCTGCAGGGGGCTGGGGTGCTGAGGCAGCTGAGAGTCAGGGGGGACCCCTGGAAGGGCTCGAGGGGACACTCCAGCACCGGCACCATGAAGAGCTCAGGGAAGGAGAGGGGAGGTGAGGACTGTGACTCTGAGTTTGCTGGGAAGTGGCTTTAGGGGTGCCAGGAGATTGGAGTTCCAGCCATGGGGATACTCACTGTGCACTGTCACTTTCACTGGCACCAACTGTGCCCACAATGACACTTCAGAATCCACCAAGCCCCTGCAGCTGTAGTGGCCGCTGTGGTTCAACTGCAGGGGGGACAGGGACAGCTCAGTCCCATTGAGGGACCTCCCCACCTCCTTGTCCCCATTGAAGAATCACACTCCAGTGACCGACATGTCTTGCCAATGCCGGTAGCGCAGTGTCACTGTGTCCCCCTCCAGCAGCTCCTGTGCTGACACTTGCAATTCTAACCGGGCTGTAGGACATGGGGGTCCTGTCACACAGTGGGTCCCGTTTTCATGGGGATCCCCCCCTGGAGTCACACCCAGATCAACAGGGATCCCCAATTCCAACAGGGCCTCCCCTACACTGGGATGCTCTGGGATGCTCACCTGGCACTGGCACTGTCACCGGCGCTGGCTCCTTACACCCTCGTAGTCCACCTGGCCCTTGCAGCAGTAGCAGCCACTTGGGCTCAGCTGCAGAGGTGACAGGGACAGCTTGATGCCATCAGGGAGTCCCTCTGGTTTCTTCCCCTTGTGGCAGAAGGACACAGATTTGATTGTGTGGTTCTGCCAGCTCTGGCCGCGCAGTGTCACCGTGTCCCCCTCCAGCAGTGCCTGCACTGGCACCTGCAGCACCAGCTGGTCTGGGGAGCAGAGGGGTCCTGTCACACCTGATTGCACCAGCAACCCCCATTGGGTCACAGTCAGTGCACCAGGGGTCCCCCACACTGGGATGCTCTGGGATATCCCCAGAGCAGGGGAGAGGCTCTGGTCACACAGGAGGTGAACCATGGAGCAGAGCCCACCCAGAGCCCTCGGGGTTCCGGTGGGTGCCAGGTTGGGGATAACCAAAGCCCCCTCACCATTTGAGACAGTCAGAGGGGTTGAGCCCACTGCCGGGTATCTCACACGTGTAGGTGCCAATTTCAGTGACAGTGAGGCGTTCAGGTCTCTCCTGCCCCCAGCACTCCCCATCCTTGTACCAGATGGTGGCTCCAGCAGACTCCGAGCCCTGGCAGGTCAGTGTCACCACATCCCACAGTACCGCCGGCCTCCAGGGGGGCTCCACCAGGAGCTGGGTTGTCTGGGCACCTGCAGGTGACAGGGGACACCAGGCTACCAAGGCCAGTGCAGGGCTGGGGAGAGTGGGATGGGGAAATGGCATCCCCTGAGGACTCACCAGCGAGGCCGAGGGTCTGGGTTGGAAGGGAGAAGGAACAGGGCTGGGTGGGGGTGGCACCGAAGGGACAGAGACACAGGGGTACAGGGTGTGGGGGCTGTCCCCAAACTGTCCCCATGGGGACAGCAGTTCTTGTGGGAAAGTGTGTCTGGGTGGTCCCCAAAAGATTTGGAGAGACAGAAGACATGTCTGTGTCACAGCCACTCATGTACCACATCCCTGTGGCACAGACACCTTGGGAACAGGGACACCGAGGCCACCCTGGGCTAAGGCAGAACATGGAGACACTGTGGACACACTGGGCATGAGAACACCACGGACACAGCCCATGCTGGCCCATGTCACCCCCACCAGCTCATGATCCCATCCCCATGATCCCATCCCCATGGCCACATCCTCACCATTCTTGTCCCCTTCTGTCCCTGCATCCCAGTTCCTTTGTCCATATGCCCAGAGCTACCTGAGCCCAAAGGTGCCAGTCCCCACATTCCTCTCCCCCCATCCCCATCCCCAAATTCTTGCCCCCTCTTCCTGTCCCCAAAGCCACCCTTCATCAGTCAGAGTCACAACAAGGTCTACTGTGGGTAACATGGACTGGCTCTGCTGGCATTGGGGACCTCAGATGACCCCACAGCCCCCCTGTGCCTCCTCCCCTCCCCATCACCAGGGTGTCAGGCCCGTGCCGAGGCACTCGCCTGTCAGGATCCATCCTAGTGGACGGATGACCTGATGATTCGTGGGAGTGATCTCAGAGTGCAAAACCAACACAGTACAAAGGGATTTGCAGTGATAATCAAAACAAATGCACTTTTATTGAAATAACCACAGCAAAAATGCAATAGAGGGATTAAGGGATAGAAAAAGAGAGAGAAAGAGAGAGAGAGAGAGAGAGGGAGGGAGGGAGGGAGATGTAGCTACCAAAGCAGAGGCGAAGTCCTTTCGTCCAGTCCAGTCAAGGATCCGCCTGTAATGCTGGGGAGATCTCGAAATCTCTAGCTAACTCAGAGGTTTTTATTATTGAAAATTGTGAGAGGGGGAAACAGATACAATAGGGAATAGATGTAACAGGCAGTCTATGTTCTCAGCAGTAAACAAGAGCCATTGTTTTCATGGTCCAGTGGTCACAACCTGCAGGCAAACATCTCGCTTTAGCCAGCTTGCCTCCCCCACACACCGCCCCTGGGTTGGGAGTTTCAGTCACAGTCCCTGGAAGGAGGAGAGGAGCCTTGTCACATAGGAGTTTCATGTCTCAGTCTTTGATGGAGAGGTTTCTTACATCTCAGTCTGTCTGTTACGGTGGTTGCAAAACAGGTGAGGGTCTTCTGTGGGAGACCACCTGAAACTCAGGAGAAGTCCAGCCAGGCTGAGAGGTGGGACAGCTTCCAGAGCTGCTATTGTTGCAAACGGGGCACAGTGCCCTCTTCTTATTATACAGCAAACACACCTGTGAAAACAAATAACACTGCGTTTTCACGTCTCAGGGGCCGTGGCGTGTAACTTTCTCCTTCAGAGCCAGAGATTCTAGACAGGGGGGTCTTTTCTTCAGTGGTCTCCCAATGACGATCGTGAGGCAGATGAGGGAAAATTCGGACAGACTCTCACATCACCCCACAGGAGCAGCACCACCTTCCCGGCCATCCCGGTGTCCCCAGCCATGTGCACTGGCTGTCACTCGCTGCTGTGGCCACCGCTCCCCTGGCTGGCGGCTCTTTGGATGAAGGGGAAGGAAGCGAGGTCACGTCCGTCTCGACATGTAGGTGGCCCTTGGTGGGGGCAGGGTGCCTACAAGCTGGGGACAGTCTGGAGACAAGGCTGCATAGTCTGGGGACATGGTGGGGGATGCTGTTGCCCAGAGTGGAGGCTCAGGGGACGTGGGGAACCAAGGATGGGTGTCCAGGAGAATGGGGGTACAGGGGAATTGGGTCTCCATGCCTGGGGGGATTCAGGGATGGGGGTGCTGTGGAAACAGGGTCCCCAGGGATTTGGGGTCATGGCAAGTGGGTGGCAGGATTGGGGGTGCAGGGGGAAAAAAGGAGGCCCCCAGGAATAGAGGTTCTGAAGGAAGAAGCAGCCCATGGTATGGGATCAAGGCAATTGTGGTGCTGGGCAATGGCAGTCTTGGGATGGGGGTCCCCAGGGAGGAGAGAGCAAGGCAATGGGGGTCCAATGGTTGGGTTCCCAGGAGAATGGGGATGTCAGGGATGTGCAGTGGATGGGTGGGCACAGGGGTCACAGCTCCTTCCTGGGGCGCCTCAGATTTTGGGATGACCCAGAGCCCAGCACAACCACCACCCTGGGGAACTCCAGGGCTGTCCTGGGAGTCTCTGTGTCCCTGCCCCACACACCCCTAGGTCAGGTTCCCAAATTTCCTGGCTCAGCCATCCCAGGCAACACTTGATGCCCAATTGGTTCAGACAAAATTACACATCCATAGAATAAAAGCAAAAATCTTTCCCACACCATTATTTTTCCAAGAAAGAACAAACTCAACAAAAATCAAACTGACAAGATATAATATACTCTCGTTTAGAGAAACCATTGCTTTCCCAGCAAGTCACACACAATAAAAACACAAACAAATCACAAAGAAATGAGAACTTTTCGTCTCCCTTTAGTAGCCCCTTGCTGAATCCCGCAGAAGTGTTTGTGGATAACACAGAGTGTGGAACCTCCCTGAGTGTCCAACAGCTCCATGGGATTGTTCCCTGCCTCAGCAACCCAGCCCCAAGGAAGCCTGTTCTTGGGCCACATTTAGGAACTCTTCCCATTTTGCTCATTCCCACCCTGAAACCCGATTGACTTCCCATAGAAGAAGGGGAGAAGCTCTGTCCATGATTGGGACAGTGCACAGGAACCTGTGGAAATGCCTGTGTGTGCCTCAGGGTCTGATTCATTGGCAAATTAACTCCAGCCTGCCCTGAATTCCCCTGCCTGGGCACTCCCTGCTCCTGCTGTGACACCCCTGTTCCCCAGCCCCTCATGAGCAGTCCCCGCTCAATATTTCCACATTTTCCCTCTTTTCTGGCGTACACATCCAGAACATTATTTCCATGGAGTTCCAAAGGGCTTCAGGTTTTCAAGAAGGAAAGGCTAGGTCAGGTTTTTGAGCAGATTGTTGCGGTATTTGCAGTAGCTCTGGGGCTCTCTCAGTCCCTTGAGGACAGGGTCAAAATGATCAATTGCTGAATTTCCAGACTGGTTCCCTTGCAGCTGCTCCTGCAGGGTGGGTTTCCAGACAGTCTTTCTCTGAGAACCATCAAAGGCCCTCACAGAGCCACTGCTTGGGCTCCCTTTTGGTTTTGTGCTTCTTGCAGGGCTGAACAAACCACAGCCAGGCCTTTTTCCACCACAGAATTCTCACCTCTGCAGCAGCTCCACACACCCAGGGCCCTTCAGAATGTTTCTGGGGTGACACCAAGACTGACGGCACCTTGTGGGGGCTGTGCTTGGCCCTGGGTCACCCCAAAATCTGAGGAACCCAGGGAAGGAGCTGAGACCCATGGGTCCACCCAGCCACTGTCCATCCCTGGGAACTTCACTCCCTTGGAAATTAAATCATGGGAGTCCCCTTCCTTATGTCCTACCTTGTCTGGGACTGCTATCCCAATACTGACATACCCCAGGATCTCCATGGCCCAGGACTCCATTCCCAAGGAACCCTCTCCTGTTCATTTCATCCCCTGAAATCCTCCTTCTCCCAGGACCTTGTTTCTCACTGGACCACCATTCCTACTGGACCCCACATTCCCCCACCATCCCCATCCCATGACTCCAAATCCCTGGAGCCCACGTTCCCCTGAAACTCCCATTCCTGAGTCCCCACAGCTATGGAGACACCCATTCCCATATCATCCCCATGCCCGCTGATTGCCCCTCTTCAGGCCCTGCATTCCCCAAGGACCCCCATTCCTTGGGACACCCCTCCCTCTGCCCCCAAACCCCCTGAAAACCCCCCTCACTCCTGGGAACCTCATGTCCCACTGTGTCCCACCCAGCCTTGTCCCCATCCTGTCCCCACCCTGCCCACAGCCTGTCCCCAGCTTGTGGCCACCCTGCCCCCACCAAGGGCCACCTACGCATGAGGGCAAGATGTGACCTCGCTTCCTTCCCCTTTGGCCAAAGAGCCGCCACCCAGCGGACAACCACTCCTAGCAGTGAGTGACAGCCAGTACACATGGCTGGGGACACCGGGATGGCCGGGAAGGTGGCGCTGCTCCTGTGGGGTGAGTGCCCCGGGCACGGGCCTGACACCCTGGGGATGGGGAGGGAAGGGGGCACAGGGGGCTGTGGGGTCCCCTGAGGTCCCCAATGCCAGCAGTGCCACTCCATGTTACCCACAGAGGACCTGAGGGGGACTGGGGATGTAGGGTGGCTTTGGACACTGGAACAGGGAGGCAGGAATTTGTGAATGGGGAAGTGGGAGACAGGAATGTGAGGAATGGCACCTTTGGGCTCAGGTAGCTCTGGGGATAGGGACAAGGGAACGGGGATGCAGGGACAAAAGGGGACAAGAACAGTGAGGATGTGGCCATGGGGATGGGATCATGGGGATGGGATCATGAGCTGATGGGGGTGACCTGGGCCAGCATGGGCTGTGTCTGTGGTGTCCTCATGCTCGCAGTGTCCACAGTGTCCCCATGTTCTGTCTCAGCCCAGGGTGGACTCAGTGTCCCTGTTCCCAAGGTGTCTGTGCCACAGGGACTTGGTGCATGGGTGGCTGTGACACAAACATGGCCCCCTGCCTCTCCAAATCTTTTGTGGACCACTCAGACACATTTTCCCATATGAACTGCTGTCCCCACCAGGACAGTTTTGGGACAGCCCCCACAACCTGTAGTCCCGGTGCTGCTGTCCCCACAGTGCCACCCCACTGAGCCCTGTCCCATTCTTCCTTCCAGCCCAGACCCTCAGCCTTGCTGGTGAGTCCTCGGGGGATGCCATGGCCCCACCCCACCTTCCCCAGCCCCACGCTGGCCCTGGCAGGCTGGTGTCCCCTGTCACCCACAGGTGCCCAGACCACCCAGCTCCTGGTTGAGCCCCCTGGAGGCCGGCAGTGCTGTGGGACCGGGTGACACTGACCTGCCAGGGCTCGGGGACCACCGGTGCCACCACCTGGTACAAGGATGGGCAGCGCTGGGGGCAGGGACGTAACAATGTCACGGACACCGAGAGTGGCACCTACTGGTGTTACAGACCCAGCACCGGGCTCAGCCCCGCCCTGAGCATCTTAGATGGTGAGGGGGGTTTGGGTATCCACAACTTGGCACTCGCAGGGACCCTAAGGGCTCTGGGTTGGCTCCAATCCATGGGTCACCTCCTGTGTGACTAGAGCCTGTCCCCTGCTCTGGGGACATCCCAGAGCATCCTAGCATCAGGAAACCCTATGTTGGTATCGGGGGCCCCTTGTGCGCTGGGTGTGACCCAACGAGGGGGTACCGGTGCCATCAGGTGTGTCAGGACCCCTCTGTGCCCCAAACTGGCTGGTGCTGCAGCTGCTGGTGGGGGCGCTGCTGGAGGGGAGACACGGTGACACTGGGCTCCGGGGCTGGCAGAACCGCATGGTAAAATTGATGTCCTTCCACCATGAGGGGCAGAAACTGGGGGGACTCTGTGATGGGACCAAGCTGTCCCTGTCCCCTCTGCAGCTGAACCACAGCAGCCGCTACCATTGCAGGGGCTGGGTGAGGTCCTGGTTCCGGGGGGAGTCAGTGCTGGTGACAGTGACAGTACAGGGTGAGCATCCCAGAGCATCTCAGTGTGCGAGGACCCGTGTTGGAATTGGGGATCCCTGGTGCGCTGCGTGTGACCCAATGAGGGCATCCCCATGAAAACAGGACACCCGGTGTGACAGGACCCCCATGTCCTGCAGCCCGGTTAGAGTTGCAGGTGTCGGCAGGGAGCTGCTGGAGGGGGACACGGTGACACTGCGCTGCCAGTGCTGGTGGGACATTCCAGTCACTGGAGTGCGATTCTACCCTGGGGACAAGGAGGTGAAGAGGTCCCTCAGTGGGGACGAGCTGTCCCTGTCCCCTCTGCAGCTGAACCGCAGCAGCAGCTACAGCTGCAGGGGTTGGGTGGACTCCCAAGTATCACCATGGGTACAGTCGGCACTGGTAACAGTGACAGTGCATGGTGAGCACCCCCATGGATGGAACTCCAATCTCCTGACACCCCCAAAACCACTTCCCAGTGCACTCAGAGTCACAGTCCTCACCTCCCCTCTCCTTCCCTGAGCTCTTCTCGGTGCAGGTGCTGGAGGGTCCCCCCAAGCCCACCCTGGGGTCCCCCCTGACTCTCAGCTGCCTCAGCACCCCCAGCCCCCTGCGGCCCCGAGCCCCCCTCCTGCATGTGTTCTACCAGGACGGGCAGGTGGTGGGGGGCCCGCAGGGGTCCCTGCAGCTGCCAGTGCCCGCTGTGGGGGTCTCCCACTCGGGGAATTACAGCTGCCAGGTGTGCTCCGAGGGGGGGCCATGCGGAAGAGCAGCAACTGGCCCCATATCAGGGTGTGAAGTGAGCACAGGGAAGGGCACAGCGAGCCCCAACAGCTTCCTCAGGTCCCCTGTGTGTGCACCTCCATGTGCCCCAGAGACCTTTCTTGTGTCCTCCCACCACTCCCCTTGTCCCCTCACCCCTCCCTGATATGACCCCATCCCGAAAAACCCCCATCACACCAATCCCCTGTCCCTATCCCCCCACAATGGCTGCCAGCCCCTCCCTGTGACCTCAGCTCTGTCTGTTTCCTCGCAGTGCCCGTGGCCAATGCCACCATCACTCCTGGTCCCCTGTCGCACCAGGTGCGTGCAGGTGACAACGTGACTTTTTGCTGCTCGGTGCAGGTGGGTTTAGCCTCTGTCACCTTCACCTGGCTGCACAATGAGCAGGAGGTGGCACAGGGTCCCCTCCTGGAGCTCAGGGACATTGATGTGGGACATTCGGGCACCTACCAGTGCGTGGCCACCAACCAGCTGGGACAGGATGGGCACTGTGTGTTCTGGACACTGAGCCCTGAGCTATCACTGACAATTACATCTGGCTCACCCTGGGACACAGGTGGGGTCACTTGTGGTCACCAGGGAATGCAGGACACCTGGGGTGATGGGTCCCCCATTTTGTCCCCCTCTGTTTCTCGCAGTGGCCACAGGGGTCGGTGAGGTAATTTTGTTTCTGCTCCTGCTTGTGGCTGTCATTATGGCCTGGCATTGGTGTCACCATGTGGGTGCGTGACAATGGGGGGACGGAGTTCCCAGGGAGCTGTAGAGGCCCCCAGAGTTGGGGAGTGATAGGGCAGCACCCACAGACCTGGAATTATGAACTTTGCTAGGGGTTCTGTAGGGTTTGAGGAGACACTGGAGGGTCCTTTGGGATGCTGGGGGATATTTCACGGACCCTGGGGATATTTGGGGGCTCTCTGTCCCTGCTGGGTTTTGCGTTCTTAAGGCTGATGTGGTCAGGGACAGTGGGGAGATTCATGAATTCTGAGGGGCTTCAGGGATGCCTGGGGGTCCTGAGGCAAATTGAGGGTCCTGTGGAGGTTCAGGAATCCTGAGAGGGTTCAGGGCCCTGGGACCCCACAGTCACCCCTCCCCTCTTTCCTCTGCAGCTGCCAGGAAGCAGCAGGAATGGTGAGTGGGGGATCCAACCATATTCTCCCCTTTTAACCCAAGCCCCCAAGACCTCCCATTCCTTCCCCACGTCCCCTTTATTCCCTCAGGGCCCCCCCGGATCCCCCAGCCTCCCCAGAGGAGGGGGAGGTGCTGTACACCCACATCATGGTAACCAGCAGGGGAGGGAGTGAGTACGGTGGGAGCATACACAGAGGGACACATCACCAACGAGTGTCACCTCACCTCACCCAGATCCCACAGCCCGTGTCTCTCGCAGCGTCCCCCCATGCCACCACCCTCCAGGATACCCAGGTGACCTACACAAAGCTGTGGGGACCCCAGGGGCGACCACGGAAACCTGGTAACATCTACAGGAATGTGCTGTGACACTGGAGGCAACTGGGGGGCACTGGGGGTCCCCACCCATAGGAACCCACTCGTGTGTTTGCTGCCACTAAAAACTGCCCCTCTCCCTCCCCGTGAAGGCACAATGATCCCAAAGGGCTGAGAGAAGAACAATTTCATAAACAACGAGAGAGAATGAAACCAGAAGCAACAGCAACAAGTTTCAGTCTAAAAGGTCAAAAAATGAACGATTTCCAGGGAAAGCCACAACACAGAGCAAACCCTAGACAATTCCCCCCAGTATGTTTCCTCCACCAGAGGAACCTGGCAGGGCCTTAACCTTCCTTGCTCTGATGGCCAAAGCGGCCTTCAGGAGGCTCTGGATTCTCTTGTCCCTTGTCCCAAATCCTTCTTCTGCCATGTTCCCCATACGAGGATGTCACGAAGGCCATGTGGGTGTTCCAGAGCCTCCTCCTTTTCCAGGGGAGTCAGGATCAGGCCATGGTGCATTGTAGGGTGTCAGACCCAGGAAAAGTTTCATGTCTGGAACATTTTGGAACAGCTGCGTGTGTGACAGGGGTGGGTCAGGCCTGGCTTTTGGTGAGACCGGGCCCCATCTTTCCATCAGTTTGTAAGCCATGGCACACTGGGACATTCTGATGCTCTGCAAAAGCCAGCTCCTGAGTGTCCGGGTGACCAGAAGTGCCACCAGGGGAGAGGGGTCTTGGTGGCCCAACTGGCTTAAAAGGCACACCATGAGGTGGCCAAGTCCCTGACTCTCTCTTTTCTTAGGGTGTCTGTCCATGCTGGAACCCAGGAGTTGGCAACTCATTTAAATGAGGAATATCTGTCAAAGGTGAAACGTTCCTGGCATGGAAAGAAGACCCATGTCTAAAATTTTTTAAATTTGATAAATGATGTGGCTTCCAGGCAAAAGTGCAGGAAAAGGAATAACAGCTCTTCTCCTGGAAATTTATAAACCAGAACAGAACAATCAACACAAACCCAGAACTTTCCCTCCCGCTCTGCACTGTTGGTTTTTGTGGCAGTTTTAACCCCGGCCAGCAGGGGGCGCTGCAGGGAGCACTCCCGGCCAGCAGGGGGCGCCCCGGTCCAGCTCCATCCCCTCAGGGGCCATGGCGGCCTCGGACGGGAGGGAGGAGGGGAAATCGCTCCTTTTGCAAACTCACAGGCACCAGTTGGTCCTGGCACCACCACCGGCAGTGGGCAGAAGCCGCCAAGGCAGCAGGTTGGATCCCAGTGCCCACTGGCAGCGTAGCAGTGTCCTGGGGCCAGGCACACGCCCTGCACAACACCCGTGACTGCTCTCCATGATCCTGAATGGAAGGAAGGCAGCGCCTGACACCAGGCAGGTCTCAGGTCCACAGAAGCACCTCTGGTGGCTTTGTGCCACAATTCCTGCAAACCCTCAGCCTTTTTCTGAGGTGAGGAGGGCAGGGATGGAGCAGCTTTGGGGACACCTGGAATCCTCACTGGATCACTCCCCACAGCCCCAGCCCCGCCACAGCTGCAGGCAGAGCCACAGCTGGATATTTCCCTCTTGTCTGGCAGCCATGGCATGAAGCCAAACATTCTTCCCAGGCCAATTAAAGGGCTGCAGGTTTGATACATGAAGGAGGATGGACCTGGTCTGTTTATTGAGCTGAGTGTTGCCATATATGCAAGGTTTTTGGGGTATCTCAGACCCTTGTTGCTAGAGACAAAATTATCAATTGCTGCCTTTCTGGACTGGTTCCCGCACAGCTGGCCCCTGCAGCCAGGGCCTTCTCCCTCACAGAATTATCACCTTTGCAGCAGCTCTAAAGCTGCCAGAATCCAAGCCAAAGCAGCAGGGGGGACCCTCAGGTCCTGGCTGGTCACCAAAGCTGGCCAGAGCAGGGCTGGGAAATGGCCATCCCTGTGCAGTGGGGCTGGGCCATGGCTGGGCCCCACCCATGGATGGCCACAAACAACAACATCAGCCAGTCCACAATACTTTTTACTACCCGAACAACATCGCAATATTTAATCAACACTATAATCAATAATGTAATATCAATTCATATAACACACAACAAAAGTCAACTTCCATTGACCAGTTTCTCACAATACATACTAGTAAAGAACTGCTATTCTTGTTCCCAGATTTTTGTCTAAAAGCCCTGTAATTTCAAAGTTATAAAAGTTCAGAGAGAAGGGGGTTATATTTTCCATTCCAACGGAGGTTCCCATCTTGTTCAGCTTCCTTGAAAGAGCTGAGGAAAGAAACACCCTTTCTGCCAGTTTAACCAAAGAGCTGCATTTTTGTCCCAGGAGCAAGGAACCAGGTCCTGTGCCCCCTAGGCACTGGGATGGGCACCAGTAAGCCACTTTAGTGGGAGCACTGTGAGGGGGATTGCAGAGCCACTAAGCACATGGGGGTTAAGAGGAATAAATCTGATTTGGATTTATGTCTCAACATATGCTACACATGAGGTGAAAAATGACTCTGTGGGTCGTACATGTGCTGGGAACCCTGTCCCTGGTGAGGCTGGGAACACAACACAGAATGAGGGGAGAGAAAGCTTCACTGATCAGGCTGTGAGTGACCCCCACTGGCTGGTGGGACAGATGCCTGGGAAAAACATCTGGGAAAAAATGCCCGGGAATTCGGGCTGTGAGAGAAGCCTTTGCAAATAAAAGCAGCAAACTGTGACACACCAGGAGTGTATTGCTTGGCGTTTCTTGGAGGGATCAGGAGCTCGCTCATAGGGTCAGATTGGCCCTCCTCCCCTGTGGGATTCACATTCTCTGAACCTGGGAGAAAGCAGTGAGAGAAGCAAAGAATGATCCAAAAAGTTATCTCATTTACTGCACCTGTGTTGTTCACAATTGGAATGCATTGTGGAAGATTGTTTACCTGAAGGGAATTTGTAATTGGATTCTGGTGTGAGTGTTTTGATTCACTGACCAGTTGAATCCAGGTGTGTGTGTGTGGGGACTGTCGGCTGACAGTCATGAGATTGTGTGCTGTGGAGTGCAGTTGAGTGCTTGGCAGATTCAGTTCAGATGTAATGGAATATAATATAGAATAATATAGAATAATAAAGTACTGAACAAGCCTTCTGATAAGATGGGGTCAGATGCATCATTCCTCCTGGACATCCGGTAAAAATATCATCGACAATCCCCTCCCTTGCCTTTTCTTTCGGTGGTCCTTCTCCCCTGCCTGCATCCATTCTTCCCTGCTTCGCTGCTTCCCCGAGGCAGCTCATTCCTGCTCGTCCTGGACATTCCTTCATAGCTTCCCTGATGCAGCAGATGCTGCCTGCACCCACCCGCCGCCTCTGCTGCGTTTCCTGTGCTGCCCACTGCACTGAGCCTGCTGCACCTGCCCACCGCAGCCCGAGCCCACGGCAGCCAGCCCAGAGCCATCAGTGCTGCAGCACCAGCCCACAGCCAGCCCGCAGCAGCCAGCCTGCAGCCATCGCTCGCCCATGCCAGAGACACGCAGGTGCCGTCCTTGGAAATCACGCTCAGCCACTCACAAAAGCCATGTGGGCTCGCCCTGGCTTGCAGCACACACACTCCATCTGCCCAGCTGATGCCCACAGAGCGCCCAGGCTCCTTGTGGTAATGCTGTCCCTGTCTTCTGTTTCTCTCTCTATCCTTTTCCCTTTCTACTCCCTTCTATCCCCCTTTGGTACAAACGCTTATCCTCCTTTATCAATAAACAGTTCTCAGATATAATATTGCCACTTTTGTGCTTCATTTTCATCTGAGAAACCTTTCAGCAAGAATCCTCCCCAACTCCTCCTTTTGCAGCGGGATGGGACAGGGGTAGTGGGAGGGGGAATGGGGAAATTCTCTTGTCCCTGTGTGTACTGCAAGCACTGTGGGGAGAGAATGGGGCAGTCTCTGAGGGTACTTGGGCACTTGGATGGGGCTGGGGAGCCCCTGCAGGTACCAGCTAAGAGATGGGGGAGCCCTTGGGGGTACTGGGAGAGGAAATGGGGAGCACAGGGTGCCCTATGTAGCCTCCCCCTGACTCATGACCACCTCCCTTGGAAGGATGGGCAACCACAGGAGCCATGGGGGAGCACCCCCAGTGTCACCCAGTGCCTCCCGCTTCCCAGAGCATCACAACTTTTGGTGCAGATTGTCATCGATGTCACTGGGTTCCCACGGTTGCCTTTGCAGCTCCATGTACGTTGCCTGAGGATCCTCCACTGGGGGTGCCAGGGGGTCTGGGGGAGCCCTGTGGGAATAAGGGGGTGTGTGGAAGCGGACAGGAGGTGCTGGGGTTTTGGGTAAAAGGTGTACCATGGCTGGAGGCTGCACTCACCTTTCCTGGTGCTTCCTGGCATCAGCAAAGGAAAACTGGAGGGGTGACTTTGGAGACTCTGGGGCCCCCATCCACCCTTGGCAACGCTGAACCACAACCAGACACACAATTCTCCCCAGGCCCCCCCAGTATCCCTGATGCCCCCACTAATATCCCTGAACCACCCCACTTGCACCAACACCCTGAGCCCCCAGTACCCTGAGCCTGGCAGGGAGGGGGACCCCTGATAGAATCCCCAGCATCCCTGCAGGAGCCTCCAACAGCTCCACAGGTCTCTGAGCCATGGTCACTGGGGGCTCAGCCTCTCCCAGTTTAGGGGCTGTGTGTGCCGCCCTATGGCCCCCCTTCTCTGGGGCCTTCCCACCTCTCCCCATGATCCCCATCCCTCCCATTGTCACCCACCCACACTGTGCCACCAGTGCCAGGCCACAATGACACACACGAGCAGGAGCAGGAACAGAAGGGCCCCACTGACCCCTGCGGCCACTGCAACAAACAGAGGGGGACACATCAGGGTCACCCATCACCCCAGGGGTCCTGCACTCCCTGGTGACCACACCTCTGACCCCGCCTGTGACCCAGGGTGAGCCAGGTGTTACCTCCAAGGCCAGTTCAGGGCTGAGTGCCCGGAACACGCGGTGCCCGTCCAGTCCCAGCTGGTTGGTGGCCACGCACTTGTAGGTGCCGGAATGTCCCACATCGATGGCCCCAAGTTCCAGGAGGGGACCCTGGGCCACCTTCTGCCCATTGTGCAGCCAGGTGAAGGTGACAGGGGCTGAGCCCACCTGCTCCAAGCAGCGCAGGGTCACATTGTCACCTGCACACACCTGGTGTGATAGGGTACCAAGGGTGATGGTGGCATTGGCCACGGGCACTGTGGGGACACAGACAGGGCTGAGAGCACAGGGAGGGGCTGGCAGCCGGTGTGGGTGGGTAGGTACAAGGGGGGTGGGTGGGATTGGGGATTTTGGGGATGGGGTAACACCACAGAGGGGTGAGGGGACAGGGCAGAGGCGGGGGGCACAAGCATGGTGTCCAGGGGACATGGAGATGCCCACGAAAGGGGACCCAAGGAGGCTGTGAGGGCTCCCTGTGCCCCAGCACTCACTGCACACCGTGACGTAGAGCCAGGGGCTGCCCTTTTGCACGTCCCCCCCCTCCTTGTAGTACACCTGGCAGCTGTAATTCCCTGAGTGGGAGACCTCCACGGTGGGCCCCAGCAGCTGCGGGGACCCCTGCGGGCCCCCCACCACCTGCCCATTCCGGTAGAACACGTGCAGGAGAGGGGCTCGGGGCCACAGGGGGCTGGGGGTGCTGAGGCAGTTGGGAGTGAGGGGGGACCCCAGGGTGGGCTTGGGGGGACCCGCCAGCACTGGTCCCTGGACAAGCTCAGGGCACAAAATGGGGGGCTTTAGGAACAGTGACCCCAAATACCTGGCGAGGGGCTATGGGGCTGTTGGGGTGGTGGCTGTGGGGTGCTCACCATGCACTGTCACCGTCACCAGCGCTGACTCCTCCCATCCCCACGATACCCCATTGTTCACCCAGTGGCAGGGGCCTCTGTGGTTCAGCTGCAGAGGGGACAGGGACAGCTCGGTCCCATTGTGGAGCTTTCTCAGTTCTGTCTCCTTGCAGTAGAAGAGCACCGAAGTGACCGACATCTCCTGCCTGTACTGGCAGCGCAGTGTCAGCGTTTCCCCCTCCAGCAGTGTCCGCGCTGGCACCTGCAGCACCAGCCAGTCTGTGGGGCAGAGAGGTGCCGTCACATCACAGGGGTCTGGAGGGTCCTGATATCATCAGGACCCCCATATTGGGTAAAAGCCAGCACACCAGATTTCCCCAATTTCAACACGAGGGTCCCCCCATAGTGGGATGCTCTGGGATGTCCTCCTGTGTAGGGGACAGTCTCTGGTCACACCAGAGGGTGACCCATGGAGTAGAGCTCATCCAGCATCCTCGGGGTTCCCATGGGTGCCAAGCTGGGGACACAAACCACCCTCACCGTCTGAGACGTTCACGGGCGGGCTGCACCCACTTCCAGGTCTCTCGCACGTGTAGGTGCCTCTCTCAGTGAGAGTGAAATGGTCCGGTCCCTGCTGCCCCCAGCGCTGCCCATCCTTGTACCAGGTGGTGTCACCAGCAGTCCCCAAGCCCTGGCAGGTCACTGTCACCCGGTCCCACAGCACTGCCAGCCTCCAGGGGGGCTCCACCAGGAGCTGGGTGGTCTGGGCACCTGCGAGTGACAGGGGACACCAGCCTGCCAGGGCCAGGGTGGGGCTGGGACAGCGGGGTGGGGCCATGGCATCCCCTGAGGACTCACCAGTGAGGCTGAGGGTCTGGGCTGGAAGGGAGAAGGGACAGGGCTGGGTGAGGGTCATGGGGACACTGTGGACATCCTATTGTTTGCACTGCCCACCTCCACCAGCCCTACAGCACCTGTCCCCATGGCCAAGTCCCCAAGGTCCTGTACCCATGATCCCATTCCAATGGCACCTGTCATCCCAGCCCATCCCCATGCTACGTGGCCCTTGTCCCTGTCCCCACATCCCTGTTCCCTTGTCCCGGTCTCCACAGCTACCCAAGCCCCAAGGCTCTTCTGCTACATCCTTGCCCCAACATCTCTATGTCCCTGTTCCTGTCTCCATCACGAGTTCCCCTGTTTCTGTCCCTAAAGCCACCCCACAATTCTGGTCACACTGGACTCCATGCCCTGGCTCTGCTGGCATTGGAGACCTCAGGGGACCCTGCAGCCACCGCTCCCCTGGCTGGCGGCTCTTCCGATGAAAGGGAAGGAAGCGAGGTCACGTCCGTCCCCACGTGTAGGTGGCCCTTGGTGGGGGCAGGGTGGGGACAGGATGGGGGCAGGGTGGGGAACTTGTGGGACATGGGGGGATGGTGGGACATGGTGGGGACATGGTGTTGCCAGAATTTGGGGTCTGAGACCATGCAGGGAGCCAGGGATGGGTGTCCAGGGGAATGGGATGCCCAGGTATTTGGGGTCCCAGGGAAATGTGGATACCAGGGTTTGGGGATGAGGGTCCCAAAAGAACGTGGCCTCCTGGGATTTGTGATCATGAGATGGGGGCTTTGGCATGGAGGTGCCAGGGAAAAAGGGATCCCTGTGAGACTGGGGGCCCTGGATGAATGAAGGCCCCAAGGGAAGGGGTGTCCCAGAGACTGGAATTACTGGGATGGGTTTCTTTGGGGTTGAAGATCCTGGGGAATTGCAGTCCAGGGATGGGGGTCTCAGGGAAGGTGGGACAGAAGGAAATGGGGTCCCAAGGTTTAAGTTCCCAGGGTGATGGGGGTGTCAGGGATGGGCAGTGGCTGAGGGGACAGATGGGTCACAGCTCCTTCCCTGAGTGCCTCAGATTTTGGGGTGACACAGGGTACCGCAAAATCACTTCTGGGGTGCTCATTTCCTGGCCAGGCATTGCATGGGGATCCTGAGTATCTCTGCCTCTGTGTCCTCCCCTGCCCTTTACATTTTCCTCTCTTTATTTCTCTCTTTTCCTTATTCTCCTTACTTTTTGCCATATCCCCTCACCCCCAGTTCCTGGCTCAGCAATCCTGGGGTGCATCTGAGCAGGGAAGGTGTTGGGGGGACCCAGGGTAGGGGGAAAATGGGGAAGGGGGGGTGCAGGAAAGGGTAGGGAGGCTGTTAGTGATGGAAATGTTGGGCTGTGCTCTCTTAACACTTTCACTTTCGTTATCCTGGACAAGAAGGGAGAGGCCATTTGTGCTGAGAGTCAGATGGGAAAATGGGGGCAGTTCTCTCCTGGGGGGGCACATCAGGGGGTGGGTCCTGGGAGGATCCCGTCCCAGGGGGTGACACATCCTGGCATGGGGGGGGGGGGGGGTCCTGTCCCAGGGGTGGCAATTCCAGAAATGTCCCTGCACATTCCTGGCTGGGTGCCTGTCCCAGGGGTGGCACATCCTGGGGACCCCTGTCAATGCAAGGCTGGGGCCCAGCCATGGCCCAGCCTCTCTGCACAGGGATGGCCATTGCCCAGCCCTGCTCTGGTCAGCCCCAGGTGGCAGCCAGCACCTGAGGGTCCCCCCTGCCCCCTTGGCTTTGATTCTGGCAGCTTTAGAGCTGCTGCAGAGGTGAGAATTCTGTGAGGGAAAAAGGCCCCCCCACAGGATGAGCTGAGCTGTGGTTTGCTCAGCCCTGCAAGAAGCACAAAACCCCAACGAGAGCCCAGGCAGTGGCTCTGTGAGGGCGTTTGATGGTTTTCAGAGCAGGGCTGGCTGGAAAAACCCCTGCAGGGGCAGCTGCGAGCGAACCAGTCCAGAAATGCAGCAATTGATTATTTTGTCCCTCTCCGCAAGGAACTGAAAGAGACCCAGCACTACTGCAAAAACGACAACAATCTGCTCAACAACCTGACCTGGACCCTCCTTCTTGAACAAAACCTGCAGCTATTTGGAACTTCCCAGAAAGAATGTTTGGGTTCTGGATGTGCACACCAGAAGAGAGAGGAAAAAGTGTGGAAATATTGAGCAAGAGCTGCACACGAGGGGCTGGGGAACAGGGGTGTCATAGCAGGAGCAGGGAGGGCCCAGGCAGGGGAATTCAGGGCAGGCTGGAGTGGATTTACCAGGGAATCAGACCCTGAGGTGCACACGGGCATTTCCACAGATTCCTGTGCACTGTCCCAAGGATGGACAGAGCTTCTCCCCTTCCTCCATGGGAAGTCAATCAAGTTTCATGGTGGGAATGAGCAAAATGGGGAGAGTTCCTAAATATGGCCCAAGAAAAGGCTTCCTTCAGGGCTGGGTTGTTACCCAGCAGGCAGGGAACAATCCCATGGAGCTGTTGGACACCCAGGGAGATTCCACACTCTCTTTTATCCACAAGCAAACGCTGCTGGGAAATGCACCAATGGGCTCCTAAAGGGAATCAAAAAGACTCATTTCATCGTGATTTTTTGTGTTGTTACTGTGAGTGACTTGTTGGGTGAGAAACTTTTACAAGAATTCTATAAACCTGAGCATTTTATACCTTGTCAGTTTGATTTTTGCTGAGTATGTGTCCTGGGGTGATGCTTGTATCGCATTCATCTGTTCTGTGCCTTTAAGACCGACTCTGAAGAGTGGAAGTTTTGTTTGGGTTTCTCTTATCAGGGACACAGAGACAAGCAGTACATAGGGCTGTTTTTCACTTCTTGCTTTCAGCTTGCTGCTTTGCTTGCTTGCTCTTCTGCTCTTGCTTCTCCTCCCACTTTTGCATCTGCTTATTAGCTAGTTCTAGCTAAACAGTCCAAATTCCTTCCCAGACTGTTTCTCCTCTCCTGTTCCTGTGACCATCTCGAACCTGCTCCGGACTGGGACCTGGGAACACTGAAGGTTCGGCTGCAGCAGCTGGCCCAGCACCGGAGGGACTGAGAACAGAGCAACCACCCCCGAAAGAGACTTTCTGATTTTGTCATCTTTCTCAGAGCGGTGTCAGCTGGTATTGTTCATTTTGTATGCTGGGGGGTGCTGGGCCTGTCAAATAAACAGGTTCTTTCCACCTCTCTCCAAGGAATTTTTTCCCAAACCGGTTGGGGGAAGGGGCCATGTGGGTTTTGCTGTCTGGAGGGGCCCTCCTTTGCAGATTCTTTAACAAATTTGCCCTAAACCAGGACAAAATATTGGTGCCCAAATGTGGGGCTCGAGAGAGAGTGGAAAAACCCTGTTTTGACTGCATTTTGGTTGCTATTCCTCTGTGTTCATTTAAATCAGCTAATAACCATGCTTTTTGAATTCATAATGTCTATTGGGGTGAAGGTTTGCATGCATTTCTGGTCCCTAGGGTTTTTTGAGATTTTAATACCTCTCTGGTCCCTAGGTTTATTTTCTCATCCAGAAATAGCTTTAGTATTGCCCCTAATATGTAGTTTTTACATCAGAGGGACAGTGACCAGAGTAGCTATCCTGCTGGGCTTGGTGGCAATGATGTGCAAGAAGTTTATAAACATGCTAGTGTCTGCTCCAGGTATGAATGGTTCATGGCTATGGTTATGCATCCAGTTTGTTGCAGGAGGAGCAGGAGGGAATGAGGTTTTTCAGCCTCTGCTTTCCTTCTTCTCCTATGAATCAGTTGCATCACTAGTGAAGGATGTTCAGTTTCCTCTCAATGTTAAAGAAACCATCTTCCTGGTATTCAATCTGGTAACCTTCCTCTATACAGCCTGCTGCTTCTCTAGAATGAGGGCTGAGATTTCTAGATTGGCTGATGAGACCCCTGACTCAGGAGTAGACCCCAGTGTGGAAAATCCTAAGTGGTGTGGGAAATGGGAGGATATGGGCCAAATCCTGAAGGAATTCTCTGACCCTATAGTCTGGGATTTTCCCCATGAACAAATTCAGAACCCAGCTGAGGTGGGGAAATATCTGAAAGAGAAGTACCAGGATGAGCCTAAGGAGAGGAAGGTCATTGCAGTGAGCTGGGCCCTGGCGTATGCTTATCGCACACTGCTAGATACTGTCGGGCAGCAGACAGAGGCAGGGGGGCAGGGAGATAAATCAGCAACTATCCCGGTGACTCAGGCTGCAGCCAACAGCCCAGGCTCGAAGCCAGCAGCCAAACCAGATAGTGAGCCTAAGCCAGCATCTAAACCCATGGCTGTTGCTACCAGCACTAGAAGTGGGAAATGCACGGACAAGACCAATCGACCAGGGGATGATGATGATGATGATGATGATGATGATGATGATGATGATGAAGGAGAAGGAACCTCAATGCCTCCTGACATAAAATCAGGAGTCAAAGCAGCAGGTGCAAGATCAGATGAGTCCTTTTCCCTGAAGGACCTTCATGGCCTACGGAAGGACTACACTCGAAGGTCTGATGAATCCATAATTAGTTGGCTGGTCCGTCTCTGGGATGCTGCAGGCGAGGCTACAATTCTGGACGGCACTGAAGCCAGGCATTTGGGATCCCTGTCACAGGATCCTGTCATAGACCAAGGACTGATGAGCGGGGCTAACCCTCACAGCCTCTGGGAACGGGTCCTAAGAAGTGTAGCAGAAAGATACCTGTGTGCAGACGGTCTCTATATGCAGCAAACCCAGTGGAAGACAATAGAGCAAGGGATCCAACGCCTGAGAGAAATGGCAGTGGCAGAGATTATCTTCTCAGATGATGTAACAACTAGGAACCCAGACTTAGTACCATGCACGTCTGTGATGTGGCGAAAACTCGTACGACTTGGGCCACACGAATATGTTTCTGGCTTAGCCATCCTGAAGAGGGATGAGAGGGATGAGACTGTGCTTGACATGGCAAGGAAGCTCCGAGCATATGCAGATGCTGTACATGGCCCGACACATGCCAGAATCGCAGCGGTAGAAACACGTCTGCAGAACGTGGAGGATAAGATAGAAGAGAACCATAAGAAGCTTAGAGAGGAGATTAAAGAAGACCTTCTCCAAATTTCAGCCATACAAATCTGAGGTTCTGGTCTCCAAGGCAGAGGTTTCCCAGATGGCGAGAGAAGGTACACCCCACGAGCTGAGCTGTGGTTCTACTTGCGTGATTGTGGGGAAAACATGAGAAGGTGGGATAGGAAACCTACTGCTGTTCTGGCACGACGGGTGCGTGAACTGAAGGAAGCCACCAGGAGGAAAGCAGCTCCAGTTGCCCGTAGCCGAACTGCCAGGTATGATGATGATGACATGTCTGATCCCCTCGAAGGAACATCCAAAACATATGCCCAGGGAAAGAAGGATAACCAGGCTTAGAGGGGCCCTGCGTCTAGCCAGGTAGAGGCCAGGGAAAATCGTGTTTTCTGGTCTGTGTGGATTTGTTGGCCTGGCACATCAGAGCCATAAGAGTACAAGGCTTTGGTCGATACTGGTGCGCAATGCACATTAATCCCATCAAGACATGTGGGGACAGAGTCTGTTTCTATTGCTGGTGTGACAGGGGGATCCCAGGATTTCACTTTGGTGGAAGCTGATGTGAGCCTAACGGGAAATGAGTGGAAGAAGCATCCTATTGTGACTGGCCCAGAGGCCCCATGTATTTTGGGCATAGACTACCTTCTGAGTGGGTACTTCAAAGACCCAAAAGGACTCAGATGGGCATTTGGAATAGCTGCTGTAGAGACAGAGGGCATCCAGCAATTGAACACCTTGCCTGGGTTGTCTGAGAATCCATCTGCAGTAAGATGCCTGACGGGAGAAGAGCAACGAGTGCCAATTGCCACTTCCATAGTGCATCGACGACAGTATAGGACCACTCGAGATGCTGTGATCCCCATCCACAAAATGATCCCTGAGCTGGAGAGCCAAGGGGTGGTCAGCAAGACCCAGTCATCCTTCAACAGCCCCATTTGGCCTGTGCGAAAATCTGAAGGAGAATGGAGATTGACTGTGGACTACCGTGCATTGAATGAAGTGACTCCACCACTGAGTGCTGCCGTGCCAGAGCTCCAGTATGAGCTTGAGTCCAAGGCACCAAAGTAGTATGCCACTATAGACATTGCCAATGCATTTTTCTCCATTCCTCTGGCAGCAGAATGCAGGCCTCAGTTTGCCTTCACATGGAGGGGAGTGCAGTACACCTGGAACCGACTGCCCCAGGGTGGAAGCACAGCCCCACCATCTGCCATGGACTGATCCAGACTGCACTAGAAAGGGGAGAGGCTCCAGAACATCTGCAGTATACTGATGACATCATTGTATGGGGGAACACAGCTGTGGAAGTGTTTGAGAAAGGGAAGGAAATCATCCAAATCCTCCTGGGAGCTGGTTTTGCCATTAAAAAGAGCAAAGTAAAGGGACCAGCTCGTGAGATTCAATTCCTGGGAGTGAAGTGGCAAGGTGGACGGCGTCAGATTCCTACAGATGTCATCAACAAGATCACCGCAATGTCTCCACCCACCAATAAGAAAGAGACACAAGCTTTCTTGGGTGCAATAGGTTTTTGGAGGATGCATATTCCTGAGTACAGTCCGATCGTGAGCCCTCTTTACCTGGTCACCCGCAAGAAGAACAATTTCCAGTGGGGCCCTGAGCAGCAACAAGCCTTCGTCCAGATCAAGCAGGAGATTGCCCATGCAGTAGCCCTTGGCCCGGTCAGGACAGGACCAGAGGTAAAGAACATGCTCTACTCTGCAGCCGGGAACCATGGCTTGTCCTGGTGCCTTTGGCAGAAGGTGCCTGGGGAGACTCGGGGTCAACCACTGGGATTTTGGAGTCGTAGCTACAGGGGGTCTGAAGCCAACTATACTCCAACAGAGAAAGAAATCCTAGCTGCCTGTGAAGGAGTCCAGGCTGCCTCGGAGGTAATAGGCACTGAAGCACAACTCCTCCTGGCACCCCGACTACTGGTGCTTGGGTGGATGTTCAAAGGCAAGGTTCCTTCCACTCACCATGCCACCAGTGCCACATGGAGCAAGTGGATTGCTCTCATCACTCAGAGCGCCCATATAGGTAAACATAATCGCCCTGGGATTTTGGACGTCATTACAAATTGGCCCGAAGGTGAGAATTTTGGTGTCACAGATGAAGAGGAACAAGAACCAGCGACACGTGCTGAAGAGGCTCCTCCCTATAACCAACTGCCACCAGAGGAAATACGCTGCGCTCTTTTCACTGACGGTTCCTGTCGCATCATAGGGATGAAGTGGAAAGCAGCCGTATGGAGCCCCACACGACAGGTTGCACAAGCTACCGAAGGAGAAGGTGGATCAAGCCAACTTGCAGAACTCAAAGCTGTTCAACTGGCCCTGGACATTGCTGAGAGAGAGAAGTGGCCAAAGCTCTACCTCTACACTGACTCATGGATGGCAGCCAATGCTCTGTGGGGATGGCTGGAGAGCTGGAAACAGGCTAACTGGCAACGTAGAGGGAAACCAATTTGGGCTGCTGATGAGTGGAAAGACATTGCTACCAGGGTAGGGAGGCTACCTGTGAAAGTCCGCCATGTAGATGCCCATGTACCCAAGAGTAGGGCCAATGAGGAGCACCAGAACAATGAGCAGGTAGACCAAGCTGCAAAGATAGGGGTGTCCAAAATAGACCTAGATTGGGAACATAAGGGAGAGTTATTCCTAGCTCGATGGGCCCATGATGCCTCAGGCCACCAGGGCAGAGATGCCACCTATAAGTGGGCACGAGACCGAGGGGTGGATTTAACCATGGACAGTATTTCTCAGGTTATCCATGACTGTGAGACGTGTGCTGCCATCAAGCAGGCCAAGCGAGTGAAGCCCCTCTGGTACGGTGGGCGGTGGCCCAAGTACAAGTATGGGGAGGCCTGGCAGATTGACTCCATCACACTGCCTCAGATACGCCAGGGCAAGCGCTATGTGCTGACCATGGTGGAAGTCACCACTGGATGGTTGGAAATCTACCCTGTGTCTCATGCTACAGCCCGGAACACCATCCTGGGCCTTGAAAAGCAAGTTCTGTGGAGACGTGGCACCCCTGAGAGGATCGAGTCAGACAACGGGACTCATTTCAAGAACAGCCTTATCAACACCTGGGCTAGGGAACATGGCATTGAGTGGGTGTACCATATCCCCTACCATGCACCAGCTGCAGGAAAGGTGGAGAGGTACAATGGACTACTAAAAACCCAGTTGAAAGCTTTGGGTGGGGGATCTTTCAAGAATTGGGAGCAGCATTTAGCAAAGGCCACCTGGTTAGTTAACACCCGAGGTTCCACCAACCAAGCAGGTCCTGCCCAGTCTGAGTCCCTGAATGTAATAGAAGGAGACAAAGTCCCAGTGGTACATATCAGAGGTTTGTTAGGGAAGACTGTGTGGATAAATTCTGCCTCGAGTATAGACAAACCCATTCATGGGGTTGTCTTTGCTCAGGGACCAGGTTGCACGTGGTGGATAATGCAAAGAGATGGAACAACACAATGTGTACCTCAGGGAGATATGATTGTGGGATAAGAATGATATGCAATATCACTGTTCATTGGATGTTACTGCCATTGTCTGTACATTAAACCATACAGACATGAGATAGAAGGAATAATGTAAGAGTTGAAGGTCTGGGCAAGTGGAAGATGGAGAAGGAAATGTGTAAGTGTCAAAGGTCTGACCAAGTGATAGATGGAGCTTTAAGTGACTAAAGTGAAAAGGGGGAATCCTGCAGCTCTGTAATATAGGGCCTGGATTCAGTGGTCCAGTGTGGGGATGTGATGAAGGCATGATGGGTATTGCTTGTAATTTTGGGGAAAAAGACGGAAATTTTGTATGAATAATGCATGATGTGTTGTAGTATGTTGATGATATGGGGATAAGGGGTGGAATGTCCTGGGGTGATGCTTGTATCCCCATTCATCTGTTCTGTGCCTTTAAGACCGACTCTGAAGAGTGGAAGTTTTGTTTGGGTTTCTCTTATCAGGGACACAGAGACAAGCAGTACATAGGGCTGTTTTTCACTTCTTGCTTTCAGCTTGCTGCTTTGCTTGCTTGCTCTTCTTCTCTTGCTTCTCCTCCCACTTTTGCATCTGCTTATTAGCTAGTTCTAGCTAAACAGTCCAAATTCCTTCCCAGACTGTTTCTCCTCTCCTGTTCCTGTGACCATCTCGAACCTGCTCCGGACTGGGACCTGGGAACACTGAAGGTTCGGCTGCAGCAGCTGGCCCAGCACCGGAGGGACTGAGAACAGAGCAACCACCCCCGAAAGAGACTTTCTGATTTTGTCATCTTTCTCAGAGATGTGTCAGCTGGTATTGTTCATTTTGTATGCTGGGGGGTGCTGGGCCAGTCAAATAAACAGGTTCTTTCCACCTCTCTCCAAGAAATTTTTTCCCAAACCGGTTGAGGGAGGGGCCATGTGGGTTTTGCTGTCTGGAGGGGCCCCCCTCTGCAGATTCTTTAACAAATTTGCCCTAAACCAGCACAGTATGTTCTATATCAGGGAAAAAATTGTGTGGAAGATTTTTGCTTTTATTCTACTGAGGTGTAATTTTTTCTGAACCAATAGGGCATCAGGTGTTGCCTGGGATGGCTGAGTCAGGAAACTGGGGGACCTGACCCAGGGGTGAGTGGGGCAGAGCCCCAGAGCATCCCAAGACAGTCCTGGGGTGCCCCAGGTTGGGGGCTGTGCTGGGCTCTGAGTCACCCCACGATCTGAGGAAGCCAGGGAAGGATCTGTGACCTCCGTGCCCACTCAGCCATTCCCCATTCCTGGCACCCCCATTCTCCTGGGAACCCCAAACATGGGACCACCATTGCCTTGGTCTCTCCTCCCTGGGGACCCCTATCCCAGGACTGCCATTGCCCAGCACAACCATTGCCTTGATCCCATCCCATGGGCTGCTTCTTCCCTCAGAACCCCTATTCCCAAGGGTCCCCTTTTTCCCCCTGCACCCCCAACCCTGACACCCACATGCCATTACCCCAAATCCCTGGGGACCATGTTCCCACAGCACCCCCATCCGTGAATGCCCTCAGGCATGGACACCCCAATTGCCCCAGAACCCCATTCTCCTGGACACCCATCCTTGGTTCCTCACATCCCCTGAGCCCCCCGCTCCTGGCAACAGCATCCCCACCACGTGCCCAGACTATGCAGCCTTGTCCCCATTCTGTGCCCAGCTTGTGGCCACCCTGCCTCCAACAGGTGCCACCTACATGTGGGGAAAGACGTGACCTCGCTTCCTTCCCCTTCATCCGAAGAGCCGCCAGCCAGAGGAGCGGTGGCCACAGCAGCAAGTGACAGCCAGTGCACATGGCTGGGGACACCGGGATGGCCGGGAAGGTGGCGCTGCTCCTGTGGGGTGAGTGCTCCAGGCACAGGCATGACACCCTGAGGATGGGGAGGGGAGGGAGCACAGGGGGCTGTGGGGTCCCCTGAGGTCCCCAATGCCAACAGAGCCAGTCCATGTTACCCAAAGTGGACCTTGGTGGGACCGGGGATGTAGGGTGGCTTTGGGGACAGGAACAGGAGGTAGGTATTTGGGGATGTAGGGACTGCACCTTTGGGCTCAGGTAGCTCTGGGCACAGGGACAAGAGAACTGGGATGCAGGGACAGAATGGGACAAGAACGGTGAGGATGTGGCCATGGGAATGGGATCATGGGGATGGGTGGGGGTGACCTGGGCCACATGGGCTGTGTCCGTGGTGTCCTCATGCTCGCGGTGTCCACAGTGTCCCCATGTTCTGCCTCGGCCCAGCGTGGCCTCGGTGTCCCTCTTCCCAAGGCATCCATGTCACACAGATATGGTGCACAGATGGCTGTGACAGACATGTCCCCCTGCCACGACAAATCTTTTGGGGACAACTCAGACACACTTTCCCACAAGAACTGCTGTCCCCTATGGAGACAGTTGGTTGATAGCCACCACACCCCTTGCTCCCGTGCTGCTGTCCCTGCCATGCCACTCCCACCCAGCCCTGTCCCTTCTCTCTTGCAGCCCAGACCCTCAGCCTTGCTGGTGAGTCCTCAGGGGATGCCATGGCCCCACCCCACTGTCCCCAGCCCCATGGTGTCCCTGGCAGGCTGCTGTCCCCTGTCACCCACAGGTGCCCAGACCACCCAGCTCCCTGTGGAGTCCCCCTGGAGGCCGGCGGTGCTCTGGGACCGGGTGACACTCACCTGCCAGGGCTCAGGGACCATCGGTGGCACCACCTGGTACAGGAATGGGCAGCGCTGGGGACAGGAGAGACAGGACCACTTCACTGTCACCTACCTGTGTGACAGACATGGCAGTGGGTGCAGCTCCCCTGTGACAGTCTCAAATGGTATGGGGGGATCTTAAATGATCAGGGTGGCCCCTGACAGGTCTTTGTGGGCTTCACTCTGTGGGTGTCCTCACACCCCCTGTGTGGGGAGAGCCTGTCCCCAGGACACCTGGACATCCCAGTCCACCCCAGTGCACCCAGATGTCCCTGGTGCCATGGGGACCTACATTGGACTTGTCTCAACCCCTCAGTGGGATGGGATCCTCCTGTCCCACAGATCATCTGGTGCTGCAGGTGCCAGCACAGGCACTGCTGGACAGGGACACGGTGACGCTGCGCTGCCGGGAGCAGTGGAACAACACGGTCACCGAGGTGAGATTTTACCAGAACGAGAAGGATCTGAGGGGGCCTGTCAATGTGATTGAACTATCCCTGTCCCCCCTGCAGCTGAACCACACCAGCAGCTACAGCTGTGGGGGCTTGGTGAGGTCCTTAATGTCACGGTCAGCAGCAGTGACAGTGACAGTGCTCGGTGAGCATCCCCACGTCTGGAACTCCAATCTCCTGACACCCCCAAAACCACTTCCCAGTGCACTCAAAGTCACAGTCCTCACCTCCCCTCCCCTTCCCTGAGCTCTTCTCGGTGCAGGTGCTGGAGGGTCCCCCCGAGCCCACCCTGGGGTCCCCCCTGACTCTCAGCTGCCTCAGCACCCCCAGCCCATGTGGCCCCAAGCCCCCCTCCTGCACGTGTTCTACCGGGACAGGCAGGTGGTGGGGGACTCACAGGGATCCCTGCAGCTGCTGGTGCCCACCGTGGGGGTCTCCCACTCAGGAATTACAGCTGCCAGGTGCGCTCCAAGCGGGGGGCCGTGCAGAGAGCAGCGCCCGGCTTTGCGTCACGGTGTGCTGTGAGTGCGGGGATGGGCATGGGGAGCCCCCACAGCCTCCTCGGGTGCCCTGTCTGAGGACCTGCACATCCATGTCCTCCAAACACCTTTCTTGTGTCCTTCCATCACTCCCCTTGTCTCCTTGCCCCTCCCTGTGTTGACCCCATCCCCAACATCCCCCACCACACCCATCCCCCCCATCCCTATCGCCCCACACCAGCTGCCAGCTCCTCCCTGTGGCCTCAGCCCTGTGTCCCCACAGTGCCCGTGGCCGATGTCACCATCACCTCGGGACCCCTCTCAGACCAGGTGCGTGCAGGTGGCAACGTGACCCTGTGCTGCTCAGTGCAGGTGGGCTCAGCCCCTGTCACCTTCTCCAGGCTGCACAATGGGCAGGAGGTGGCACGGGGTCCCCTCTGGAGCTCAGGAATATCGATGTGCGACATTCGGGCACCTACCAGTGCATGGCCACCCACCAGCTGGGACAGGACGGGCACCGCGTGTTCCGGGCACTCAGCCCTGAGCTGGCCCTGGACGTGACACCTGGCTCACCCTGGGTCACAGGCGGGGTCACAGAGGGTTGCTGGGGGGCTCAGGTCCCCCATGGCTCAGGGTGACCCCGGTGTGTCCCCCTCTGTCCCCAGCAGTGGCTGTGAATGTCGGCAGGACCCTCCTGTTCTGCTCCTGCTCCTGGCTGTCATCAGTGGCACTGCAGGGCTGGGTGACATTGGGGTGGGATGGGGACTTTGCAAGGATGGGAAGCCCCCAGAGTGGGGGCAGAGATCAGCAGCACCCAGGGCCCTTGAGCTGGGGGACACTGAGCCTGCAGTGACCTTGGCTGGGGGTCCTGGGGGATCTGGGGGGAATTTGGAGTGTCTTGGTTGGGCTCCACGGGCTTCCCTGGCTGGGCTTTGAGCAACATTGTGGTGCATTGGGAGTTCCTGGAAGGTTTGGGGAGGTCCTGGAGGGCTGTACAAGGATGTTGGAGGATCTTTTTGGATCCTGGGGGAGTTTGGGGGTGGCCCTTCCTGCCAGGCTTGGGGTTCGGGGGACTCAGAGGGTTGGGGGCACCAGGGGGGTTGGGGGCACTGTGGGGATGCAGAAGTTCTAGAGGTCTCAGGAGTGATGAGTGTCCTGGGAGAATCAGGGATATGGTGGGAGTCGGGGCTGCAGTGGGGATTTGGGGGTCGCGTCGGTGGTTGGAACTCTGAGGTCCCAGGAAGGTTCAGGGGTCCCGGTGTCCCCTCGGTCACCCTCTCCCCTTTCCCTTGCAGGAATCTCCAGGACAGGTGAGTCGGGGGCTGGGGCTTTCCCCCTCCCAGACTATTGAGACCCCCCCTTATCCCCACAGGATCCCCCCTGGAGGAGGGGACTGTGCTCAACACCCACGCCATGGACACCGAGTGGGCAGTGGGAGAATTCGGGGGGGACAAGGACACATCACCCATGGGTGTCACTCCCACCCAGGTCCCCACAACCGGTGTCACTCTCAGGGTCCCCACGGGTGTCCCCCAGCCCCGCCCCACCTTGGGATCTACAAGTCACCAACACGGAGCTGTCAGGACCACGAGGGACAGTGGAACCCCCGTGACTACGAGAGCGTGCTGTGACACTGGGAGCACTGGGGCCACTGGGGCCACTGGGGGTCCCTGCCCCAGGGCACCGCCCTGTGTCTCCCCCCGGATCCTGTGCTCCCGTGCCCGGGGGGTGGTTGTTGAACAGATCCTTGTGGGACTTGCAGGATTTTTGGGGCTCCCTCAGTCCCTTGGGGACAGGAACAAAATGATCAATTGCTACATTTCCAAACTGGTTCCCTCTCAGCTGCCCCGCAGTGGGGAAGGAGCTGCCGCTGCCTGTTTGTTCCCTTTCGGTGACAGCGGCCAAGGGCTCGGGCACCTGTGGCGGTGCCGCCCCGTCACCTCGGACACCGATCCGGCAGCTGCCGAGCCCCTCGGGCCCACCCCAGCTCAGCCCATCCCCGCCCGGTGCCCAAACCCCGCACCCGGCGCTCCCCGAGCGGCGTCTGAGCCCCGGAGCTGCTGCGGAGCCCCGGCCGGGGGCACCGGGAGGGCGGAGGGGACCGGGGACCCTGGGGAGGAGCCCCCGGTGCTGCGGGAGCGGAGTCCCGGCCTCGGGTCACTGTCGCCGGTCGCGGCTGCCATCGCACTGCGAGAGCCGGGACTGTCCCGGGCTGCGGGGACCGACGGTGTCGGTGTGTCCCGAGGGGGGATTTTGGGGTCTCACCCCGTCCTTTCCAGGACCCCCCGATCCCCCATCCCCCCGCAGCTCCGGGGCTCTTGGGGACGTTGGGGACAGCGCCGCTCGCGCCAGGGGCCGTTGGGGACATCTCGCGACAGCCGCTGCCGCTGCCCACGGCCGGGCCTGGCGACAATCGCGACATCCGCATCGGCCAATGGCGACACGCGACAGCCACCCCTGCCCGGGATTCGCCTCCCTCCATCCCGGGGACACCCCGGGGTCCCGGGTCGCCAACCCCAGCGGGTCCCGTGTCCCCCAAAACGCTCCTGGGGACACCTCGGTCCCCCCTGACCCCCCCGGTCCCTCCCGTCCCCCCCGGGCTCGGCGGAGGCTCCGCAGGAGCTCCGGGGCTCGGAGCCCGCCCGGGGAGCGCCGGGTGCGGGGTCGGGCACCGAGGGGGCACCGGGAGGGGAACCGGGCAGGGCTGGGGAATGGGGATCCGGGCACCGGAGGGATTTTGGGAGGATTTGGGGAGATTTTAGGGTGATTTGGGGGATTTGGAGGGCATTTTGAGGTGATTTGGGATTACTCTGGGGGCCATTTGGGGGATTTTTGGAGGGTGGGGAAATTAGGAGGTGTTTTGGGGTGATTTTAAGGGATTTTGGGGGTGATTCAGAGGTGATTTTAGAGAAGTCTGGTGAAATTTGGGGTAATTTTGGGCAGATTTTGGAGAGTTTGGGGTGATTTGTGGGATTTAGAGGATATTTCGATATTTTGTGCAGAATTTGAAGGATATTGGGGTGATTTAGAAGATTTTGGGGGCTTTAGGGATGATTTGGGGGAATTTTGGGGTATTTTGGGCATAAGGATTTTGAGGAGTTTGGGGACATTTGGGGTTGATTTTGGGTTGATTTTGGTGGATTTTCTGGGTATTTTTATGGTATTTTGGGGGCCATTTTTATGGGAGTTTTTTGTGGGATTTTGGGAGAATTTGGGGGGGATTTGGGAGTCTCACCCCATCCTTTCCTGCAGCCCAAGGGCTGCTCCAGCCCCATCGTGCTGCTCCATCATGTCACCAATGTCACTGTCACCACCAGAGCGCTGCCCTCGCTCCGGGACAAGCCCCAAAACCATCCAAGTCATCATCAGGGACCTGACCCACGAGCTCATGTGAGACTCCCAAAATTTAACATTTTACCCCCAACATCTGCAATTTTTCTCCCCCAAAATCTGCTATTCCCCCCCCCCCCCAATATCCAATTTTTTTTTGCCCCAAAATTCGTGATTCTTTGACTGAAGATTCAGGATATTTTCCCCCAAAATTCAGGATTTTTTCATTGAAAAGTCATGGGTTTTTTTCTCCAAAATTTAGGATATTAAACAAAAACAAAAAAAAAACCACAAAAAAACAAAAACAAAAAAAAACAGGATTGTTTTTCTTAAAATCTGGTGGTTTTTCCCTCCAAAATCTGGAATATTTTCCCCGAAATTCAGGGTATTTTTCCCCAAAATTTGAATATTTTCCCCCCAAAATCTGGGATATTTTTCCCCTGATCCTGGTCCATGTCCCCAAGAATTCCCAGGGATCGACCCCCAGCCTTGCTCATTATCAGCACCAAGAAATTCCAGCATATCCAGGAGGAGGCTCAGCCTCCACGGCAGCTCACGGATCAGCTGCGGATCCTCAAATCCCACCAGGACATGGCTTTTGTGAGCATCTCCTGATTCCCTGAGCCCCAATTTCCCAAACCCGAATTTCCTGATCCCAAATTTCCCAATCCCACTTTTCCTGAGCCTGATTTTCCCGATCCCGCTATTCCTGGTCCCGAATTTCCTGAGCCCAATTTTCCCTATCCCAAATTTCCCAATCTCGATCTTCCCAATCCCAAATTTTCTGATCCAGCTTTTCCTGACCCCGCTTTCCCTGACCCCACTTCCCCTGATCTCACTTTTCTGGTCCCAATTTTCTCAATCCCACTTTTCCCAATCCCACTTTTCCTGATCCTGATTTTCTGGATCCTGTTGTTCCTGATCCTGATTTTACTGATCCAGGGAATGCCCCAGGATGTCCCCGAAAATGTCACCAGGAATGGCTCTGGGAATGTCCCCTGGAATGCCTCGGGATGTCCCAGGGATGTCCTCAAAATCTCCATGGGCTGTCCCGGGGATATCCCTGGTAATGACCCCCAGGAAGATGCTGGGAATGCCCTGGGCTGTCCCTGCAATGTCCCCGGGCTGTATTATTATTGTTTGTGATTCTCCTTATGTTACAGGAATCATTGAGAGAATTCAGCACACATTCCTGAAGGAAGGCTCTAACAAAGTTCTTTTTCTCTTATTAATCTCTCTGTACAGCTTTTCACTTCACAGGTCTCAGCAATACAACCTTCTGAACTTTAGACCACACACCCCTCTGCCTGGACCTGCACTGGAAGGTGATGTGAAGGCGGATGCCCTCGCCATGACAGTCACTATACCACAAAAGTCAGGGCAGGCCAAACTTTCTCATGATGTCTACCATCAAAATGCCCGAGCACTGGGAAAACAATTCCATCTGACTTTGCCCCAAGCACAGGATGTAGTGAATTCTTGCTCACAGTGTCAGCAGACTCTTTCTTCGCCACCAATGTTAGGTACAAACTCACAAGGGTTGAAACCTAATGACGTGTGGCAAACAGATGTAACACACTTTTCGAGCTTTGGGACATTTAAATATGTCCTTGTTTCTCCTGATACCTTTTCTGGATTCACAGTAGAAACAGTACACTAGGGTGAGAAATCCATGGGAATTTCATGGGAATTTGCAAGGGGAACTGAAGGATTCAAATGCCTGGAATGCTTTCATTCCTTGGGAATATTGGAGGGGAACTGCAGGGGTCAAAATTCCCAACGTCCAGAATGCCAGTATTCCATGGGAGTGCCATGGGGAATTTGAGAAGGGAGCTGAAGCATTTGAAATTCCTGATGCCCAGAATGCAGTTATTCCATAGTTTTGGTGGGAATCTGGGAGGAGAAGTGGAGCATTCTAAATTCCCAACACCCAGAATGCTCTTATTCATTGGGAATTTGGGAGGGGAACTGAAGGATTCCAAATTCCCTATGCCCCGAATGCCATTATTTCATGGGAATTTGGGATGAGACCTGCAGGATTCAAAATTCCCAATGTCCAGAAGGCAATTATCCCATAGTTTGGGGGGAATTTTGGATGGGAACTGGAGGATTTGAAATTTCCAATGCCTGGAATGCAATTATTTCATGGGAATTTGGGAAGGGAACTGAAGGATTGAAACTTCCTGATGCCCAGAATGCCGTTTTTCCATGTGAATTAGGGAGGGAGCTGGAGGATTTGGAATTCCTGGTGCCCAGAATGCAGTCATTCCATTCTACAGTTTTGGTAGGAATATGACATTGAAGCTGGAGGATTCAAACTTTCTGACGCCCAGAATACTGTTAATCCATGGGAATTTGGGAGGAGAATGGGAGAATTTGAAATTCCTGACAGCCAGAATGCTGTTATTCCGGGAATTTGGTGGGAATCTGGGAGACGAGTTGGAGGATTTGAAATTCCCAACAGTTTGAATGCCATTATTCCATGGGCATTTCAGAGGGCAGCTGGAGCATTCAAAAATTCCAATGCCTGGAATGCCATTGTTCCATAGTTTTGGGGGGAATTTTTGAGGAGAACTGCAGGGTTTGATGCCTGGAATGCAATTATTCCTTGGGAATCTGGAGGGAGAGCTGGAGCATTCAAAATTCCTCATGGCCGGAAAGCCATTATTCCATGGGAACTGGGGAGAGCAGCTGGAGCATTCAAAATTCCCAATGCCTGGAATGCCGTTATTCCATGAGAATTTGAAAGGTAAATGGCAAGATTGAAAATTCCTGACGTCTGTGCCTCTCATGTGCCTTTGCAGCTGCCAGAAGGTGCAGTTTTGATCTGTGCTGATCATGCCTGTGCCAAACATGGGCACCAGTGCTTGTGCATTTTGATGGAAAAAAGCATGACTCAGTTTTGCTTGTTCAAAATGTTTGGCAAAGTGTTTGAAAAAACCATTGTAAGTTTGTCGGCTCTCACATTTCCTTCTGCCATGAATCCTGTTAGCGAGGAATGAGCCCTGATATGAGAGACAAAATATTGGTTAGTTCTGAGTGTCAAAATTGTAGAAAGACATGAAAGCCAACAATATCATTTGTAACATCCTTTAAAACGGAACCTTCTATTCTTTTAACAATACTAGCAACACAAGATAAATCTGTAATTCAATTCAAAAGTTCTGAAAAGAGCTGAAACGCTCTAAACTACTGCAGCCAGTTCAACAATCTGAGGAGAGCCCTCTATTGTAGGGACATCTGACTCCCATGTTTTGGTTGTTTGATTTTGCCATACTATTACTGATTTCTGTGTTTTCCCTGCTCCATCAGTGAGGAGAGTTATAGCACATAAAGGCTCTTCACTTAGCATGGGTTTTTCTCTAAAACTTAATTTAGCTTGTAACAATTTGTGGCCTGGGTAATGAATAGAACAAACACCTGAATAATTTAGCGATGCAATTTGCAAGTCTCAATTTTGCAAAGCCCAATCAACCCTTTTCACAGGTAAATAAATAATTACAAAATCTTGGCCTGCCATAGTTAGCAATCTCGTTCTGGCTCTAACTATGATTTCAGTTGTCATCTCCATGGTTGTAAAAATTGATTTTTAGAGACCTATAAGGAAGAAAAACCCACTGTGTGATTAACAAAGGATCTTTTTCAGAAGTGTTCCATTGAAAAATGAGACCATAAAGTTGCATTTTTTCTCCTGACTGCAAGAAATGCAGTGTCTATTCTACAAGATTCCTTCACTTTTATTTCTAGCTTTACAAGAAAAAAGTAAGATATGGGAGTCAACCCAACTAAGACATAGGGTCAGCTGACTTCACACCAAACAAACCAAGCCTGATCTTCAAGGTCTGGGAACCATTCATCTAAATCAGGGCAAGCCTCAGATCGCCTCCTAAGAACCTTTGGAGTAGTTATGTTAATTAGTCCAAGTCCCACTCCCCTACTGGTTACATATGTTCCATATATAGGATGGTTTCTAGAATGTTAATCTCCAAGACTATATACTGTTACCTCTTACTTGTTTCTGGCCCTTGGAGCTTCTCCCTATGTTGTGTTCTGTTCCTGAGCATAGTTCCCATTTTTATTTCCCATTAAAAGTCATTTCCTTGTTGGGCACTCCATGGTTCCCCCTCCTTCTCTCCTATTTTGCACCACGTTCACCCTGAAGTCAGGGGACCCAAAGGTTTGTCACAGCCACCCTCACTGCGACAGCCAGTGCCCAGAGCGCTGTCAGGCAGTGCCGGGATCCCGGCTGTGCTTCTGCTCCCCACAAGTGAGGAATGGCAGCCCCAGGCTCAGACCCAGGCAGAAAGCCAAGCAAGGGAGAGCAGAGGGAGGGCACCCTTCCAGTCTCTCTGGGGCATGGCTGCAAAACAGCCCCTGCTGCTTCTTCCTCCGCCTGTGTTTGGGCTGTGCTGGTGGCAGAGCCAGCCAAGTTGTGCTCTGTGTTCCAAAGCCTGTTGGGAGCGGGCATGAAAAGCGCTGTGTGCACAGCACAGAGTCCTTAAAGGTGCTGGCAAGAGCGTCCTGCAGGAACAGGGCTCTGGTCCCTGGCCAGGAAAAGCCTGGTTTTGGTGCTGTGAGCAGGAGCTGAGGCAGGTGAAGAGGCATCAGGCAGCTTGTGTTTGTAGAGGGCCTGGGGCTGCACATCTGAACCTGCCCCTGGAAACTCACTTGAGGGAATAGGAGCTAGAGCTGGAGTGCCTGTCCTGAAAGGACCTGAAGTCATTCAGCCTTGCCAGCGTTTCTTAAGGGTGTGTTGGTGTTCCCCAGGAAAGCTGCGCATTTGGGGAAACACCTTTGGAGGAAAGGGGCTTGCTTCTCAAGGAAAGTGCTTCCCACAGAGCTCCCAGTGAGGCAGGTGCGAGTGTCCCCCTTTGGCTCTCTGTGCTCCTTTCAGTCCTTGAGGCCCATTGCACTTGGCAGAGGGGCAGGGAGAAGGCAATGAAGAGCAGGTTTGGCATCTGCCTGGACCTGTGGAAATCAACCCAAGCACCTGCAGCAGGATGTGTTACCCTCTTTGGACAGAGGTGTGAGCAGAAGCATCTCTGTCCAGCCATGAGCCCCAAAGCTCTCTGTGAGAGCTGTGAATTAAAAGGCCTTTACACACACCCCTTTCACATCTTTCCCCTCTGCTGTGTTTCAACTCCTGGCAATATGCATTTGCCTCCTGCTTGGTGGGAGCTGCTGTGGCCCAGGGCCATCACAGAGCTGGGAAGTGTGGGATAGGCAGTGTGGAGAGTCTTGGCTGATCTTGGTGTGTCCCTGCCCTCAGAAAAGGCCTCCCAAAATGTCCTGCTCATAGGGGCTCCCTGTGCATCTTGGAGAGAACAAGGCAGGCATTTCTGGCAGCTGGGCATCAACCAGCCTTAAAATGGGGACGTGTGGGGGAGTGAGCCCAGCTGAGACACCCTGAGAGCAGCCCAGTGCTCCTTGTTCCTCTCTGCTGACCTGTGAGCATTTGTTGGCTTTCGGGATGGCCCTGGCTGTGTCAGGGCTGCTCCGTGGACACGAGACAGCCAGTTCTGTCCTGCTGGGTCCCAGCAGTGCCTGGCAGCGGCCCTGCATCCACATCAGGGTGCTGGCCAAGAGAGGCCCTGGAAGCTGAGGCAGCTCATTTGAAGCTTTTACAGGTACACACAGGGCATGGCCAGCAGTGTTCCCTCAGGATACAGCAGTCCTGAGGGGCATCTCATCAGTCCTGAGCTGCCTGATGCCACCCACTCCTTGTGGCACCAGTTGCCTTCCTGTGGGATGTTCTGCCTCTCCCAAGAGTGAAGAGAGAGCTGGAGAAAGAGCTTGTCAGGCTGCTCTGGATCCTTTCCCGGCAGCCCTGGTTGAGTGGAGAAGTCCCAGCTGAGCGCAGATGTGCCCATGGAGCAGCCGTGCACAGGAAGGCTCGCTGGCAAGGATGATCCAGGAACCATAGGCCGGGCAGCCTGGCTTTGCTCCAAGCCAGAGAAGGCCTTGGAGCAGATCCTCCTGGCTGCCATCCAACGGCACGTGCAGGGAACCAGGGGCTCTGCTGGAGGCTGGGAAAGCTCTGCGGAGGGACGGGCACAGCTGGGGCTCCTGGTGGGGAGTTGAGGGCTTCTGTGGGGGCCTTTAGGGGTGGTTGTTGGGGGGTGTGTTGGGGAAAGAGTTGTCTGGAAGGTGAGAGGTCTGGCCTGGAATTTGAGTCAGTTTGAAGGCAGCATCTGTGCTTTAGCACAGCTTTGGTTATGGAGGGCAGAAAGAATATCTGTGACGATTTTTTTTACTGGTGCTGTTTCTCCTGCAGGGAACAAGAAGGGAGAGTTGTACTTTATTGGCCACTTAGATATCTGTACTGGGGCAGGATTAGCCCTTTTGCCATCTACTCATTTGTTCTGGTTACTCTTGTAACACTGAGTGGTCTTTCATT